>NW_012099366.1:385596-390098 GCF_000951045.1 Mandrillus leucophaeus | reverse complement strand
AGGAAGAGGGTAGAGGAATCCAGTTGTGTCCTTATTTTCCAAATCCCATCTTTACTAGCTAACATTATTAAGCACTATGTGCCAGCACTGTTTTGTTTGCACACACAGTATCAACTCATTTAATCGGGTGCCACAACTCTGTGGTAACTAATATTATCATTCTCATCTTATAAATGGGGAAATTGAGGTATAGAAAGATTATGTAACCTGCCCAAGGTCATATGGCTAGGAAGACGTGGAGCTGGGACACCAACCCAGACAGTCACACTCCAAAACCACTAAACCACACTCCTCCCATCAGTTTTCCTCTCTAGAGGCTGATGTCGTCAGCTCTCCACCTCTAGATTTTCCAGGCCCAATCCCTCAGAACTGGTCCCCTCTCACTTACCATAAGAGCAGCTGTTGAAGGTTACCTAGGACGGAAAGAGTAAGGAAGAGAACTACCCCAGTTTCACTTTCCTTGCCCTGTCACATCCCAGTCCCAGCCCTGGCCACACTCACCTCCCTGGCACTGCCCATTGGCATCAGGCTCTGGCTGCCCCAGAATGGAAAAGACCTCATCCTGCAGGGAGTGAGTGACACGGAGCAGCCCCTCCTGAAAGGCAGCAAAGAGGGGGGCCCCCACTGTGCGTAGCAGACCGCCCCAAAGCGCCTCCTCGGACCCGAGCTCCCCTGTTGGGGTAAGCAAACCCAACAGACCCTGCAAAAAGTGAGGAGCTGCCTCCCTCCCATCGAGGCCTGTGGCATTGGTGGGATCCACACTGGGCTGCACCTGCACCAGAGCTTGCCAGCGTGTGCCCTCTAACAACAGCAGCAGAGAAGGCAACCAGTCAGCAGCCAGGACACAGTCAGAGGGCCCATTACGGGTGCATGGGGGCCGACTTGGGGTAGGGGGGCCCCCAGGAACTAAGGCTCCCAGCAACACCTCCACAAGTCCACCCAGCACCCCTGCCTGGTGCACCAGGAAATCTCGGGGAGTCTGCTCCTGTCCCAGCAGTGCCAGCAGATCCCCCAGCAGCCCTAGCATTGGCTCCCAGTCCGGGCTGCCTGTCAGTGTCACTAAAAAATCATGGAGCTGGAACGCAGGTGGCTGGAGAGGTGGGGGCTCTCCTACTGGTACTTCCCCCATTCTCCCAGGCTCAAAGGAAGAAGAAATGTTGGCCAGGAATGTAGAGAACCGTGAGTGGCTCAGGGAGCCCTGGGAAGCCTGGTCCAGAGTGGAGAGCAGTGACTTCAGGAAGGAAAGACCAGGGTCCGGGGACTGAGGCCCATAGGGGCCAGAGTCACTGTAAGGAGAGAAACCAGAGGTTACTAAAGGGGAGGAATATAGAGCCCAAACTCAACCCTGCCTCTGAGCACAGTTCTCTACCTGGATCTAAAGATGAGGTGAGGGGATGGTGAGCTGAACCCCTTTCATTGGCCCATAGTAAGTCTTGGCCTGCTTTTCTTAGCCCTCATTTTTTCCTTTTGCATAAGTCTCTGCCTCTCTCCTTTGTCCTTCTATCTAACAGGTTAACCTCCACATTCTTAAAATCTTTTTCCAGCCACCCTCCTCCTCATCCCCAGTTCTGTTCCCTGTTCTTCTCACCTGCAAAGCACAGCAGCAGCAGCAGCAGCAGCAGCAGCAGCAGCAGCAATAGCAGCAGCAGCAGCAGCAGGGGCCAGAGGCTCAGAGCCATGTTTCCAGGTGAACACGGGTACCGGAGGGGAGTTCTGGTTAATCTCAACTGTGTGGGATAGCCAGGTGAGGGCAGGGCACTGCAGGCAGCCTGAGGCTCCACTGACACTGTAGTGTGGTCTTTCAGGAAACAATATCTGTAACCTGACAGCAGGTTTGTTACCTGAGCCACTGAATATCTGATCCTTTGGCTCTGGAGAAGGGTATGCTTCTGTGAGAGGAACCAATGATAGGGGATCCCAGGGGCCCCTCAGAGGAACCCAAGGAGATTGCTTGAGTTATGAGCCTGTGATGCAGAAAGGAATAGGCAGACATGGAGATGGAGAACTGGAGAACAGGTGTGTAAGGGTGTAATCTGGGGTTCTGCAGAAACATAGAAAACAAAGAGGATATGAAGGAGCTAAGAAGCAAGTAGGATTTGAAGAAATTGAGGAAGAAAGGATGCCCAGGAGCAAGAAACTGGGCAGCAAGGTATAAACCGATGAGAAATGAAGACAGAGGTCTGGTCCAAGGATGGAGAATTTAGGAAGAGGAAAGCTGCTTTCGACTCACTACCCAGAACCACAGAGTGTCAAGAGCTGAGCAGCACCCCAGAGATCACATAGACCAAACTTTTCAACTTATGGATAAGGAAGCAGACCCAGAGAAATGTGATTTATTTATTAGGCCATTCAAATGTTTTGGTTTTCCCTTCCCCCCTGGGACCCCCTATTATTTGGTTCTTTCTCTGTGGCCTAAGTGAAAGCCCTCTCAGAAACTCTGAGCCAAGAAGAGAGAAACCAGATTCAATCACTACGCACAGGGACTGATCTCCCTACACACAGAACTGCTCATGGAACAGAGAGAGAGAGATGTCATTCAAAATAATCTGGTCTGGTCAGGGTTAGAAGTCTTTTTTGTTGTTTTTGTGTTTTTTTTGGGGGGGGGGTTTGATTTTGTTTTTTTTGAGATGGAATCTCTCTCTGTTGCCCAGGCTGGAGTGCAGTAGGGCTATCTCACCACTGCAACCTCTGCCTTCCAAGTTCAAGTGATTTTCCTGCCTCAGCCTCCTGAGTAGCTGGAATTACAGGCATGCGCCACCACGCCCAGCTAATTTCTGTATTTTAGTAGAGATGGGGTTTCACCATGTTGGCCAGGCAGGTCTTGAACTCCTGACCTCAAGTGATTCGTCCACCTCAGCCTCCCAAAGTGCTGAGATTACAGGCTTAAGCCACTGCCACAGGCCAGGGTTAGAAGTCTTTTCCATTCTCCATTTATATTTTCCCAAAGGCCTTCACTTTACACCAACTCTAAATAGCAATTCAACACTGAAGCTATACCCAAACTTTTATTCTGTCTTTCTTTCCCTAGAATCCTTCCCCATTCTCTCCCTCAAATCCACACATGGAACTTCATTATTAATGTGCTTCTGACCTAGAAGATTCACTTAGGATCACGGAGTTTTACTTTTATGTATTTATTTAGAGACAGGGTGTTGGTCTGTGGCCCAGGCTGGAATATTCTGTATGATCCTAGCTCACTGCACCCTCGAACTCCAGTCCTCCTGCCTCGGCCTCCCCGGATTACAGAAGAGACTTGAGGAATCCTCTGGTAAGAACTTCTCATTTTATAGACAGGGGAATTGAAGCCCAAAGAAATGGAATGACTTAACCTGGGTCACAAAGACAGCTGGGAGCAATGATGGGATTTTCCAAGGCAAATCAAAAGTTGAGATGCGTGAAATGATCTGTTGTGTAATTTTACCAACATTCCCTTTGCCCATCAAGGATACCACATCTAGTCTAAAAAGCAGACAGATGAATCCAAAGGAGAATGTGACCCAAGTTCCCAACAGCTTTCCAGTTCCAGCACATCCTGTAATCCTTCTGAATTTCTGCCCTTCATTCTGTAACAACCCTCTTATAATAAATTCTCCTTTTTTCCTCATAGGGTAGCAAAAAATGAGATGGTCTAGGTTCAAACCCTGGTTCCAGCATTTACTAGCTGTGTGTCCTGGGGCAGTTTCTAAATCTCTGTTTTTGGTTTTTTGTTGTTGTGGTTGTTGTTGCTGTTGTTGTTTTTACTGTAAAAAGGAAAAAATCCTAGTGTAGAGTTTTTGTGAGGATTAAATTAGATAATGCATTTAAAGTGCTTAGTGCAATGTCTAGCATTCATTCAACAAAGATTAAGCACTTATTACGTGCCAGACACTGGTACAGAATAAACATTCACTCAATGTTACTATTACTATATTAGAATAGCTCAAGATGATTTTTTCTACTTGAAACTAAAGGAGTTCTAATGAAGACATAAACGATTATCTGGAAGTTGTATCTTGAGTGAAAGACCTTCAGAACAAATATGGAACTAGTTGAGTCAACCAGAGAGAGAAACAATGACGATTCCCTCAACTCAGCATGGAAAATTTCCTGGCAGTCCATGTTCTGCTGTTGTAAGCCGTTGATTAAGCAATTCTCTTGCTGCTAAGGATTCAGACTATGTGCAAACTGAGGGTGAAGTGCTTAGGGTTTATGGCAAATATACCAGGCTATTTGAGTGTATTGGTTATTGCTTATAATTTGATAAAGTTCAACAAGAGCGAGACAAGTTCCAACCTACAGATGACCAAATGGAAACAGAGAACCACCAGCAAATTTAAATTACAAGGGTCCAGAACAAGAAATTAATCATATGTCCTGCTAAAATGAAATGGATAAGACTGGTGATAACTAGAACACTCTGTGATCTGCCAGTTAGAATGGATATACCTGGGAAGAGCCACAGGAGTTGAGAACTCTGAAACATCCTCACTCCCCAAAACTCCCACAGGGCACTCTCTGCCTGA
>NW_012099366.1:381453-384976 GCF_000951045.1 Mandrillus leucophaeus | reverse complement strand
GCAGTGCAGTGGTGTCATCTCAGCTCACTGCAAACTCCATCTCCCGGGTTCAAGCAATTCTCATGCTTCAGCCTCCTGAGTAGCTGGGATTATTGGTGTGCACCACCATGCGCAGCTGCTTGTTTTGTATTTTTAGTAGAGACAGGGTTTCGCCACATTGCCCAGGCTGGTCTCAAACTCCTGGGCTCAGGCAATTCGCCTGCCTCGGCCTCCCAAGTGCTAGGATTACAGGCGTGAGCCACCGCACTTAGCCAGATGCCTCCCTTTGTAAAGTACAATTATGTTTCCCTTTTTTTTGTTTTGGCTTTTGTAACTGAAATATTAATTGCTTACTAGATATCTAGGTGTTCCTCACATTTCCCAGATCTCTTGCAGTTAGGTGGGCTCAGGTGATTAGTTCTGTTCAATGGACTGTGGTTGACCAAAGAATTTAAGAGCTAGCAAATGAGCCTCCAACAATCTCTTCGCTGTTGAGGCAACCTAGAAACTACATGTTGAGATGGCAGTGTCACAAGGTCAAAACAGCCCGAGGCTCCAAACTACCACAGCATTTACAGTCAGTCTTCGACACCTGTGAGTTCTGTATTAGTGGATTTGCCTAGTCACTAAATGTGTTTGTAACCCAAAATCAATACCTACAGTGCTACTGAGGTCATTCACAGACTTGTATTGAGAGGTGACAAGTTTGAGTCACCTGATACACATGTTCCCAGCTGAGGTGGAACAAGGCAGTGCTCTGCCTTCTTGTTGCAGCTCTCATGGTGTAAATATTAGTAAGTGTCTTTTTTTTTTTGAGACGGAGTCTTGCTGTGTCACCAGGCGGGAGTGCAGTGGTGATCTCAGCTCACTGCAACCTCTGACCCCCTTGTTCAAGTGATTCTCCTCCCTCAGCCTCCCAAGTAGCTGGGATTACAGACACGTGCCACCACCCCAGCTATTTTTTGTATTTTTAGTAGAGTCGGGGTTTCACCATGTTGGCCAGGATGGTCTCAATCTCCTGACCTCGTGATCCGCCCGCCTCAGCCTCCCAAAGTGCTGGGATTACAGGGGTTAGCCACCGTGCCCGGCCAGTGTCTTTTTTAAGGTCTATCTAGTGATGCACCTTTTGTGTTGTGGGGCTATTTGTTGATGATTTCAATGTTTAAAACGGCTCTTAAGCTTAATGCCAAAATGTTGTGTGGTGGTTTTAGAACAAGAAGGCTGTAATGTGCCTTTTAGAGAAAATGTATGCTAGAAAAGCTTCTTTCAGGTCGGGCACGGTGGCTTACGCCTGTAATCATAGCACTTTGGGAGGCCAAGGGGGCGGATTACTTGAGGCCAAGAGTTCAAGACCAGCCTGGCCAACATGGCAAAAAACCTATCTCTACTAAAAATACAGAAATTAGCCAGGCGTGGTGGTGTGTGACTGTAATCGCAGTTACTTGAGGCACGAGAATCGCTTAAACCCAGGAGGCGGAGGTTGTAATGAGCAGAAACTGTGCCACTGCACTACGGCTTGGGCGACAGAGTGATACTCCATCTCGAAACGTCACGAGACAAGACTAATTTGAGTAATAATAATAAAACTCCAGTCTCCTGCACAGCCAGCTCTGTGTGGGAAAAAGAAAGAAAGACAGAAGGGGCAGGGGAGAGAGGCAGAGGCAGAGGCAGATGCAGGAAGGAAAGGAGGGAAAGTAACAAGGAAGAAAAGAAAAAAAGAAGGAAAAGTGAAGAAAAGAAAAAAAAAAGTCAGGAGGGTACATCTGTGTAGTGTTGGGGGAAAAAGGGAAGGAGGGAATATTCATCAAATACCTATAAAGCAGTGCCTTTAAATCTTTTTTTTTTTTGGCAACCTCTGCCAGCCAGGTTCAAGCGATTTTCCTGCCTCAACCTCCTGAGTAGCTGGGATTACAGGCACCTGCCACCGCACCTGGCTAATTTTTGTAGTTTTAGTAGAGACAGGGTTTCACCACATTGGCCAGGCTGGTCTTGAACTCCTGACCTCATGATTCACCTGCCTTGGCCTCCCAAAGTGCTAGGATTACAGGCATGAGTCACCACGACTAACCATTCTGAATCTTTTATGTGTGCAGCTACGTTACCTGATTTAATAGGCCAGGGGGATGGGACCTCAGATCCCTTTTTTTTTTTTTTTTTTGAGACACAGTTTCACTCTGTTGCCTAGGTTGAAGAGCAGTGGCGTGATCTCGGCTCACTGCAACCTCCACCTCCCAGGTTCAAGTGATGCTATTGCCTCAGCCTCCTGAGTAGCTGGGATTACAGGTGTGTGCCACCACACCTTGCTAATTTTTGTATTCTTAGTAGAGACGGGGTTTCACCGTGTTGGTCAGGCTGGTCTCGAACTCCTGACCTCGTGATCCGCCCACCTCTGCCTCCCAAAGTGCTGGGTTTACAGGTATAAGCCACCATGCCCAACCTCTACAGTTATTTTTTAAATTATTTATTTTTTAGTGTTGTGATAGTGAAAGAGATTCTACGCTTCTAACAAATGACCAGATGAAGCCAATTCTGCTCGTCTTCAGATCACACTTTGAGCAAAGCTACTCAAGAGCATCTCCTTTGTGGATAACATATGTAAGATTTATGAAATAATGCTTCCTTATTATGTTTTATGATGTTTATTGTATTCTGATTGCCAAGTTCAATGGATGATGCTCCAGTCTAGCTCTTTTTTTATTTTTTATTTTTTATTTTATTGAGATGGAGTTTCACTCTTGTTGCCCAGGTTGGAGTGCAATGGTGCGCTCTTGGCTCACCACAAACTGCACCTCTCGGGTTCAAGCAATTCTCCTGCCCCAGCCTCCCAAGTAGCTGGGATTACAGGCACCCGCCACCACGCCTGGCTAATTTTGTATTTTTAGTAGAGACAGGGTTTCACTATGTTGGCCAGTCTGATCTCGAACTCCTGACTTAAGGTGATCTGCCTGCCTTGGCCTCCCAAACTGCTGGGATTACAAGCGTGAGCCACTGCACCTGGCCCAATTCAGTGTTTTTTAAAACATATTATATTGTTGAACTATTCAAGGCTATCTAATTCCAGAACATTTCCATCACCTGCCAAAGAAACCCTATACCTATCATCTGTCAGTCTCAATTCCTCCCTCCCCAACCCCCAAGAAACCACTAATCTACTTTCTGTCTTCATAGATTTGTTTATTCTGGACATTCAATTCATTTGCCTTCTCCCCATCTTGGCCTTTTTGCCACACACACTCTTAGGTGAGGACTTTATAATTACCTCCTTATTGCCCCCTTTTATTTCTTCCCCATTTGGGTAGCAGCCCTTACTTTAGGTTGGGTGTTACTGACCTTACCTCCAGTTCAGGAGAAAGCCTTAATTAGTGATTCCATCACATTCACCTTACCTCAACAATTCATTCAGATTTAAGTATATGACCTAACTTCTTGGTCCAATCAGAGTGGTGGTCAGGATGTGTCTGTAGAGGAGTGGAGGTTGAAGTCAATTGTTGACTTTTTTCAAAAATTGTTGAATTTTGCTGGGCACGGTGGCTCAAGCCTGTAA
>NW_012099366.1:368874-381063 GCF_000951045.1 Mandrillus leucophaeus | reverse complement strand
ACCATGCAGATCAAGATATGGAACATATCTACAGCACTCCAGAGGCTTCATGCTTCCTCCCCATCAGTATCTTCACTCCAAGAATAACCATGATTGTGACCCAAAGCTCAAACATTTTGTTCATTGACTGAGAAAAGAGTCACTGGCTCTCTTCCGCTGGATATGGGTAAATAGGTATGCAAGCCTAGGTGCTTCAGAAAATTATCTGGCTACCCAAGTGAAGCCAGTCTGAGAATAACAAGAACACGTGGAGGAGAGCGCAGATAGCAAAATTCCAGAGAAACAAAACCACAGATCTAACAACAGTGAATTTTTACATTAAATCAATCCTGAAGCTATACTACCTTTGAACTTCCCAGTCTCCAGTAAGCTATTTTGTTGTTTAAATGGCTTCAACTGATTTTTTTCTCAACTCAGAATTTTTAACCTGAGTTAGAACCTTAGCTCTACCTCTTACTTGGTATATGCTCTTGGGCAAGTTACTTGACTTACTTAATTTCTTTAGGCCTTAGTTTTCTGATCTCTAAAAATAGGAGGCTATCTTCCATATAAGATTATTCTATGAAATATACATACTCTATATACAGTATATATATACTAAATATATAAATATCCTCATACATGTTAAACACTCAATAAGTGATGTAATTTTTAATCATAAACATGTCTAAAGACTTAAGTCTTCTAACAATGGAATGGGATCCCTTCTACATAATGAATACCAAATAACTAGAAACATTAAGCATTACCTGGATAATCCTCCTTTCAGTGATGTTCTAAAAGGTGTTCCTACTTTGATGGGAGACAGATTAACTCTGAAATCCCTTCTAACACTAAAAACCTGTGCAACACTTACTGATTTGAACACTGCCCTGAGCAATGGCAAAATGAAATAGAGACTTTTGGTCCAGTAACAGGTAAAAATAATATCCAATTAAAATTAATGGTTCACAAGAGAAGCAACATGAGTAAAACAGGCAATGGAAGCAACACTTCTCAATTAGTTAAACTAACAGCTCTGAAGATCTCCTTACTCCACAGAGAGGCCTTTACCTATGCATCAGGGAGGGAGAAGGTAAATTTAGGACCATAATCAGGCAGTAGAGGTTGCAGGAAGGGTGGAAGCTATAATGATAAAGTCAAGAAATGAATCGGATTCAGGAGCCGTGGAAAGGGTAGAAAGCTAAGGAGCACAGTCTCCACTGGCATCTGAGCTAACTTGTTCTTTTTTAGAGACAGGGTCTTGCTGTGTTGCCCAGGCTGGAATGCAGTGGTATGATCCTAACTTGCTGCAGCCTCGAACTCCCAGACTCAAACAATCCTGCCTCAGTTCATAGCTGGGACTAGAGGCACGCATCACCACACTCAGCTTGAACTAACTCTTTTTCTCGACCTTATGCCTTTCAATATCCCTTATTTCACAGACAGACTACTGAGAAGCTACTAGGAATATCTATTAGACACCTACACACTTTTTTTTTTGAGACGGAGTCTCACTCTGTTGCCCAGGGTGGAGCGCAGTGGCGCGATTTTGGCTCACTGCAACCTCTGCCTCCCAGCTTCAAGTGATTCTCCTGCCTCAGGTTCCCGAGTAGCTGAGATTACAAGCATCTGCCACCACATCCAGCTAAAATTTTTTTTTAACTTTATTTTTTAGTAGGGACAGTGTTTCACCATTTCGGCCAGGCTGGTCTTGAACTCCTGACCTCAGGTGATCCATCCACCTCAGCATCCCAAAGTGCTGGGATCACAGGCGTGAGCCACCACTTGGCCTAGAAACTTATACTTTTTAATTTTAATGAACAGACATTGTTCTATCTGAATGTTTATATTTTCAATTCTCTATTTCCAACAGTTCCCTTTATTATCTTTTGCTGGGCTCAAGGATATTGAAGCCATCCATTGATTTACTTGTCTTCCAAGTTCATCAGTGCCTGCACTGCAAAGGAAACAGATTGTCAGGCTGGAGAACTAAGAATATTCTACATATATAAATGTTTGGTGAAGACATTGCTTTTCTGGGTTCTAGGTTCCCACAAGTCTTTACTAATCTTTAAATTAAGCTTTATGATTCTGTGTACTCTTTGCCATAGACAAGTTTATCAGGATTAAAGAAACCACCTTGCTGCATTTTCCTCCTTTTCACCCTGTCCTCCCTAGAGAATAAGTGGGAAGGCAGGGCTAAGAATGACTAGCAGGAACAGGATTAAATTTAGGCAACATTTTGAAGTAAGCAAAGGCTGTCTTTCACATCTTGCCCTAAATTCCGTGTTCCAATGTTATAAATTCCTCATTGCCCACCTGTGCCCACCACACACAAACACACAGTCCTCCTCTCTAATTTCTTATTTTCACACTGAGTTGATTTCAACTAGGTATGAGGGGAAAAACCCAGATAACACACATTAAATTATAAAAATCCGCCCCTAACTCTTCTGTTTTAGCTTTGTTTTGAGATGGAGTGTCGTTCTGTTGCCAGGCTGGAGTTCAGTGGCGTGATCTCCGCTCACTGCAACCTCTGCCTCCCAGGTTCAAGCAATTCTCCTGCCTCAGCCTCCGGAGTAGCTGGAACTACAGGCATGCGCCACAACGCCTGGCTGATTTTTTGTATTTTAGTAGAGATGGGGTCTCACCATGTTGGCCAGGATGATCTTGATCTCCTGACCTCGTGATCTTTCTGCCTCCGCCTCCCAAAGTGCTGGGATTACAGGAGTGAGCCACCATGCCCAGCCTTTTTTTTTTTAACTTTTAGAGGGAAATTTTATTAATTCAAATTAGTCATAGAGTCATGAAATTTAGGAAAAATAACTGAATAGTTCTCAGTTTACATCAGACTGTACTATTTCAATCACATATTTGTCTTTATAGAGGCTGACACTAAAAGGGGCAGATACAAACAGAAGTTTAGAATTCATAAACCTCTTTAGGGAGTTAGGACAGTGAGCACTTGTGGGCCTCCTGCTCATTGTCTGATCCCCCATAGCTCTCCAGATTGAGCCTTAGGCCCTGCTGCTCAAGTCTGAAATGCAATCTTCAGAGAGAACAAACGTGCAGAAACCGGTGGGCTGCCCAAATCAAGCAAGAGCCTACCTTGTCCTAATTCCCAACAACTGGGATTAGACTTTCTCTTCTTGGGAAATAAGCTCTCATACCTCATAGGATTTGGGCGTCCCGTGCTACAGAAGCAGAGTTTCTAGGTTCTCTCTCAGTTAGGGAAAAGTGGGACACATGCCCAGAATGTGACATACCAAACCAAGAATTTGCCTATTTTAGGTGTAGGCAGAAATTTAGAAGCTGGGATGCCAGAATAGTGGACACCCTCCTCCTCCTCCACAGTTATAAATGCTATATATATATTCCCATGGTCCCCATGACTACCTTTAACTCCATACCTGCAAACTCTTGTAACTTCTTACGCTCCTCTAGGTTATACTGAAGATTTTCTAGCAACTTAAAATGTCAGAAGAGTGAGTCTCTGGGCCAAACATGGTCATCCTGATCCATTTGCATTAGCCCAGGCAGATTTTCATGCACAAGAGTCTCCCAGTCCAAATGACCTGTCGGGAGGAATGTTTCAGAAAAGCATGGCTAGGTTTGTAAAAGTTGGGTAAGAGCTGGTAAATCCTATGGTGTGGGTGGAAAGGTGGGGTGGGAAGAAGTAACAGGAAGCAAGGAGGGAAAGGGTGCATCAGCAAGAAATCACTTTTTACAGTGAGCAAAGAGGGCCATAGCCACACTTACCCAAAGTGAAGAAGGAGGACAGGGGAAATTAAGAAGCAAAAAGAAATTAAGACCAGAAAATTGGAAAGGAGATACAGTAGGAGAGCTCCTGTTAAGACTTAGATGTCTTATAAAGGAGTCTGAATTCAAATGGAAAAAACTCATTATTATAGTTCTTTGGCTCAGGAATAGATTCAGAAAATCTGGATTCGGAAGAGGAAGAATAGGAAGAGAATGTGGAAGAGACAGAGGAGGAAGACTGGTACTCTCTCTTTTTTGACAAGGTCTCTTCTGTTTTTGATGCAGATGTTTTTATTTTTTTATTTTATTTTATTTTTTTTTTTTGAGACGGAGTCTCGCGCTGTGTCACCCAGGCTGGAGTGCAGTGGCGCGATCTCGGCTCACTGCAAGCTCCGCCTCCCAGGTTCACGCCATTCTCCTGCCTCAGCCTCCGAGTAGCTGGGACTACAGGCGCCTGCCACCACGCCCGGCTAGTTTTTTGTATTTTTAGTAGAGACGGGGTTTCACCATGTTAGCCAGGATGGTCTCGATCTCCTGACCTCGTGATCCACCCGCCTCGGCCTCCCAAAGTGCTGGGATTACAGGCTTGAGCCACCGCGCCCGGCCCGATGCAGATGTTTTTAAATCCTCTTCAGTGGCACCATAATTAGACTCTACTTCAGACACTTCTGATAAGTCCAAACTTTCCCTTTGTTGACCAGCTCCTCTTGAACTGAAAGGAGAAATTTATGGCTTCAGAAACATTTACAAGACATGACTAGTCCACTCATTATTCTGGTTCTGGCCCTAGCCACCCCCTAAAGCTGGGGCATAAGACAATGAGGGCCAAACTACTCCCAAACTCTAAACTCAGGCACTTCCAAACTCAATCATTCATGTGTCATCCTTAACTCTTCTCTTCCTTACCATATCCAGTCCATCAAGAAATCCTGCTGACTCTACCTTCGAAATAAATCTTTTCTCACTAACTCACTGCTACCACTCTGGCCTAAGCTGTCATCATTTCTTGCCTAGGCAGCAGCATAGCCTCCCAACTGATCTCTCTGCTCCTTCCCTTGTTCTTCTACCAACACAGTAACCAGAGTAATCCTTCTTAAATGTAAGTCACCTCATGTCACTCCTCTGTTCTGCTTTCCATTTCAAAGTCCCTACAATGGCACCCCTAACCCTACAGGATCATGTCACCATTATCTCTCTGACTTCATTTCCCAGCACTCTTCCCCCTGCTCACTCTACTCCATTCACAATGGCCTCCTTGCTGTTTCTCAAACACACCAAGCATGCTTCCAGCTTAGGACCTTTGCACTAGCTGTTTCATCTGCCTATTAACACTCTTCTTATAGATACCCACATGGTGATCCCCTTACCTCCTTCAAGTCTTTGCTCATATTACCTTTTCAATGAGGTCACCCTGACTACCCTGTTTAAAACTATAACCCATCTGTGACTGGGCACGGGGGCTCACGCCTGTAATCCTAACACTTTGGGAGGCTGAGGCGGATGGAGTGCCTGAGCTCAGGAGTTTAAGACCAGCCTGAGCAACATGGTGAAACCTCGTCTCTATTAAAATACAAAAAAGAAAAAAGAAAAATTAGCCTGGCATGGTGGCATGCACCTGTAGTCCCAGCTATTTGGGAGGCTGAGGCAGAAGAATCGCTTGCACCTCGGAAGTGAAGGTTGCACTGAGCCAAGATCATGCCACTGCACTCCAGCCTAGCAACAGAGCAAGACTCTGTCTCAAAACAAAACAAACAAAAACACTACAACACATCTGCAATCCCACTTTCTACTCCCAATCTCCCTTAACCTATTCTACTTTTAATTTTCCCTTAATGCTTATCATATTTTAACATATTAATCTATTTAATATGTTCACTGCTTATTATCTCTTTGCCACTACTAATATGTAAGTTTCATGAAGCAGGCATTATTGTCTATTTTGTTCATTGATACATCCCAAGCACCTACTAAGTATTCAATAATTATTTGTTCTTTCTTGTTTTTTGTTTGTTTTTTTGAGACAGGGTCTTGCTCTGTCACCCAGGCTGCAGAGCAGTGGCACAATCACGGCTCACCACAGCCTCAGCCTCCCAGGCTCAAGTGATCCTCCCACCTCAGCCTCCTAAGTAGCTGGGACCACAAGAGCACAACACCACATCCAGCTGATTTTTGTTTGCAGAGGCAGAATTTTGCCACATTGCCTAGGTTAGTCTTGAACTCCTGAGCTCAAGTGATCTACCCACCTCAGTTTTCCAAAATGCTGGTATTAAAGGCATGAGCCACTGTGCCCACCCTGCTAAATTTTTGAGATGGGATCTTGCTCTGTTGCCCACGCTGGACTACAGTGGTGCAATCATGTCTCAATGCAGCCTTGAACTTCTGGCTTGAACTTCAAGCAATCCTCTTGCCTTGGCCTCTCACAGTGTTGGGATTACAAGTATAAGCCACCACATCTAGCCAGTAATTATTTGTTAGTGAGTGAATGAGTTCATTTTTGCTTCTGCTCTCTTTGTCCACTGCTAAACGCTTAGGGTCTAGAATCATATCTGTTTCATTGAAGGTATGTGTATTAGTGTCCTGTGGCAGCCATAACAAATTACTATAAACTTGGTAGCTTAAAATGACAGAAATATATTCCCTCACAATTCTAGAGGCCAGAGTCTGAAATGAAGTTGACAGGGCCATACTCCCTCTGGAGGCTTTGGGGGAGAAGTTCCTTGCGTCTTCTACCTTCTGGCAGCTGCCTGGCATTCCTCAGCTTTCCTTGGCTTGTGGCGGCATTAGCCCCAACCTCTATTTCCATCTTCACATAGCCTTCTCCTATTCTCTGTGTCTTCTCCTCTTTCATCTCTTATAAGTATCCTTGCCAATGGATTTGGGACCTACCTGGATAAGCTAGGATGATCTCATTCTAGATTATCCTTAGGATTATCCTTAACTTAGGATCTTTTTTTTCCAAATAAGGTCACATTCACAGGTTCCAGGGAGTAAGGACATGGACATATTATTTTGGGTGCCACTAGTCAACCTACTACAATATGCAGTTATTAAATGAATGAATTCTCTCTCAAAGCCAATCTTCATCTTTAGTGTTTCACCCTCTCCTCCTTCATGTGTTTCTATTCCAGTTCACGTACATACTCCTAACCTGTCATCTATTTTGCTATGGCTTGACCTCAGTGCCTCCTGTGACACGTTTTTTCTCCTGCAAAGCAAATTAAAAAAAAAAAAAAATGAGCGAATACAGTTATATTCAAGCAAAAGTGTGGTAAGAAAAAAAGAGCTCATATCAGAAAGTGAAGAAAACTAACTGGGGAGAACAAATTGTAGTCAAGGGGTGAAAAAAAATGGAGGACTCCCCACAGTGGATGAAGAATCAGGCAGTGTTCTAGAGCTAGAGAATTCTTATCCTTGGGGGCAAATCTTCTGTCACAAAGGGAAAAGTGGGGTCAAGGAGCAGAAATAAGAAATGAGCTCAGGAAACCCTTGAGAAGGAAAGTTGGGGTTGAAAAGGGAGAAGCAGACCTCTGGATGATCTGCCGCTTGAACATGTCAGCTTTCAGCTGAACCTCCTGACGTGCCATCTCCTCATTCATCTCTTTCCTGATATTCTGAAAGTTAGTAACTGCCCCAAAGGGCCATTAGGAGTTGGGAGATGTTAATGACTAGACCTGGGAAGAGGGCTTGGGTGGGGAGAATCCAAGTGAAATATCCCATCCAGAACCCAAGCCTTCCTGCTACACTAGGTTCTTTATACCCATAAGCCACCAATCCCAGCTTTCAGACTAATTTCTTCCCAACCACCCTTCCCAAACAAGTTTCACCTCCTCTATGCTTACCCATCATGGCTACTATGATACTCTGAAAGATAACGGAGCCAAGCAACAACCAAAGGATGAAATAGATGCTGCTGAAGATGTGACTGACTTCACGCACCTTCCAGACATCCTGAAGCAGTGCATACCAATGATCCAAGGTGAAGAGAATGAACACTGTTACCAGGGAATTCGGGAGGTCCCTAAAGAAAAAGGCATGTGAATAGACAGAAACAGAGACCTAAACCTTTCAAAAATGGTACCATTCTTACTTTTAAAGAAACATAACGCATTTCTTTACAGTTTGTTCTGATTTTGGTTCCTTTTGTACCATACTCAGTTTTTAGCTAATCACTCTTTGGTTTGAAGTTGTTTTATTTTATTTATTTATTTATTTATTTTTTATTTTTTTTTTTGAGATGGATTCTCGCTCTGTCGCCCAGACTGGAGTGCAGTGGCCGGATCTCAGCTCGCTGCAAGCTCCACTTCCCGGGTTCACGGCATTCTCCTGCCTCAGCCTCCCGAGTAGCTGGGACTACAGGTGCCCACCACCTCGCCCGGCTAGTTTTTTGTATTTTTTAGTAGAGACGGGGTTTCACCATGTTAGCCAGGATGGTCTCGATCTCCTGACCTTGTGATCCGCCCGTCTCGGCCTCCCAAAGTGCTGGGATTTAGGCTTGAGCCACAGCGCCCAGCCTATTTATTTATTTTGAGACGGAGTCTCGCTCTGTTGTCCAGGCTGGAGTGCAGTGGCGCGATCTCAGCTCACTGCAACCTCTACTTGCTGGGTTCAAGAAATTCTTCTGTCTCAGTCCCCCAAGTAGCTGGAATTACAGGCAAGCACCACCATGCCCAGCTAATTTGTGTAGTTTTAGTAGAGATGGAGTTTTGTTATGTTGGCCAGGCTGGTCTTGAACTCCTGACCTAAGGTGATCTGCCAGTCTCAGCCTCCCAAAATGCTAGGATTATAGGCGTGAGCCACCACACCCAGCCTAAATTCTCCTTTATCATGAATAATCTATGACTACCTCTCACTATTCCATTAGTCCTGGGGTATAACAAATACTCAATAAATAGGTATTGACTGAATTTTCAAAGATGAATGAATCACCAACTAGATAGTTTTTTCTTTCTTTTTTTTTTTTTTTCAGACAGAGGCGCAATCTCAGCTCACTTCAACCTCTGACCCCCAGGCTCAAGTGATTCTCTCGCCTCAGCCTCCCAAGTAGTCAGGATTACAGGCATGTGCCACCATGCCCAGCTAATTTTCGTATTTTTAGTAGAGACAGGGTTTCACCACGTTGGCCAGGCTGGTCTTGAACTCCTGACCTCAAGTGATCTGTCTGCCTGCCTCGGCCTCCCAAAGTGCTGGGATTACAGGTGTGAGCCACCATGCCTGGCCGTTTTTTCTAATTTTATTCTCCACTGCTCTATGGACTCCACTTAATAGAAGATCACTCGCAAATTTAGCAAAATTTAGCAAAATTAGCAAATTTAGCAAAATAGAAGATAATTCACAAAATTATTCCTATTAGTTTGCTGGTATGAAATGATATGCAGGTAAATGGGCATGTTACATAAATATATGTGATCCTAAATAACGAAATATACAGATTATAAAATTAATAATAGTTAAAAATTGCTAAAAAAGTAAAACGTTTCCAGGAAGGTACCTAAATTTTACTTCCTTTCCTTCTAGTCCCCCATACACAATTTATTGAAAACATCAGAGCTTGTATAGGATAAATTCTAGGATTTTCCTAACTCAATACTCTTACAAAACTATCTGTTAGAGTCTAACAGAGTCCTGAGAGTTGACAAGATTGAATTCTAATTCATAAACAGGATTATCTACTCTAAATTCAAGTTGATTTTCTTCTAGAAAACAGATTAGTCGGGTTTTGCTAATATTTAAAAAATATGTAACATTTCATAAATTTGTGTGTCATCCTTGCAGAAGGGCCATGCTAATATTCTCTATATCGTTCCAATTTTAGTACATCCGCTGCCAAAGTGAGCATTGATTAGTGTTTTCTAGACAGAGACCAGCAATAGGCACGTGCACGTGTAATATGTAGAGATTGGGATAAAACCAGCGATCATATTTGGGAATCACAGTAACATTCATTGATCACTTATAATGTGTTACATACTGTGCTAAGGGCTTAAATGCATTACCACATTTATCCCCACACTCTTATGAAATAGCACTGCTATTATTCTCCCCCACCGCCTTTTCTTTTTTTTTGAAACAGAATTTCACTCTTTGTAGCCCAGGATGGAGTGCATTGGCTCAATCTCGGCTCAATGCAACCTCCGCCTCCCATATTCAAGCAATTCTCCTGTCTCAGCCTCCCGAATAGCTGAGATTACAGGTGCCCACCACCACACCTGGCTAATTTTTGTATTTTTAGTAGAGACAGGGTTTCACCATGTTGGTCAGGCTGATCTTGAGCTCCTGACCTCAGGTGATCCACCCGCCTTGGCTTCTCAAAGTGCTGGGATTACAGGCGTGAGACACCATGCCTGGCCCCCATTTTTCAAAAGAGGTAACTGAGTCACAGAAACCAAGCTTAACCACTGGAGTGTACTGCTATTTAAAGATGCCTGGCCGGGCGCGGTGGCTCAAGCCTGTAATCCCAGCACTTTGGGAGGCCGAGACGGGCGGATCACGAGGTCAGGAGATCAAGACCATCCTGGCTAACACGGTGAAACCCCGTCTCTACTAAAAAATAGGTGGGCGCCTGTAGTCCCAGCTACTCGGGAGGCTGAGGCAGGAGAATAGCATGAACCCGGGAGGCAGAGCTTGCAGTGAGCCGAGATCCGGCCACTGCACTCCAGCCTGGGGCAACAGAGCGAGACTCCGTCTCAAAAAAAACAAAAACAAAAACAAAAACAAAAAAGATGCCTGATGACAGTGTGGTTTGAATTTGCAAAACCCAGAATAAACATGGAACTAGCTGCCCTACTCTCAAGATCAGAGCTAAAACCACTCACTATTCTTTTGCTTTCTCTTTCCCTCTCCCTATTGTGTTCTATTTCAGTTTCTTGGAATAGACTGTACTTTTTATATTACTATACTTTGGACAAGCTTCCTGGTCTCTTAGCCAAATTTTTTCCCCTCACCCAGCTGTTCGCCAGCTCTGCTTACAAGAAGAACACATGGTACTCCAGGTCCTGACGAGGTGAAGGGGTATACTCTGGGAAGAGGTAGACACCAGTCACAACAAAAATGTAGACGAAGATAAGCAGCAACATCAAGAGGAAGGTCATGCTCTAGAGGCCACAACGTCAAGTCAGACGTGGGCCAAACTAGGCTAATCTCCACCAACAGCCCAGTCAAGGCCACCTGGCAATCCCCCACCAAACCCTCCCTTGCAATCCTGAACCCAGTCATCTCTGAACCATGGCACCTGTCCCCAGCCCCTTCTCATCCAGTAACATATCACAGGATGTTTCATTGCCTTCTTTGACCCACCAAGATTTGTTTCATATTCTTTTTTTTTTTTTAGACGGAGTCTCACTCTGTCGCCTAGGCTAGAGTGCAGTGGTGCAGTCCCCACTCACTGCAACCTCTGCCTCCCAGGGTCAAGCAATTCTCCTGCCTCAGCCTCCTGAGTAGCTGGGATTACAGGCACACAGCACCACACCTGGCTAATTTTTTTTTTTTTGTATTTTTAGTAGAGACCAGGTTTCACCACTTTGGTCAGGCTGGTCTTGAACTCCTGACCTCATGATCTGTCCCCCTCGGCCTCCCAAAATGCTGGGATTACAGGCGTGAGCCACTGTGCCTGGCCGATTTGTTTCATATTCTGTGTTAAGTCCTCATATTTGTCTACCTTGCCCCCTGCTTTAGCTTGCAACAGTCAAATCACCTTGAGGGTCCTGACCAGAACCAAAATAATAACTCGAATTTGACGGAATTGTGCAAGGAGTTTGAGAGACCTCAGCACCCGGCAGATCCTCAGAAGCTGAAGCCACACCGACTGACCTGTTACCCCTACCAATACCACAACCTCGGGAAGCAGGGACTGTGGAAAACACACAGATTATGAGTAAAACACACCCCAAGGCACGCAGGCACAGTTGCACCTTCTTCATCTCATCCTCTTCATTGTTCCCTGGGCATTATCCCTTGAACAGAATTCTCTGAGAATTGTTTCCTATTCAGCCTTTTTATACTAAATTGCTTAAACACTGTACTTCAACTTGTTCAGACATAAAAAGGGGGATAAATTCATGGTTATTTAATTGGGTTGTCGTGGAGCATAAATGAGGAAATGTAAGGAAAACACTTAAAATAGTGCCTGGCACTTAATAAGTGCTCAGTAACAGGCAGATGTTCATGTTGGCGTTGACGTTGTGATCTACCTTGCTCCCAATACCAACAACTCCTGCAATGACTGATGTTTAGTTTTAGGGAAAAAAAATCAAAAGAAGGAAGTAAATTTTTGTTTCTTTCTATTATTATGTTAACTTTTCTTGTCCTTTTGATTCACCTAGGCACATTCTTCATCCCACTAAAGGAACCCTCAGGATCTCTATCCTTACCAACATGGTAACAACAAAGTCAAAGACATTCCAGCCACTCTTCCCTTTCTTCCAGAAAAGGGAAAAGTTGGATAGCCACTTA
>NW_012099366.1:363806-367845 GCF_000951045.1 Mandrillus leucophaeus | reverse complement strand
TTTTTTGAGATGGAGTCTCGCTCTGTTGCCAGGCTGGAGTGCAGTGGCGCAATCTCAGCTCACTGCAACCTCCGCCTCCCAGTTCAAGTGATTCTCCTGCCTCAGCCTCCCGAGTAGCTGGGACTACAGGCATGCGCCACCATGCGCAGCTAATTTTTGTATTTTTGGTAGAGACGGGGTTTCACCACGTTGGCCAGGATGGTCTCCATCTCTGCACTTCGTGATCTGCCCGCCTTGGCCTCCCAAAGTAAGGATGCATTTTACAACCAGCGATGTGTCCCAGTTTAATTGGGCATGATTTTTATTTCTTAGTGGTAAATAGTGAATTTCACCATTGATGACAGCTTAGATTCAATAATATACAAAATTTTTTCACTTAATAAATTCTAGCTCTCAGGAACATGGGATTATATAATTAGGAAGAGCTGAGAACCACATTTGTGGCTGGAAAATAGAATGCTATCATTTTTATTCAGTTTTTGCCCTTGCAAAACAGGAACCCAAAGAAAGAAATGAAGTAAAATAAGGCTCTTGTGAAGCAGAAGATAGTTTTAAGTACCTTAAAATAGTTTAAGTAGGGAAGTCCAAATTACAGAGGCAGTAGCACTTTTACTCTCTGGAAAAAGGAATACTTTCATAGAAGCTAAACGAACCCAAGCAAGGTCAGAGGAACGAATAGCAGAAATTGCCTCAGCAGCACAGAATATGCAAAAGTGACTGCCTCCACTCTACATCAAGTAATGTGTCCTCTCTGAAGATGAAAAACAACTTTCTAAAATTCTTGGAATTTTTCAGGCTGCTATAGCAAGGCAAAGGAGTCTTAATGGAAATAGAGACCAGGAGCCCAGTGAAGTCTACCCAGGAATCTTAGCCAGTGTAGTGAAGCAGCGGTGAACATCTATGCTTGAATATTCTTCTCAGGGTGATAGACAGTAGCCATTGGATCAAGCAAGTCAGCTAAATATATAATTCTGCTTTACAGGGTAGAGTTCACCATGAACAGTCATCTATTTCTACTCCCTACTCTAGAAAAACAACAGTAGGTCACCTCACAGAATACCAGGTAAATTCACATTGGTATCAGGGAGTCCAATATTATAGGTGAGAATAGTACACTGTAACAACAAACTGATATGTAGATTTTGACATTTACACAGTTTTAATATTTTTAGTAATGTTTTGGCCAGTTATATCTATCATGAAGCAAGGAACACTGATGTTGAAACATAATTTCTTCTTTTCTTTTGAAATGGATTCTCACTCACTCTGTTGCCCAGCTGTTATCTCGGCTCACTACAGACTCCGCCTCCTGGATTCAAGCGATTCTCCTGCCTCAGCCTCCTGAGAAACTGGGACCATAGGTGCACATCATGATACCCACTGATTCTTGTATTTTTAGTAGAGATGGGGTTTCACCATGTTGGCCAGGTTGGTCTTGAACTCCCGACCTCAAGTGATCCGCAGGACTAGGCCTCCCAAATTGTTGGGATTACAGGCGTGAGCCACACGCCCAGCCAGAAATACAATTTCACGAAAAGCATTAAAAATGATAATTCTGGCCCGGCGTGGTGGCTCATGCCTATAATCCCAGCACTTTGGGAGGCCAAGGCAGGCAGATCACGAAGTCAGGAGATTGAGACCATCCTGGCTAACATGGTGAAACCCCATCTCTACTAAAAATATAAGCTCAAGCCTGTAATCCCAGCATTTTGGGAGGCCGAGGCGGGTGGATCACGAGGTCAGGAGATCGAGACCATCCTGGCTAACATGGTGAAACCCCGTCTCTACTAAAAATACAAAAAACTAGTCCCAGCATTTTGGGAGGCCGAGGCGGGTGGATCACGAGGTCAGGAGATCGAGACCATCCTGGCTAACATCAAAAAAAAAAAAAAAAAAAAAAAAACTTAGCAAGGCATGGTGGCAGGCGCCTGTAGTCCCAGCTACTCGGGAGGCTGCGGCAGGAGAATGGCGTGAACCCGGGGGTGGTGGAGCTTGTAGTGAGCGGAGATTACACCACTGTACTCCAGCCTGGGAGAGAGAGCAAGACTCCGTCTCAAAAAAACAAACAGAAATACAAAAAAAGAATGATAATTCTGCAAGTTTAATCTCAAGATGATCTTCATCAGATTCTATATATTCCATTCATTTGACCAAAAACTTTATATAGCACATCAAGCCATCTCTAGGACTTTAAAAGTCAATGTAAAAAATGGTCACCTTCAGGAATATGCCCACCTTTGGGAAAAAATTGTAATGATATTATACTTAGGTTTTATTTTATTTTTGAGACAGGGTCTTGCTCTGTCAACCTGGCTGTAGTGCACTGGTGAGATCATAGCTCACTGCAGCCTCAATCTCCTGGGCTCAAGTGATCCTTCCACCTCAGCCTCCCAATACACTCAGTTTTTAATTTTAAGCAAGGATTGTCTACACTTGCGATGTGTTATTTTCTGACAAAGGCTTGCAAATGAGTCAAATCTTTTTTTCTTTCTCATTATTTAGAAACAAAATATGAGATTTTAAAAATACGCCAATTGATGCTTAAAGTACAAAACAGAATTACCAATATCCAGCTGTGGAAGTAGATTTTTTAAAGCCCTAACAGTTTAGATCACTTTATGATCTGGAAAAAAAAATTCTAAGCCTAAAAAAAGTCTTAGTGTTTATCAAATGAATTAGTCTGTTCAAAGAAATCTGTTAATCACAAATCATTTCCCTTTGCAAAATCCCTCCTCCCTCTCTACCACAAGAATAAGCTTAATAAGATAAAATTTCCATGAGCCTGACAGGTAATTTCCAGTCTGGCAATCTACTTATCCTCTGGCACTGTGATCATGTTGCATATTCAGTTAACTGTTTTACCAAATAGAATGGTTAGTGCTATTCTATTTTGATTTGTCTATTAGATCTAGGGCAGGGGTCCCAAGCCCCAGGCTACTGACTGGTACCAGTCCATGGTCTGTTAGGAACTCGGCCATGCAGCAGGAAGTGAGTGGTGGGTGAGTGAGCATTACCGCCTGAGCTCCATCTCCTGTCAGATCAGCTGCGGCATTTAATTCTCACAGGAGTGCGAGCCCTATTGTGAACTGCAGGTGAGTGACCCTTAGAAGAATCTAATGCCTGATGATCTGAGGGGGAACAGCTTCATCCTGAAATCATCCCTCCTACCCCATCCATGGAAAAACTGTCTTCCAAGAAACCAGTCCCTGATGCCAAAAAGGCTGGAGACCACTGATCTAGGGAATCCTGTATATTTACTATTATTTACTTCATTCCAAGGCTTAGGACTATAATCCTAGCCATACAAGGCAAATACATGGCAGCAATCATACAATAAAAGGCAATTATAAGTGACTTAGTTCAGAATCTTCAACATTATGAGGAAGAAATAAAACACCTCAAAGTATATAGTATACTGTACTGGGTCAGTGACATCAATTGTTGTTGTATATTTAAATATCTTGGACCTCACTACACTAAAGGACTATCTTATTTTTTCTGAGACAGGGTATCACTTTATCACCTAGGCTGGAGTTCAGTTGCACGA
The DNA here is from genome assembly GCF_000951045.1 of Mandrillus leucophaeus. Taxonomy (NCBI): domain Eukaryota; kingdom Metazoa; phylum Chordata; class Mammalia; order Primates; family Cercopithecidae; genus Mandrillus; species Mandrillus leucophaeus. Next base: position 364,298 of record NW_012099366.1, on the reverse strand, counting down.
TGGCTCACTGCAACCTCCGCCTCCCAGGCTCAAGCGATCCTCCCACCTCAGCCTGCTGAGTAGCTGGGACTATAGGCATGTGTCACCATGCCTAGCTAATTTTTGTATTTTCTGTAGAGATGAGGTTTCTCCACATTAGCCAGGCTGGTCTCAAACTCCTGAGCTCAAGCTATCCTCCTGCCTCAGCCTCCCAAAGTGCTGGGATTACAGGCATGAACCACCATGCCTGGGCCCCAGAGATAAACTTGTAGGGGACTTGGACCTAGAGGCAGAGTTCTGAACTGGCTACAGGCACTGGACATTTCTGTTGAGGAAAATATCTATGTGACATAAACAGCCAAGAGCTTCATAACTATGCCCTTCTCTTAAATATTCCCCCTAGGCTGGACGTGGTGACTCATGCCTGTAATCCCAGCACTTTGGGAGGCTGAGGCATGAGGATCTTTTGAGCCCAGGAGATCATGACCAGCCCATGCAACATAGTGAGATCCT
>NW_012099366.1:361469-362334 GCF_000951045.1 Mandrillus leucophaeus | reverse complement strand
GTCAGCTTCAATGGCCATAGTTTGGTATTTGTGGATTCCAGCAATTCTGTGAGGATAGAGCAAAGGAGGAATAAAAGTTAAGGAAGCTGGAAACCGAATGATGGAGAATGATCACACTTAATAAACCACAGTTTTGCCCACTACTGTTCCATTTTTCTTTGAGTTTCTCTTCTTAACATTGTTGCTTCACCCTGTGAAATACAGGGAAGGACAGAATTGACCATAAAACATAGCCACAACTAATCTGTTGATACAGTTATGTCTCCCCAGCTACAAGTCACTTCCTATCCACTGTGGGGGTCACACAGCCACTAAGAGAATACTCTCTTTAATTACCCCTACCTCCAACCCCCCACCCCCATCTACTGCACTGTTATCTCAGTTCCAAAGTTCACAAGAAAACAATGGGTCTTGAGAACAGAATGAAAATACAGGGCCATGAGATCTGAAGTACTTTATAACGAATGCAGAAACAAGCCAGAATCATTGGGGTATATCAAACTATAACAATAAATCACTTGGTTCTGTTAGCTTCCTTTGAAAACTTTTCCTTTCTTCCCTGTCTAAAATTGGTCTGTTCTGCAAAGCAAATTGAATGCATACTTCCTCTCTAGAACCCTATTATTTACTAATTGCTATTCCTTAATTCATTGCCTTTCTCTTTCAACCTCCTTCATCTCTTTTATATAATTAATGGATGTATGCCATGTTCTAGGAAAAAAAACCACTGATATTAAAATAGGCTTAAGAGCTAAATAGAAATCAACATTGTGGTGCTCTGGCTTTAAAGTCATCCTGATGCTGAACTGGATCCAGACAAAAAGAACAGAGTCATACTTCAATCATCCCTAGAATTTTACAGAGG
>NW_012099366.1:358304-361055 GCF_000951045.1 Mandrillus leucophaeus | reverse complement strand
GTAGTGGCACGCACCTGTACTCCAAGCTACTCAGAAGGCTGAGGTGGAAGGATCAATTGAGCCCTGAGGGGCGAGGCTGCAAGGAGCCATGATCACACCACTGCACTCCAACCTAAGCAACAAAATGAGACTCTGCCTCTAAAAAATAAAGTGGGAGACTTCCCCACAAGAGTGAAAATGATACAAATGAGTAGTTCTACTGTCCTTTCATCATTTCTGAGCAGTTTGAGATTATCAACAAATGAGCTCACTGATTTTGCAGACAACCTTATGTTTTGAATAATTTTCATATAATTTATTATTGGTTTAAGAATCATTTCCTTTTAAGTAATTTTTTTTGGCTCAGCTAATATCTTAGTAGTACCTATCGTTTCATACTTTGTGAGCTTTCTTATTTGTACTTAAATAATCTTCTAAATATACTTGTAAAAATGTAAATGTTAGGCCGGGTGCGGTGGCTGACGTCTGTAATCCCAGCACTCTGGGAGGCCGAGGCGGACGGATCACGAGGTCAGAAGATTGAGACCATCCTAACTAACACAGTGAAACCCCGTCTCTGGCCGGGCGCGGTGGCTCAAGCCTGTAATCCCAGCACTTTGGGAGACCGAGACGGCGGATCACGAGGTCAGGAGATCAAGACCAGCCTGGCTAACATGGTGAAACCCCGTCTCTACTAAAAAATACAAAAAAAACTAGCCGGGCGAGGTGGGGGGCCCGGTAGTTCCAGCTACTCGGGAGGCTGAGGCAGGAGAATGGCGTAAACCCGGGAGGCGGAGCTTGCAGTGAGTTGAGATCTGGCCACTGTACCCCAGCCTGGGTGACACAGCCAGACTCCGTCTAAAAAAAAAAAAAAAGAACCCCCGTCTGTACTAAAAAATACAAAAAATTAGCTGGGTGTGGTGGCGGGTGCCTGTAGTCCCAGCTACTAGGGAGGCTGAGGCAGAAGAATGGCATGAACCCAGGAGGCGGACCTTGCAGTGAGCTGAGATCACGCCACTGCACTCCAGCCTGGGCAACAGAGCAAGACTCCGTCTCAAAAAAAAAAAAAGAAATGTAAATGTTAGATCGTTCACGGATAGGCACCAGTATCTTTAACAGAAAACATTAATTCAAACAAATGTCAGGCTAAACTCACAGCAGAAATAAAAGTGGTCTTCCTAAGTTCAGTTCCTTGTGGATTTGTTACATTGCTACATATTACAGCTAGTTTTATGTGTCTAGATGCTCCGTATCTAGTATACTCTTGAAAGCCCTCCAAATATTAATATTTCTTTTTTTTTTTTGAGATGGGGTGCAGTGGCGTGATTTCAGCTCACTGCAACCTCCGCCTCCCAGGATCAAGTGTTCTCCTGCCTCAGCCTCCTGAGTAGCTGGGATTACAGTTGCCCGCCACCACACCCAGCTAATTTTTTGAATTTTTAGTAGAGATGGGGTTTCGCCATGTTGACCAGGCTGGTCTTGAACTCCTGACCTCAAGTTACCCAACCACCTCAGCCTCACAAAGTGCTGAGATTACAGGTGTGAGCTACCGTGCCCAGCCAATATTTCTACATTTTAGCAGTTGTATAAATCCTACTCTAGGAGGCTTTTAATATAATTGTCCTTAATATAAATGTCACAATTCAAATGACATTCAAAAATGTAAAATGATCAATTTAGAAAAAAAAATTATTCCTACCCACTTCCTTTTCTTTTTTTTCTTGAGACAGAGTTGTACTCTGTCGCCCAGGCTGGAATGCAGTGGCATTATCTCCGCTCACTGAAACCTCCGCCTCCTGGGGTGAAGGGATTCTCTTGACTCAGACAAGTCTTGAGTAGGTGGGACTACAGGCCATGCCACCATGCCCGGCTAATTTTTTGTAATTTTTTAGTAGAGACAGGGTTTCACCATGTTGCCCAGGCTGGTCTTGAACTCCTGAGCTCCAGCAATCTGCCCGCCTCCGCCTCCCAAAGTGCTAGCTAGGATTACACATGTGAGCTGTCGTGCCTGGCCTCACTTCCTCTTTCATACAATGTCAGTTCTCACCTATTTCAACCATCAATACGATCGTATTCAAAAAGATCAGGAAGATGATGAAGTTTTTGAAGAGAGGACCTGTTGTCTCTTAAGGAAACGTATAGAGTGGAGTTCTTTCTGATTTATGCAGCTGAAATAATAAGGGTAATAACATAAGCAGTGAGAATGAGAAAATGGAGTTTGGGGAGCAAAAAATAAGTATTAGGCAGATCATCAACAGCCAGGACAAAAATGAGTGATGTGAAAGGATACACTCAAGGACCCATCTGGCCCACAAAGAAAGAGGTGGCCTCTGACTGCAGCGCACATGAAGCTTGCTCAACAGCCTCTGGGCATGTGAAATCCGTCCTATACATTGAGGCTTTATAGAGAAGTGCACTAGCTGGTGTTGACCTCCCAATGTAAGTTTCTTCTGGCAGGAAGGATCTACAACAAAAATTAAAAAGGGATAGTGGATAAAGACAAAGAAAATAGAGCAGGTAGGGTTGGGGGCAGGGATATCGGTCAGATAACGGGTCCCCCTAATGCCTTACTGCTGGTCCTTCTCTTCTCACAGCAACTAAGAATTCTGTTTGGAGTGAGAGAAAATGTACTGCTTATGATCAACACTGTCCATGCCCACAAAAGCAACAGGTTCACAAAGTCTTAAGTGTCTTTGACAGAAACTTTTCCGAATCACCCATGGCTAGTGGCTATCCTAGGCCTAAAAGTGAAAGACATGGATTCTATCTCCT
>NW_012099366.1:345705-355764 GCF_000951045.1 Mandrillus leucophaeus | reverse complement strand
TCGGTGCTGATCGGGAGAAGGAAAACCCGAAGGCTGCGCTCACGCAGGGCCTCATCCTCACCCTAGTGCTCTTGCGGCACTTCCTATTTGCAGAGGGTTTAGCCACCCCTTCCCCCAGTTCAGTGTGTAGCTATATCGTTTCTGCGTGAGTCAGTATTAACGTTCCTCCAGTCTACAGACTAGACATCCCAAAGCCTTGTAGTGGAAGCGGACGTTTCACCAAATGCACAAGTCCTGGATCCCTAGGGTATTTACTTTCCTCTTACCCCACACTGCACAGCCATTGGTTTCTAGCCAAGGTCACTGAGTGGCTGCAGAATGGTCGTAAGTGCTTTCTTAAGGCAGTTAATTTGTCCGTCACATGGTGTACAGTTTCTCCCTTCAGCTGATCACTTACATCGCAGTCCCGGCAGACACCTCTGTCCAAAAGAAAAGAGTAGGTGAACAAGAATAATTCCATCAGAATCTGTCCATATTGTCCGTTTTAATTAGAATTTCTTTAAAATGTCAGGACTCCAATGAGCAAGTAACCAATATTGATTAAATACTCCACTTTAGGGTGACTTAAATGAACAAGGGTGTAAATTCCTTAGATAGAACTAATTAGAAATAAAAATCTGTTGGGGAGACGGAAGAGCAAATAAGATTTCTGGCCCAGTCAACTTGAGTGGTTTTTTTTTTTGGGGGTGTGTGTGTGTGTGTGTGTGTGTGTGTGTTTAAAACCTCCAGATCATTACCAGAGTAAACAGTGATTCCTTTATCCTTGGGATAGCTTTCTATATATAATTCAATATATATAATTACAGTACTTAATTTTTCCCCTCCTGACACAGTGACCCTTGGTTTAAAACTATCTGTGTTCAAAAATGTCGGTAAAAGTTGTATATAACTTTTATTTGCTTCAGACTCAGGTCTTCTCTTCTTAGCCTCAATCAACTAGCTAAGGGTTGCACGAAAAAAAGTCCTGTAGTAAAGACCACCTGAATCAAAGTGATGTGCTAGAGTTGGCAAATTTTGTTTTCAGCTTGGACAGATTTTGTGTCCAGGGCATTTCTGGGGCTGACAGTACAGATTACACATATGGAGAATTCTTATACATCTCTGGAACTCATGTTCTCTCTTAGAAACAACTCTTCCCAATTATATAATCATGCTGTTAGCTTTGAGGGGGTGTCACTAAATTTGTAAAAACTGGGGGTGTCACTGAGTTTGTCAGATCTGAGTGATGCTTTTTACTACAGGGGTCATGCAACAATTTAAAGTAGGAATTTTTGGAGAATAGTGGGCCACTAGAATATTAATTTAAAAAAGGAATTTTGGGGCTGGGCGCAGTGGCTCCTGCCTGTAATCCCAGCACTTTGGGAGGCCAAGGTGGGCGGATCACCTGAGATTGGGAGTTCAACACCAGCCTGACCTTCGTGGAGAAACCCCGTCTCTACTAGAAATACAAAATTAGCCGGGCATAGTGGCACATGCCTGTAATCCCAGCTACTCAGGAGACTGAGGAGGAGAATAGCTTGAACCCAAGAGGCAGAGGCTGCAGTGAGCCACGATTGTGCCATTGCACTCCAGCCTGGGCAACAAGAGTGAAACTCCATCTCAAAAAAATCAAAAGAACAAATAAACAAAAAAAAACAGAATTTTTTGTTTGAATTGAAAGGGGTCTTTCCTACTTGAAGTTGTTGCACGTGCTACCCTAAGAACTACATATCCCATCAGGCACTGACTATCCCAAGAATTGGGTGGATCTCTGCTGTGGTGTCTGCTTTTAATTGGTTTAAAAGAAAAAGTCATCCTCCGCGATGTCAGCAAGGAAGATGAGTTTTCTGAATGAGCAATTTGGAGTTAAAGAAGTCTCCTCTTGAGGTCTTTATTTCTTCACATTCCATTACAGTTTTTTTTTTTTTTTTTTTTTTTTTTTTGAGATGGAGTCTTGCTTCTGTCACCCAGGCTGGAGTGCAGTGGCGTGATCTCGACTCACGGCAACCTCCGCCTCTTGGGTTCAAGTGATTCTCCTGCCTCAACCTCCTGAGTAGCTGGGATTACAGGTGCCTGCCACAATGCCCAGCTAATTTTTTTGTATTTTTAGTAGAGATGCGATTTCACCATGTTGGCCAGGCTGGTCTCAAACTCCTTACTTCAGGTGATCTGCCCACCTCGACCTCCCAAGGTGCTGGGATTACAGGCGTGAGCCACTGCGCCCAGAGTTTTTGTTTGTTTGTTTGTTTGTTTGTTTTGAGACAGAGTCTTGCTCTGTTTCCCAGGCTGGAGTGCAGTGGCATGATCTGGGCTCACTGCAACCTCCACCTCCCGTGTTCAAGCGATTCTTCTGCCTCAGCCTCCTGAGTAGCTGGGATTACAGGCATGCACCACCAAGCCCGGCTAATTTTTGCATTTTAGTAGAGATGGGGTTTCACCATGTTAGGCTGGTGGTGAACTTCTGACTTCAGGTGATCCACCCTCCTCGGCCTCCCAAAGTGCTGAGATTACAGGCCTGCGCCACCTAGCCTGGCCTTGGTATTTTTATTTATTAACATTTCAGCTGGAAATGTTTTCTGACTGCTATATTCCTTTGTACAGTTCAGGAGTACTATCTTACAAGAAATAGTTAAAGAATCCTTAGTAAGTGTAAAATGGGGTCTGGTCCTGTTGTGCATGCCTGTTATCCCAGCAGTTTGGGAGGCCAAGGCAGGCAGATCACTTGAGATCAGGAGTTCAAGACCAGCCTGGCCAACATAGTGAAACCCCATCTCTACTAAAAATACAAAAATTAGCTGGGCGTGGTGGCGCACATCTGTAATCCCAGCTATTTTGGAGGCTGAGTCGGGAAAATCGCTTGAATTTAGGAGGCTGGCGAGATTAGAGACCAGCCTGGGCAGCATAGCCAGACCCCATTTTGTCCAAAAAAGGACAAAAATTAACCGGGCGTGGTAGCACACGCCTGTAGTCCCAGCTACTCAGGAGGCTGAGGTGGGAGGAGAGGATCGCTTGAGCCTGGGAGGTGGAGGTTGCAGGGAGCTGAGATTGCACCGCTGCACTCCAGCCTCAAGGACAGTGTGAGACCCTGTCTCAAAAAAGAAAGTAAAATGGACTTTTAAAAAAAATCTTATTCTCATCACAAAATAGACCTATTAAAGCAAGTTCTTTTTCCACTTTCATGTTTCAAGTGAAAGTGAAAGGTGAAAACTTGCTTGCTTGTTTTTTTTTTTTTTTTTTTTTTGAGACAGAGTCTCTGTTGCCCAGGCTCAAGTGCAGTGGCGCGATCTTGGCTCTGCAACCTCTGCCTCCAAGGTTCAAGTGATTCTCCTGCCTCAGCCTCCCTAGTAGCTGGGATTACAGGCATGCACCACCACATCTGGCTAATTTTTGTTTTTTGTGTGTGCGTGTGTTTTGTTTGTTTGTTTTTTAGTAGAGATGGGGTTTCACCATGTTAGCCAGGCTGGTCTTGAACTCCTGACTTCACCTGATTCACCTGATTCACCTGTGTCGGCCTCCCAAAGTGCTGGGATTTCAGGCGTGAGCCACTGTGCTTGGCATAGTGAAAGCTTTCTTTGCAGTTGATTTTGTAGACTAATATTTCCATTATGGAGTTAATCTTCTATATATTTCTAAGGATAAGAATATCTCAATTTCTGTGGGGAAATAACACTATTTAAATGTTTGAAAATATCTGAAAATTTATTGATCAGTGTTAATATTTAATATTAAGTCCTCAACATCTATTTATGCTATAGATGTGTATGCTACCCTCTAGGGCAGTAGTAATAAATAATGGCCAGGTGCGGAGGCTCACGCCTGTAATCCCAGCACTTTGGGAGGCTGAGGCAGGCAGATCATGAGGTTCAGGAGTTTGAGGCCAGCCTGGCCAATATGGTGAAACCTTGTCTCTACTAAAAATACAAAAATTAGCCAGGCATGGTGGTAGGAGCCTGTAATCCCAGCTACTCAGGAGGCTGAGGCGCTTGAACCCGGGAGGTGCAGGTTGCAGTGAGCCGAGCTATGCCACTGGACCCCAGCCTGGGTGACAGAGCAAGACTCTGTCTCAAAAAAGTATATATATATATGTGCTAATTTCTTTACTTGTAATCCCCACCCCCAGTTGATCTTTTCAACATCAGCATTTAGCTCAAATTTTTTTTTTCCCTTCCCTGGACAACTAACTGATTGATCCTGCCTCTCTATTGGCATCTAATAATACTCTGTCACCCCTGCCAGACTGGTGTTCCTATAAGGAAAGGACTATATCAATTTTCTTATCAAAGACACTTGATAAGGCACTTATCAAAAAGCACTTGACACATGGCACACATGATGAAGTGATGATTATTGGGGGAATATATGTTGGAATTCATTATCAACTGCCAGGTGCCATCCCTGAGGATAGATAGAATTAATTATGTTTTAATATTTTCTAGGAGTGGGTGAAAGAAGTAGTGGTTAATCTTGAAGGATGTATGTTAACTGACTCGGATTTCCCTTAAATACCACCTGAGTTCCATTCCTGGTGGATTTGAAGAGGGGAGTTTCCTCCCGCCTCTTTGAAACTCTTTTTCTGGATTTGATGAGCTTATGGATATTGCCAGAGTTTAAGGCAGTGGATTTTAGTCCCAGCCTTGCAGCTTACACACACACCTGGTTGCTCCCCAGATTTCTGGAGATTCTCAATCTGTAAGCCATGCATACTTTTTTTGTTTTAATGCTCCATGGGTATTTTTGATAAGCATCTAGAGTTGATACCCACTAGCTTGACCTAGTAACTATTGTATGTGATTTTTTTATCTTGAAGTGTTTGAAGATAGTTGAAATGATTAACGCATAAATCTGTTGCCTCAGCCTTGACAACTACTATATATTCAACAGAAATCTCTCTTCTGTCTCTTTATTCTCATTGCTGCCACTCTAGTACAAGCTTTTATTGTCTGGCATATGAAATATACTATCTTCTAGATGGCTTTATTCTTGTATCTGTTTTCTCCCTTTCTGTCAGTCTTTGACATTGCTAATTGATGTAGTGTTAGTACACATGCACACACATTTATTATCTCAAAAGAGCCCTTTACAGTTCTCTGAATGCATCACGCTTACTGGTATTCTTTTACGTTTGCTCTGCTGTCTCCCTCATCTTAAATACCCTGCCCTCTCCTCTCTGAAGCGCTAAATCCTTCAAGACCCAGATCCAGTTGTTACTCCCTTTAAAATACATTTACTATGCAATATTAAAGGAATACAGAGGATATAATGAGTAATACCCTATTTCACACACATAAGATCTTATATCACTGATTTTGGGAGGAACTATCTTGTGTCTCACTGAGAAAGAAATACTACCATTGAAACTATAACATGACTGCAAAACATATCTTAATTTCAGAAAAAAAAATGAATCTGTGAAATACAGCATAAGGAATACCATTTGTTTGCACTCTGTCTGAAAAACATTGCCAGTACTTTGAAGTTCCCTATGTGCCCCTTTACCATCTTATACACTCCTTTATCCTGAATTTTATATTTGTCATTTGGTTCTTTTATACTTTCATAGGCCTCTTGAAGACCTTGGAGAATAAGCTCTTATAGTCCTTTATTTTAAACAAGTTTTGGATGTACAATATCTCCAAGTCATCCATCACTTAATAAAATTACATAATGGACTACTGAAGTATATCTGCTCAAGTTTCTTCTCTATTATATTATCTTTCTATTTTTGCTGTCTGTGGGGAGGTTATAGAACTCACCTTCTCAACGTGGTCCCTCTGCAACCCATTGGCTTTTGAAGACGTGATGTACAGCTGGTGCTGGCTGTATATACACTGATTAGGACTTTCTGGGCAGAGGAGCAGGTGCTTCTGATGGCCCTCTGGGAAAGGTATTCTAGTTTACATGTTTTGTTATCAGTTCTCATGGCCAGGTGAGCTGTGTAGCTGTAAAAATCAGGCCTGCCATCTAAAAGACAATATCATACTTGAGACATTACAGGGTTTCAGTCACAATTTTGTCACCTCCGAGACGGAGTCTTGCTCTGTCACCCAGGATGGAGTGCAGTGGCACAATGTCAGCTCCCTGCAACCTCCACCTCCCAGGTTCAAGCGATTCTACTGCCTCAGCCTCATGATTAGCTGGGATTACAGGTGCCCACCACCACGCCTGGCTAATTTTTGTATTGTTAGTAGAGATGGGATTTCACCATGTTGGCCAGGCTGGTCTTGAACTCCTGACCTCAAGTGATCTACTCGCCTTGTCCTCCCAAAGTGCTGGGATTACAGGTGTGAGCTTCAGTCACAATTTTTAACAACCACAATGCTGGTTTTCCAGGGAATTGTATTTTCCTCTGGGGAGTTCTATCAGAAATGGGATTATTTCTATCTTGTCCTTCATTCAGCCTCATTAATTGGTCGAAAGGGCATTAACCCATTCAACCCTCTTTAATAATGTGGCGTACACTTTTGACTACAGCTTTCATGACTTACTTATACTTTGTATTGAAAAAATAAAGCTGCCCTGGGTTGAGCCAGTACTATAGAGTCAACCTTCTGAGAGTTCTGGTTTACTGTAACAATAATGAATGTTGTTCATGTGATGATTTTGCTTTTGGAAGTGTCTACTAGCTCAAAGGTAATATTATAGTTTGAGATTCTTCCTAGTGAGACAACATTAACAAATTCACAGGATTAAACTGAGAATTTGGCTTTTTTAATATGTATATAGGTGTGGACACTGCAAGAGACTTGCTCCTGAATATGAAGCTGCAGCTACCAGATTAAAAGGAATAGTCCCATTAGCAAAGGTAAGTACAGGTGGGTTCTAAACTAACGAATGTGAAGTGTTTTAAAAAGTAGTTTGTTGTCTCAGCTTTGTTACTTGGAAAAAAATAACAGTAATAAATAGTTTGTAAGATTAACATTCATTTTCTATACTCTTATTCTGCTAAGAAGAGTGAATACTAGTTTCTGGGCAAATACTCAGCTGACTTAGTTTCAAAAGATTAAAAGTAGTGGCTGGGCACGATGGCTCATGCCTGCAATCCCAGCACTTTGGGAGGCCGAGGTGGGTGGATCACGAAGTCAAGAGATCGAGACCATCTTGGCCAACATGGGGAAACCCTGTCTCCACTAAAAATACAAAAATAAGCTGGGCGTGATGGCACATGCCTGTAGTCCCAGCTACTCAGGAGGCTGAGGCAGGAGAATTGCTTAAACCCAGGAGATGAAGGTTTCAGTGAGCTGAGATCGGGCCATTGTACTCCAGCCTGGTGAAACAGCAAGACTCCATCTCAAAAAAAAAAAAAAATTAAAAGTAGTGAGACTAAGGAAATTACTGGCATAAGAAGTAAAATAAAATAGACCAGGTGTGGTGGCTCACAGCTGTAATTCCAGCACTTTGGGATGATCACTTGAAGCCAGGAGTTTGTTGCCTGGGCAACAAAGCAAGACCTCATCTCTACAAAAAATTTAAAAAGCTGGGTGTGGTGGCTCACCTGTAGTCCCACCTTCTCAGAAGGCTGAAGCAGGAGGATTGCTTGAGGCTGCAGTGAACTATGACCATACTACTGGACTCCAGCCTAGGTGACGGAGTAAGACCCTGTCTCTTAAAAAAACAATCCCAGTACATTGAGAGGCCAAGGCAAGCAGATCACTTGAGCCCAGGAGTTTGAGACCAACCTGGGCAACATGGCAAAATTCCATCTCTACTAAAGATACAGGCAGTCTCCCATAGTACCAGCTAATCAGAGGCTGAGGTGGAAGAATTGCTTAAGCCGGAGAGGTTGAGGCTGCAGTGAGCTGTGATTGAGCCATTGCACTCTAGCCTAGGCAATAGAGAGAAACCCTGTCTCAAAAAAAAAAAAAACAAAAAAAACAGAGTAGTAAAGTATATGGTAAATAAGAATTAAAGGTCAAATATGGAAGGCAGAAGTACAGCTGTAAAGGCTAAAATAATCATTGAGGCTGGGCACGGTCGCTCAGCCTGTAATCCCAGCACTTTGGGAGGCTAAGGAGGGCGGATCACTTGAGGTCAGGAGTTCGAGACCAGCCTGGCCAACATGGTGAAACCCCGTCTCTACTAAAAAAATACAAAAATTAGCCATGTGTGGTGGCAGGTGCCTGTAATCCCAGCTACTTGGAAGGCTGAGACAGGACAATCACTTGAACCCAGGAGGGCGGGGGTTGCAGTGAGCTGAGATCATGCCACTGCACTCCAGCCTGGGTGAAAGAGCAAGACTGCATCTCAAAAAATAATAATAATAATAATCTATGAGTAAATGAGTTCCCTAAACTGCCATATGATAATCACAATGATGGGAATATGAAAATGATATGAGGATATTGATGAAAATGTAACCAAATGGTCAACTGTAAACTTGTATTTGTTTTTACAATTAAAGTAATGCTTCCAGAATGTTGCCATTCTGTAGTAAACCCGTAGTTGTTCTAGTCTAAAAGTTCATACCTCTGCCAGCCTCAAATAGTTCATATATAAGGCTATTTTTGGAAACTACTTTTAATCCTATCAAGCAGCTTGCCATAGGAAAAGAAATATTAATCACAGCCGGGCACTGTTGTGGCTCATGCCTGTAATCCCAGCACTTTGGGAGGCCAAGGTGGGTGGATCTCCTGAGGTCTGGAGTTCAAGACCAGCCTGGCCAACATTGTGAAACCCCATCTCTACTAAATTTACAAAAATTAGCCAGGCGTGGTGGTGGGTGCCTGTAATCCCAGGTACTGGGGAGGCTGAGGCAGGAGAATGGCTTTAACCCTTGGGGTGGAGGTTGCAGTGAGCCGAATTCGTGCCGTTGCACTCCAGCCCGGGCAACAAGAGTGAAACTCTGTCTCTGAAAAAAAAAAAAAAAGACAGATGCAATCACAATTCCTACCTGTGTGACTATAGACACGTTAATTTTCTGGATCTCAGTTTACCCATCTTAGAGCATAAGGATCATACTTCAGAATCTTGTGGAGATTAAATGAGATATAATATATGCAAAGTACTCGTACCTGGGTTGGAGTAAGTGACTCATTCCAGGAAATTATTTTCCTTCTTCCTGATAGGTCTCACTAGATCTGTTATGTTATAGTATAGCCCAGATTCCAACTAGCTCAGGGAACATGTACAAGTATTGGTACCTTTGATACTAGCTCTAGGTGATTTACAAAATCAAATTATATTCCACCTAAAGGATATGTACCTTTATCTATATATCCCCTTGGTGATAGTCGTAATCAAAGTAAGCCACTGTTAATAATTTAAGTGATTTATCCCTCATGTGTTCTGAGGCAGAAAAAAGATGAAGACCACTGCTTTAGCTAATAGAGACTCCAAGAGCAGAATTTAAACAGTAACTTTTGCATATTATGTGAGGCCCAGGAATCTCAGTTTTAAAGAATTCCTTAGGCAGTTCTGATGTAGTTAGGCAAGCTCCAGTCTGCCTTTAAAATCTAGTGCTCTATGGCATGTATGTCAAGAATTCCTTGATCCCCTTAGGATTTGACCAATCCTATTATTTTGAGAATATAGGAGGAACCTGCAGCAGATACTTGGCTAAGAAAATAGTTTGTGTATTTTGATCTTTAGGTTGATTGCACTGCCAACACTAACACCTGTAATAAATACGGTGTCAGTGGATATCCAACCCTGAAGATATTTAGAGATGGTGAAGAAGCAGGTGCTTATGATGGACCTAGGACTGCTGGTAAGGATCCTGAATTACATTCTGGAAACTAATGTTAAGTACCTTATTCTTTGTAGTGGAAACATAAAAATGTGTTTTTCTACACAGTGTACTTTCAGTCTTAAAAATTCCTTATCTAAAAGGTCAGTTAGTTTGGTGGTAACAAAAGACCTCTCTAAATGAACATATTATATAAGTAATATAGAAAATACACAAACTTGATTTATAAGGTCAGCTCGACATTTTTTCGTTTTACAAATATTTATTGAGTATTTGTAATGGCATATTTAGAATATGCCAGATAGGCTGGGCGCGGTGGCTCAAGCCTGTAATCCCAGCACTTTGGGAGGCCGAGACGGGTGGATCACGAGGTCAGGAGATCGAGACCATCCTGGCTA
>NW_012099366.1:324670-344245 GCF_000951045.1 Mandrillus leucophaeus | reverse complement strand
CCTGTAATTCCAGCTACTTGGGAGGCTGAGGCAGAAGGATTGCTTGAACCCGGGAGGCGGAGATTGTAGTGAGTCGAGATCAGGCCACTGCACTCCAGCCTGGGGAACAAAGCAAGACTCCGTCTCCAAAAATAAAAAAATAAAAAATAAATAAAAATAAAAATGGAAGGCCAGGTGCGGTAGCTCATAACTGTAATCCCAGCTCTTTGGAAAGCCAAGGTAGGTAGATCACTTGAGGTCAGGGGTTCGAGACCAGCCTGGCCAACATGGTGAAACCCCATCTCCACCAAAAAATACAAAAATTAGCTGGGTGTGGTGGTGTACACGTGTAGTCCCAGCGACTTGAGAGGCTAAGGCAGGAGAATTCTGCTTGAACCTGGGAGGTGGAGGTTGCAGTGAGCTGAGATCACACACCACTGCACTCCAGCCTGGGTGACAGAGTGAGACCCTGTCTCAAAAAAAAAATAAAAATAAAAATAAAATTACCATATATATGATCCAGCTTCTGTATACCCACTCTGAGTATACATTAAGCCCTCACTTAATGTTATCAATAGATTCTTGGAAGCTGTAACTTTTAAGTGAAACAACCTATAACAAAACTTGGTGTTTTTTTTCCTCATCAATGTTATAGGAAACAGTGTTATTCTAGGACTTGCTGTGCATTCTTTCTCTTGAAGTTGCAGTTTCTGAGAACGTATGAATAATGTTAAGTGAGGACTTACTGTATACCCAAAAGAAGATAGTTGTACACCTATATCCACAGCAGCATTATTCATAGTAGCCAAAAGTTAGAAGAAATCCAAGTGTCTATCAGTGAATGAATAGTAAACAAAATACGGTATATGCATCCAGTGGAAGATTATTCAGCCTTAAAGAAGAAAATTCTGACTACATGCTGCTATATGATTCCACTTACATGAGGTAGCACAAATAGTATACAGAATTGTATGTTTAAAAATGGTTAACTAGGGCCGGGCACAGTGGCTCATGTGTGTAATCCCAGCACTTTGAGAGGTCAGGAGTTCAAGACCAGCCTGGCCAGCCAACATAGTGAAACCCCATCTCTACTAAAAATACAAAAAATCAGCCGGGTGTGGTGGCAGGTGCCTGTAATTCCAGCTGCTTGGGAGGCTGAGGCAGGAGAATCACTTGAACCCAGGAGGCGGATGTTGCAGTGAGCCAATGTTGCAGTCGCGCCATTGTGTTGCAACCTGGGTGACAAGGGTGAAACTGCGTCTCAAACAATCAAACAAACAAAAAAAATGGTTTAACAAGGCTCATGCCTGAATCCTAGCACTTTGGGAAGCTGAGGCAGGTGGATCGCTTGAGCCTAGTAGTTGGAGGCCATCCTGGGCAACATAGTGAGACCCCGTCTCTATAAAAATACAAAAAGCGAGCCAGGTGTGATAGTGCATGCCTGTAGGCCCAGCTACTCAGGAGACTGAGGAAAGAGATCTGATTGACCCTCCTGGGAGGTCGAGGCTGCAGTGAGCAATGATCATGCCACTGGACTCCAGCCTGAGTGACAAAAGGAGACCCTATCTCAGGAAAAAAAAAAAAAAAAAAAAATTGGAAACAAATGTCCATCAATTTTGTAGTTGTGTCTGGTTAAACTGTGGCACTTTTATAGTGAAACACTATGCATTGTAAACAATGTTTCTGTTAAAAAAAAACAAAACTTTTTAAAACAATAATAACGCTATGCCACTGTAATAAAAGGTTAAAGTAGCTCTTTATATATAATTGCCTGTTTATGCATAAAATGTCTGGAAGGATATACAAGAAACTGAAATCTTGGCTGGGCGCAGTGGCTCACGCCTGTAATCCCACCCAGCACTTTGGGAGGCCAAGGCGGGTGGATCACGAGGTCAGGAGATGGAGAACATCCTGGCTAACACGGTGAAACCCCGTCTCTCTAAAAAAAATACAAAAAAGGCTGGGCGCGGTGGCTCAAGCCTGTAATCCCAGCACTTTGGGAGGCCGAGACGGGCGGATCGCGAGGTCAGGAGATCGAGACCATCCTGGCGAACACGGTGAAACCCCGTCTCTACTAAAAAATACAAAAAAGCTAGCTGGGCGAGGTGGTGGGCGCCTCTAGTCCCAGCTACTCGGGAGGCTGAGGCAGGAGAATGGCGTAAACCCAGGAGGTGGAGCTTGCAGTGAGCTGAGATCCGGCCACCGCACCCCAGCCTGGGCGACAGAGCAAGACTCCGTCTCAAAAAAAAAAAAAAAAATTAGCTGGGCATGGTGACGTGCGCCTGTAGTCCCAGCTACTCGGGCGGCTGAGGCAGGAGAATGGCATGAACATGGGAGGCAGAGCTTGCAGTGAGCTGAGATTGCACCACTGCATTCCAGCCTGGGCGATAGAGTAAGACTCCGTCTCAAAAAAAAAAAAAAGAAACTGAAATCTTATATGGAGGAAACTGGGTGACTAGGGACAAGGGTGGCAAGAAAATTTCATCATATACCCTTTTGTACCTTCTGAATTTTGAATCATGAATAATTGCCTTCTCAAAAATTATAAATAAGTTGTGTTATTACAACTTTTATTTTGACTTCTAAGATGGAATTGTCAGCCACCTGAAGAAGCAGGCAGGACCAGCTTCAGTGCCTCTCAGGACTGAGGAAGAATTTAAGAAATTCATTAGTGATAAAGATGCGTCTGTAGTAGGTAAGTAGCAAATATTAAACCGTGCCACAGAATCATCAACTTGATTTCCAAAACCCTCCATGTCTGGGAAAGCCACAGAATTAAAGCAGTTAAGGAAACCTTGGGGCAGTTGAAAAGGCAACTGACAGAATTGGGTTAGCAGTTAATATAATGTACTATAGTACATTATATAATTAGTATATAATGTAATTATAATGTGGGGGCAATTGGTGTTTTATTTGGGTGGGTTTGTGTTCTTATAGATGTGAAGGTTTAATTTCAATTAAAGGACTAGGAGGGGTGGGCATGGGAGAAAAAATAAAGGACTAGGATAGGAATATCTTCAGCATTTTCTAATGCTTCTTAAACTCTGAGATTTAACTCATATAATAAGGTAGTTATGACTGAAAATAAGGTTTTGAGGTTGGAAGATACAAGTAAATAATAAAACTCTGCTATTTTCACAATAATTAGGGAACTTAAAAGTTAAAATCAGATTGCTAGGATTTGTCTTGTTTTTGCAGCATTCATTGCTTTCTCATGTGTCGCAATATCTCATTTTTAAATGACATGAGCAAGTTAAACACTTTCTGCATCTTAGATGTTCATTGTTTTGTTTTTTAAATGTGATATATGATAAATTTGACTAAAAAATAAATATAAACGTAAAAGCTATGTTTGTACTTCTCTTAGTCTCCTAATTACTGTAATAAAACTGACTTTTGCTGGGCGCGGAGGCTCACGCCTGTAATCCCAGCACTTTGGGAGGCTGAAGCGGGCAAATCACCTGAGGTCAGGAGTTCTAAACCAGCCTGACCAACATGGAGAAACCTTAGTCGGGCGTGGTGGCACATGCCTGTAATCCCAGCTACTTGGGAGGCTAAGGCAAGAGAATCGCTTGAACCCAGGAGGCAGAGGTTGGGGTGAGCCAAGATCGCGGCATTGCACTCCAGCCTGGGCAACAAGAGCAAAACTCTGTCGCAACACAAAAAACAAACAAACAAAAAATACTGACTTTCTGGCAGCAGAATATGGTTTACTATTTAAATTTGGCCAAAAGCCACTTTTTATCACCTAAATTTTACTGATTCTTTTTCGTTTACAAGGAGTTAGCATGTATTCATTAAACATTTATGTTTTAGTCACTTTTCTAAATGAGTAGTTCTAAAGACAAAGAAAAAAATTGGGTGAAGTGGTTTACAGTTTATTTTGAGGTATCATCTTAATCCTTCTGATACCTGAAACTCTTAAGCAATTTGCCCGAATTTGTTCAATTATGGGAAAGTAGAATGAAGACTTGAACACTGACAAATTTTCTCCCTTGGCTCTCTCAAGAAATGTGTCCGTAAAGGGTAGAGGGAAAATTCTCATCCTAAATATTGTGCCTGTCTGAGGTAGTCATGACAAAGCAGACCCAGTCCTCAAAATAGAACGAAACCCTTGAAAAATAGACGTTTACGGTTTGGAATATCTATCTGTTAGCACTTATTGCTTCTTCCTTGTGTTTAATATTTTCTGTATAGGTTTTTTCGATGATTTATTCAGTGAAGCTCACTCTGAGTTCCTAAAAGCAGCCAGCAACTTGAGGGATAACTACCGATTTGCACATACGAATGTTAAGTCTCTGGTGAACGAGTATGATGATAATGGAGAGTAAGTGATTGAGTTGAATCTCCAGACGAAGTATTATTGTGTGAACTGGTGTGATTGATTGACTGATTGATTGATTGGGACAGGGTTTCACTCTGTCACCCAGGCTGGAGTGCAGTGGTGTGATCTCTGCTCACTGCAACCTCCGCCTCCCAGGTTCAAATGATTCTCACGCCTCAATCTCCTGAGTAGCTAGGAGTACAGGCACGTGCCACCATACCTGGCTAATTTTTGTATTTTTAGTAGAGACAGGGTTTCATCATATTGCCCAGGCTGGTCTCAGATTCCTCTGCCTCCCAAAGTGCTGAGATTGCAGGCATGAGCCACCGTACCCATCTGAATTGGTCATTTTTATACCTAATTTTTCCCAAGGGTTTATTGAGTACTTTCGAGGCATTATGCTACATGCCAGAAACTATTGCTGCCTTCAAGGAACAACCCTCTATCTAGTAAAGGGAGATTGTATACATGAACATATGTAAAAATGAAAGTATAAGTATATATAGAACTATATGCAGAGTGGTTGGAAGTACAAAAGAGGGAGTGATTGTTTTTCTTCTTTTGGGGTAGGTGGGTAATATCAGAAAAATTCATAGAGGGGGTGACTCTTGAAGGATGAGGTTTATAGCCTTTGAAATAAAAATTATTCCAGATAGAGCACCAGGAGTGAAGGCCTTGAAATGTAAGATAGCCTAGGCATGTTGGGGCCCATAGTACTGCTGGAGTATTGTTTGTGATTGAGATAATGAAAGATAAGATTGGAGTATTAAGCAAAGACCAAATTATAAATTTTAAGTGCCATACAAAAGAGCTTAGATTTTATCTTTTAGACATTTGAGAGCCATTGAAAGACTCTGGGCTGGGGAGTAATGCCTAGTGTTCTATTATTAGAATACTAAGCTTGTGGGAGTGGTAGCCTCCTGCTCAAGGTCATTGCCAAGGTCTGATCTTTCACAAAAACAATTTACAACCTCCCACATAAATGGGTTAAATTTGTGAAGAAGTCACTGGCAACCACATGATAATGGTTTGAAGGGGGAATGGTGAAAGGCATTCAAAGGATTCTAAGGAGAATTCTAAGGATTATAAGGAGAATCTAAACTGAGGATGACATGTGAGAGTCTAAACTCGGTCAACAGCATTAGTGGCAATGGATAGGAAGGAGTGAGTATAAAAAATGTAAACAATAGTCACTAACCATGTGTGAAAAGGAGAAGATTTAGAGTAAGTTTGAGTTTTTTGTTTTTATTTTTTTCAGACGGAGCCTCACCCTTGTTGCCCAGGCTGGAGTGCAGTGGTATGATCTCGGCTCACTACAACCTCTGCCTCCTGGGTTCAAGTGATTCTCCTGCCTCAGCCTCCTGAGTAGCTGGGATTACAAGTGTGCACCACCACACCTGCCTAATTTTTGTGTTTTTAGTAGAGACAGGGTTTCATCATATTGGCCAGGCTGGTCTCAAACTCCTGACCTTTGGTGATCTGTCTGCCTCAGGCTCCCAAAGTGTTGGGATTACAGGCATGAGCCACCACACCCAGCCTGCTATTGTTTCTAAAGGTTTGAAAATCTACTCTAACCCCCTTTTGAGATAATGAAAAAGCTGAAGACCAGAAGGATTAAATTGAGACCTGGTCCAATGTGTTTGGAATTAGTTGGGGAACTATGATTAGAACCACGTTCTCTTAATTTTCCAACCCAAAATGTATTCAACCCTATACCCAATTATTGCACTTAAGATTAAAGTGGTTAGCATCTTAGTGTTAATGAGACTGTCATGTTGCTGAATCTGTGGTACTAGAAAAGAGTCCTTGTGTGCTTAGATGTTGCTAGTTAAAAGTGGCAGCAAAAGTAGATAGTCTGAGCATTATATGAAACATGGGGGCTCCACCTGTAATCCCAGCATTTTTGGAGGCCGAGATGGGAGAATCACTTGAGCCTGGGAGTTCAAGACCAGCCTTGGTAACATGGTGAGACCCCCATCTCTATAAAAATTTTAAAAAATAAAAAATTAGTTGTGCATGGTGGTGCACACCTGTGTTCTCAGCTATTTGGGCAGCTGAGGTGGGAGGATCACTTGAGCCTGGGAGTTCAAGGCTACAGTGAGCTATGATCATACCACTGCACTCCAGTCTGAGCAACAGAGTGAAACCCTAGCTCAAAAAAAAAAAAAAAAAAAAAAAGGATGGGAGACAGTTCTTCTGTTATCTGCCTACTGAGACTTTTTTTTTTGTTTTAAGGGGTATCATCTTATTTCGTCCTTCACATCTGACTAACAAGTTTGAGGACAAGACTGTGGCATATACAGAGCAAAAAATGACCAGTGGCAAAATTAAAAAGTTCATCCAGGAAAACATGTGAGTACTTCTTTGTATCTTGTCTGGGATTTATTTGCTTGATTTTAGTTTGTTTACCTCAGTTATTAAGCAGAGCTATATTTTGGCTTAAACAGTCTATTTGGGGGGATTGTAATAATAATAGTTTGAGTTTACATTAAAGCAGTAATGTATGGGTGTTAGAACTCCTGTTGTCATCCTGTAAGGTATATATTGCTCAGTACTTGTCCTAAATGTTGAAAATCTCTTTCCTTCATAAATGCTATCAGTTACTTTGTGGCAACTTTATGATATAGCTAAAAACTTGCCAAGCCAGTTGATAATGGATTATTTCATTTCAGTTTCGGTATCTGCCCTCACATGACAGAAGACAATAAAGATTTGATACAGGGCAAGGACTTACTTATTGCTTACTATGATGTGGACTATGAAAAGAATGCTAAAGGTTCCAACTACTGGAGAAACAGGTAATAAGAATTATGTTTTTCCCACATGGACAAGTTTACCCAATGTATAAACAGTCCCTTCTAACTATCTTGTTGTTTCCTTAAGAATCTGTAAAACAATAAATGGTTCCTTAAGAAACTGTAAAAAAAAAAAAATTAAAATTACTGTCCTGTTACCATGTGTGGTATAAGAGCAGGAAAGAATGGGAACATTTGGCCTCCAAAAACTACATTTGAAGCCATAGGACAAATAACATAAACTGTTTTCAAAATCTGTTGGGCATGTATTTCATAGGTGTTTCTTTGCTTTGTGACACAGTGACTCTAAGTAGAAGGTGGAAATTTGATATAAAATGCACTTAAACATTGTGCTTACTTGCACATTTAGACTCTCAGTGCATTTTACCTTTACAAATTTTCTTTTCAGATCAGTCATTATGCCTAAAACAGATTTCAGTTGTATATTACAGCAAGATTTAGCAGGAATGCACCAGTTGATTGGGCATCACCAATTTGCCAGTGAAGTTCAGTAAGGCATTGAAGTATATCATAACCCTGTGTCAGGGCTCAGAAGCTCAGACTGTTCAGACTGATTCCAGAAGGCTAGAACTATAGAAGTTAGTCTTTGCTTTCCAGTCACTTGCTGCTTAGTTTCAAAAGTGCTTGACCACCCTGTATAGTCTTGGCACAAATGTCTCTTGTTTCCCACAGGGTAATGATGGTGGCAAAGAAATTTCTGGATGCTGGGCACAAACTCAACTTTGCTGTAGCTAGCCGCAAAACCTTTAGCCATGAACTTTCTGATTTTGGCTTGGAGAGCACTGCTGGAGAGATTCCTGTTGTTGCTATCAGAACTGCTAAAGGAGAGAAGTTTGTCATGCAGGAGGAGTTCTCGTGAGTTGCTAGTTGGGCTTTGATTCTCCAAGGCATTTATTAAAGCCTTTTATACTACAAAGGATTTCTAAAGAACAATAACCCTGGAATGTGAAGATAGGTCTTTTAATCAAGACCTATGACTGTCGTTTTTCTCAATTTAAATATAGATACTTTAGGCCAGGCACAGTGGCTCACACTTGTAATCCCAGCACTTTGGGAGGCCAAGGCGGCGGATCACCTAAGGTCGGGAGTTCGAGACCAGCCTGACCAACATAGAGAAACCCCGTCTCTACTAAAAATACAAAAATTAGCCAGACACAGTGGTGCATGCCTGTAATCCCAGCTACTTGGGAGGCTAAGGCAGGAGAATCACTTGAACCTGGGAGGCGGAGGTTTCAGTGAGCCAAGATCGTGCCATTGCACTCCAGCCTGGGCAACAAGAGTGAAACTCTGTCTCAAAAAAAATAAATAAAAATAAATAAATACATATCGATACTTTAAGGATTATGATCCTTAATGAATTCTGAAAACTAATGAAAGGATAGCAGGTTGGAATTCTTACATAATTCCACTTGGTCATTAATTGCAGATAGAGGCTGAGCACAGTGACTCACACCTGTAATCCCAGCAATTTGGGAGGCCAAGGTATGTGGATCACTTGAGGTCAGGAGTTCGAGACCAGCCTGGCCCACATGGTGAAACCCCGTGTCTATTAAAAATACAAAAATTAGCTGGGTGTGATGGTGTGCACCTGTAATTCCAGCTACTAGGGAGGCTGAGGCACCAGAATCACTTGAACCCGGGAGGCAGAGGTTGCAGTGAGCCGAGATCACGCCACTGTTCTCCAGCCTGGGTGACAGAGCAAGACTGTGTCTCAAAAAAACAAAAAAAGATAAGATTGGACAACCTCCTTTGGGCCAGATGTGGTTGCTCACACCTATAATCCCAGCACTTTGGGAGGCTGAAGCAGGAAGATCACTTGAGCCCATGAGTTTGAGGCCAGCCTAGGCAACATAGCCAGACCCTGTCTCTAAAAAATTGAAAAATCCAAAAAAAGATTGAACAGCCTCATTGATACGGATGTCATTTCAAACCAAACCATTCCCCCCTCATCCCTACAGAATGTATTTTCTTTTTGAAATACCACATGAGTCTAAAGTAAACTCAGAATCAGGAAGATCTTAAGACCCCAGAAACAATTTTTACCCTCACTTTCTGAGATTTTGGGAGATTGAGACAAGAGAAAATATTCCTTGTGAGACAACCAATAAAATGAAATACTGTAAACACACACTATCCTCCAGAGCAATAAGACCTGGTTCTTTTACAAAAATGAATCTCTAGCAGACCAATGATTCTTTCTCTGAACTTTGAAATCCACAAAGAACACACTAGAAATAAAAAACGGTTTGTTTCATCAGTCTGTAGTTCTGCATATTGAGAGATAAGAGTTCCCCTTTTTTTTAGCCTTGAAAAGCTAAAATACATAGTAACTGTTCAAAGCAATTGCTATAATTTTCTCAGTGGTGGGAACAGATTAACAAGCCTTACCCTTGTTTTCCAATTGTAGGCGTGATGGGAAGGCTCTGGAGAGGTTCCTGCAGGATTACTTTGATGGCAATCTGAAGAGATACCTGAAGTCTGAACCTATCCCAGAGAGCAATGATGGGCCTGTAAAGGTGAGGTACTGACAGCCTCATCAAGCTATGAGCAATTGCCTCTCCTCGTTTCTTTGTTCCAAAACTGTGGGGTCTAAATGAAGACTTCATTGGCCATCTCTTTTTTTTTTTTTGTCCTTACTCCCTGAGTCATAAAATAAGCATTGGCAGGCCAAGCGGTGGCTCATGCCTGTAATCCCAGCACTTTGGGAGGCCAAGGCAGGCAGATCATGAGGTTGAGAGTTCGAGATCAGCCTGCCCAACATGGTGAAACCCCATCTCTACTAAAAATACAAAAAAATCAGCCAAGTGTGGTGGCGGGTGCCTGTGTTCCCAGCTACTTGGGAGGCTGAGGCAGGAGAATCACTTGAACCCGGGAAGCAGAGGTTGCAGTGAGTCGAGATTATGCCACTGCACTCCAGTCTGGGTGACAAGAGTGAAACTCCATCTCAAAAAAAAAAAAAAAGCATTGGCAGGGCTCATAATGCTTGGTAGGGGCAAGAGTATAAAGCCTGCATAGAATTTTCTGATGAAATTTATATTGGGCTAAGTTACTCTTGAGGATAGAGCAACCCCTAAGAACAGTGTGTACTTTGAATTTTTTTATAGAGATGTGGTCTTACTCAGTTGCCTCAGCCTTCTGAGTAGCTTGGACTGCAGGCATGTGCCACCAAGCCTGGCTTGAAATTACTTTAAGGAACGGTTGGGTAGCACTTCTATATCCTGTAACTTCCTGAACATAGTTTGATAGGTGACAGACAAAGGAACGAGTTGGTATCTAGTGAATGACAACATCTTTAATCTGTAAATGTGATTTGGGGTTCTATGACTTACTTTCCTTGGTAACACATCAAATTAGAGAGGGATTGGGTCTAGAAACAAATACAGCTTGTGAATTTATTTTTTTATGTTACCTTACCAACTAGAGTTTCCTCTGTGTTTTCCAGGTAGTGGTAGCAGAGAATTTTGATGAAATAGTGAATAATGAAAATAAAGATGTACTGATTGAATTTTATGCTCCTTGGTGTGGTCACTGTAAGAATCTGGAGCCCAAGTATAAAGAACTTGGAGAGAAGGTAAGTATGAACCCTATTCTGATGATAACATTTGAGCGGGAGCAAAGTTTATAAATGTATTCAGCATTGGCTCATTTGCTTGGTTCCTAAGTACTTGTAGATTTTTTTTCCCAATTACTTGCTGTTTACTCACTTTCTCTTGACTGCCCCCTAGTGCTCCAGCCTGTGCAGTGCCTGAGATACCCACTTTTAACATTCCATTCCTCAGGCTCAATCTAGATAATAGTTCAAAATATCTAAGAACTTCTGAATTTTGGTAATGGCTTACATGAATCCATATGGTTCTTCATCTTAAAACATTTGACTTAGCCCCTGTAATGTCTTATTTGGACCAGGTAAATTTGAAGGTTGCAATATGTAGTCTTAATACAAGAGAAAAAAGGGAAGCTTGTGGAAAGTGAGGTACTACCATCTGCAAAGCACTCTTCCCACCTGAACAGCAGTTTATCTGCTGGAATTACAGGTGCGCACCACCACACCCAGCTAATTTTTGTATTTTTAGTGTTTGAAGAATGAGATTGTTTTAAGTCTTGAATTGACTTAAGTGTCCCTCTGTCACTGAAAATTTGAAATGTAAACATTTAACCTGTTTTATTAACAGCTCAGCAAAGACCCAAATATCGTCATAGCCAAGATGGATGCCACAGCCAATGATGTGCCTTCTCCATATGAAGTCAGAGGGTAAGTGGACTAAAAATTAACAAAAGTGTCTAGGCAATTGATTGGAATAAAGCTTGTAACCACCAGGAAATCATTACTAGACATAGTCTTCATATTCCAGTTGAAGGAAGAACCACTGATTCCTTCTTGGCTTAAGAGTTCTGCACATGAGCCCACATAACTGCTTCAAATTAATAAATGTTTCTTTCCCCAGTTTTCCTACCATATACTTCTCTCCAGCCAACAAGAAGCTAAATCCAAAGAAATATGAAGTAAGTGAATTGTCCCATATCCCCACAAATACATACACAGACATAAACACACACTCTTAAACATAGTTCTTTAATTGGGTTGGTTTATTTACTTATTTAATTTTATTTATTTTTGAGACGGAGTTTCGCTCTTGTTGCCCAGGCTGGAGTGTAATGGCGTGATCTCGGCTCACCGCAACCTCCACCTCCCAGGTTCAAGCGATTCTCCTGCCTCAGCCTCCCAAGTAGCTGGGATTACAGGCATGTGCCACCACCCTGGCTAATTTGTATTTTTTTTTTTATTATTATACTTTAAGTTCTAGGGTACATGTGCATAACGTGCAGGTTTGTTACATATGTATACTTGTGCCATGTTGGTGTGCTGCACCCATCAACTCTTCATTTACATCAGGTATAACTCCCAATGCAATCCCTCCCCCTGCTAATTTGTATTTTTAGTAGAGATGGGGTTTCTCCATGTTGGTCAGGCTGGTCTTGAACTCCTGACCTCAGGTGATCTGCCCACCTTGGCCTCCCAAAGTGCTGGGATTACAGGCGTGAGCCACCACGCCAGGCTAATTGGGTTTATTTAACTAAAAACTGTTTAAACTCTCATGGTCAGTATATGTGGCTGCTAATGTGCTTTTACAAACTCAAAAGTCTTCCTGTTTGGAGCAGATCAGGGTTATTTAAAAAGTTACATTTTTAAGGTAATCTTTCTGTTTTCAGGGTGGCCGTGAATTAAGTGATTTTATTAGCTATCTACAACGAGAAGCTACAAACCCCCCTGTAATTCAAGAAGAAAAACCCAAGAAGAAGAAGAAGGCACAGGAGGATCTCTAAAGCAGTAGCCAAACGCCACTTTGTAAAAGGACTCTTCCACCAGAGATGGGAAAACCATTAGGGAGGACTGGGACCCATATGGGAATTATTACCTCTCAGGGCTGAGAGGACAGAATGGATATAATCTGAATCCTGTTAAATTTTCTCTAAACTGTTTCTTAGCTGCACTGTTTATGGAAATACCAGGACCAGTTTATGTTTGTGGTTTTGGGAAAAATTATTTGTGTTGGGGGGAATGTTTTGGGGGTGGGGTTGAGTTGGGGGTATTTTCTAATTTTTTTTGTACATTTGGAACAGTGACAATAAATGAGACCCCTTTAAACTGTCTTACTTTCCACAAGATTGAGAACCAGGTGTTCTCTGCACACTATCACTGTTCAATAGAGCTTTCCTCAGTGATGGAAATGCTCTGTAATCTACACTGTTCAGTACAGGTAGCTATGGAGCATCTGAAATATGGCTAGAAACTACATTTTTAGTCTTCATTAATTTATATAGCAATACAGTTGCTACCATACTGATCACTGCAGCTGTAGACTGACTGACTGGGTCCATAATCACCTCAAAATTCTTTCAAAATTTATTATCTCTTTCTCTCCTTACATGTTTATTGCCCAGGCCTACCCTGGTGATTAGAGAACAGGTGAAGGGCCTTTCTTGTTAGGCTGTCCATGCCCTAAGGATGGGTTCCTGTTTATCCTTGCCACGCAGCTAAGCTTACTGCATATTTATACCTCCCAAGGACTGTTCTCTGCCCAGAAATGCCCTGTCAAGGGTGTGGCATCACAAGGTTTCATCCAAGTTGTTTCAGGAATTGCTGACACTGCTGGGTGCAGTTCTATCTCCCAAAGCCTAGGGTGTGGCCCTTTAACCTCCCCCTTCAGTAGAACTGGGAAAGGCAGTATCATTCCTAGTTATGAGTAAAGCATCCACTTTCTTTTGTAACAGTGAGGAACAGAAAGGACTGAAGAGTGATCTTTTGTCCAACTAAACCATTTATCTCCTTTTGTAGGTAAATTCAAATCCTGCCCAGTTATAGTTTTCAGTCACTGGATAATTCGAGGTAGGAGCGCTACTCTAGGTGATCCTAGGAATTCCTATGTTCAGAAAAGAATTTTCTTCCTACTATATAATTACAGTATGTAGCTGTCAATTTTAAGATGAATTTGATAGAGCCTTACAGCAAAGTATGTATCTTGGTCACACACAGAGCTTGGAAAAAGTAAGAGATGTCTAAACCATAATCTTAGAGATTCTAACTCATAACATCTGGGCTGGGGTCCAGGGATCTAATTGTTTAGAGAGCCCCAAAAGTGTCTCAGATGTGAAGGCAGGGTTAAGAACCACCTGCCTTGGAAGATTTAAGGAAAACATATGAACTTGTACAAAGGACACAGAAGCAGTCAGTTTTAGTTTTTTAGCCATGTTGGTAAAAAAGTTCATTTTCAGTACATGGGTAACACCCAGGCCCTTTCTCATTATATCTAGGTATGCTACAAGTTATTTTAGCTCTTACCAAAAGTTATTATTACTGTTTCCTTAGGGAGGCTAGTAGACTAAATTCACTTAGTTTGGTTTGTCTAATGTCCTCATTATCTTATCCTGAAGATGATGTCATTTCTCAGGACTTGAAAATGACTTGGCTGAACTAAAGGTAAAAAAGCCAAGCCTCTGTCACTTTTCCTAAACTCCTAGGCATAGCTATGGAGTCTTTGCACAGTGCCCACACCCCAAAAATTAACAATGAAAACCAAACCTCAGGAAGCTAGAGCAACTCTCTACTTGCCACCATGGACTCCAGTGGTCAGCATAAGAAAAGCAGATAGTTGCATTCTATTTAGTTTACAGCTGCTTTGTTCCTTCGTGTTTCACTAAGCAGAGGCTCAAGAATTCCCTTGATAACTTCAGCTGCCCCTGTTCTTTTCCTCAAACTCCAGGATGAGACCTTTAATGTGGGACAATTTCTGGTGAAGGTACTCACAGCGACGCTTTTCTTCTCTGTAACCTGGGTACCGCTGCAGAGAAAAAGCATCCATGTCAAAAAGTAAAAATTCTCATTTCTACCTTGCTTGCTTCCATTCCCCGACCTTGTCTTACCTTCCTGAACTTTTTATATTCCTGGACTATCTTGTCTTCCAGCACCTGAAACAGAAAATACTAGCACTGAGTTCAACATTAAGAAATAAAGAGAGGGGTGGCCAGGCACGGTGGCTCACACCTGTAATCCTAGCACTTTGGGTGGCCAAGGTGGGCAGATCATGAGGTCAGGAGATAGAGACCATCCTGGCTAAGACAGTGAAACCCATCTCTACTAAAAAATACAAAAAAATTAGCCAGGCGTAGTGGCAGGCGCCTGTAGTCCCAGCTACTTGGGAGGCTGAGGCAGGAGAAGCGTGAACCCAGGAGGCGTAGCTTGCAGTGAGCCGAGACCGCGCCACTGCACTCCAGCCTGGGCGAAGTGACTCCATCTCAAAAAGAAAAAAGAGAGAGGGGCCAGGTGCAGTGGCTCACACCTGTAATCCCAGCACTTTGGGAGGCTGAGGTGGGTGGATCACTTGAGGTCAGGAGTTCAAGACCAGCCTGGCCAACATGGTGAAACCCTGTCTCTACTAAAAATACAAAAATTAGCTGGGCATGGTGGTACATACCTATAATCCCAGCTATTCGGAAAGCTGAGGAACGAGAATTGCTTTAGCCTAAGAGGTGGAGGTTGCAGTGAGCCAAGACTGTGCCTGAGAGAGCTAGACTGTCTCAAAAAAGAGAAGTAACTTCCCTTCTCATTCTACTGAATGATACAATGATACAGACTAATTTTTCCCTTCAAACAGGTTTCCTTGTCACTGCTTAGTCACTTTATGAACACAGGCATACGGGTGGTTAGCAGGGGGTTAATGGCCAGTAGAGTTGGAAAGCCAGGCTGGGTCCTGTCATTACCTTATATTCCGGAGTTCCTCGCTGAACTCTTTTAATCTCTGCTCCCAGCTCTATGAACCTTTGGCTTGCAGTCCCAACACGGGCATGCAGGATGCGGTATTCAGCATAATCTGTCTCAAAGTCCTGCTCATAGGCATGTTGCTGTTCTGCACTGTGGATGGCCCTGTATTGCCTGCCAGGAGCAGAGAGCTGTCACCTTCAATTTCATTGCCCCTGAAAAGCCCTCAGCTTCCAGGAAGTATATCTTAATATATGCCCAAGGCTTCATGAAATTGGAAAAAGCAAGGGAACTCACAGGAGATAGTCTGGTACATCTTCAGGGCTTGGGGATTCAGAATCTAGGAAGGAATCAAGAAAACACAAGTGATTATAAGTCTTTTCCACTGGCATTTTTACCTTCCTTTCATTAACTCACCTTCTTGAACTGAGGAACTGCATTCTAATCTGGGGTCCATGTCTTCATCCTTATCTTCTTGCTCCCAATCTTCTCCCTCTTGTAAATCCTGATTGGTCAGGCCTTGTAGGGGGCTTGGCGCTAAAGGCAGAGTTCTGAACCTCTTTTCTTCTAGTTCTACAGTGGCCACAGGCACTGAACGTTTCTGTTGAGGAAAATATCTGTGTGACATAAACAGCCAAGAGCTTCCTAAATATGTTCTTTTCTCAAGAATTCCTCCTAGGCTGGGCACAGTGACTCATACCTGTAATCCCAACCATTTCAGAGGCTGAGGTGGGGGAATCGCTTGAACACAAGATTTCAAGACTAGTCTGGGTAACATAGTGAGACCCTATCTCTGCAAAAAAATCAGAAAATGAGCCTGGTGTGGTGGCACACACCACCTGAGGAGGGAAAATCAGTTGAGCCCAGGAGTTCAAGGCTGTGGTGAGCTGTGATCATACCACAACACCCTAGCCTGGGTGACAAGAGTGAGACTAAGAAAAAAAAAAGGATGGCTTGAACCCAGGAGTCTCCAGCCTGGGGAACAGAGAGACTTTGTCTCTAAAAAAATTCCTCCTATATAATGAGCTTCCAATTTCTTTCTTTCTTTCTTTTTTTTTTTTTTTTGAGACAGAGTTTCACTCTTTTTGCCCAAGCTGGAGTGCAATGGCGCGATCTCGGCTCACCGCAACCTCAGCCTCCCGGGTTCAAGCGATTCTCCTGCCTCAGCCTCCCGAGTAGCTGGGATTACAGGCATGTGCCACCACCCTGGTTAATTTTGTATTTTTAGTAGAGACGGGGTTTCTCCATGTTGGTCAGGCTAGTCTTGAACTCCCAACCTCAGGTGGTCCACCTGCATCGGCCTCCCAAAGTGCTGGGAATACGAGCGTGAGCCACCGCGCCCGGCCTGAGCTTCCAATTTCTAAGTTTTCACTTGACTAAAAGTGCTCTTCAAAATAGTCTTTGCCACTGTTTCATTATATCAATGTTAGAAAAAAAAAAAAAAAAGAAAAGCCCTTGCCATTATAACTTACCTTGTCCAGACGTTTCCGGCTGGCAGAGGAAGGCAGCGCCTGAACAGGTTCTCTGTTTGGAAGATGGGTCTGGTTTCTAGGATATTTTCAGGGAATGGGACAGATGAAGACCAGGGTAGGAGGTGGAACTGGATCTTTTATTACAACATTTAAGAGTGGAGATTAGAAAGGAAGACAATGCCAAAGCTTCCCATGTTAGTCCCACCCCGTCCCAAGTACCTCACTTCCCACTGTGCCATGTGCTCCCTTGAGGATCCTGGGAGTGACTGTCCTTGGTTGCTTGCCAGTGGATCTGACACTGACACCTGGTGGGGAAAGTGGCAGGAGCACTTGGTTTCCTGGAGTACTGGGATACCTTGGACTTCAGCCTTTGCCCCACCTTATCACAACTCCCTGCAGTTTCTGGCCTCACCTCCTCTAGTGCTATCTGTGGCTGTGATACTACATCTCCTTCAGAATAGTTTCCTGTGTTCTGCCAACTCTCAGGATGTCTGGCATCTTCAGGCAGGTTGTGTCCCTGAACTGATAATGGGGCTGGGATAGAATCCATGGCTGCCCAAATAATGAGGCGCTCCCTGAGTGAGCCCAGACAGTGGAGGCGGTTAGACCCAGACCTGGAAAGGCGTGGTGGAAAAAAATAGGGGGGTGAGCTCTTAAGCACCTCTCCACATTTCCCTCCCCCACTTTCCACAAACCCCTTCTTGCCTGCTACCTGTTCCCCCTTACCTGACGAAGCGTTGGCACACAAGGTCTAAGCTACCACCAGCGCCCTCCTGGCAGCACTGGGACACTATGAAGGAGAAGAGGCAGGACCAGCCAGGGCCTGGGAGCCTCAGATACTGGAGGTGGAAGGAGACGGTAAGCCCCATGAAGTCAGCCCCTCCCCCTCCTGCCGCCGCCACTCCTCCGGGAGCCAGCCTAAGTAAGACTAAGACGGGTCCCACAGGGCTCGTTAGCACACCAGGTGCAGCTGGGCCTGAGTTCCCCAGGAGGCTGAAACAGCACAGTCCCCTCAACCACAGCCCCCTGGGACAACCCCAGCAGCCTCCTCGCCCCATTTGGAGTTCAGTTCTCGGAAATACCTCAGACCGTGACCACTCGCAGCCTCCGGCCCCGACCGCACCTTCCACCTCCAGTCCACGTTTATGCTCCCTTGCCCTAACCTCGCTCACACACCCTGAGCTCGCACTTACCCCTCGGTGGCCTTGGAAGGCAATCACCGGCCGTACCTGCGGGGAGAGCGAAGATGTGACCATTGAGCGCAGGTGAAGCGGTATCCCCAGGATCCGGGGTCCGGAGCCCGGGATCACCTGCCTAGCCGGCTTCACTTGGAGAGGTGGGGAGGCCAGAGCTTGCGGATGCCGCTCCCTCTCCCCTGCACCTTCTCCAGGGTCGCCGGCTGAGGCCCAAGGTTCCCAGGGGCAGGGACTAGAGAAGAAGGGGGCCGGCCGTACCTGTTGCCGCTGACACTCTTGCAGCGCCCGCAGCGCAGCGTCGTTGAGCCTGAGCAGTAAGAGGCTGGTCCGGGCAGCTGGCGTGAAACAGAGCCGGCGCTGTCCACTCAGAGGCTCCTGGAGCTCCTCCATGGCGAAGAGTTCGAGTGCAAGCAGCACGGGGGCCACAGGCGAGGGCCACCACCGCCACCTCCTCTGTGCAAGGTTTGGCTGGCACACCCGGTAACCCACGTCTGCCCCACCCTCCGCCCGGAACCCGCCCCTGGCCCCACCTCCGGCCAGCACTACCCTGAGGTTTCCCAGCCG
This sequence comes from Mandrillus leucophaeus, assembly GCF_000951045.1. Lineage (NCBI taxonomy): Eukaryota > Metazoa > Chordata > Mammalia > Primates > Cercopithecidae > Mandrillus > Mandrillus leucophaeus. The sequence goes on along the minus strand of NW_012099366.1, from coordinate 325,637 downwards.
CGTGGGCGGCGCTTCGCTTTCCCGGGCCAACCCCCCGGACCTCGGCGCTCTCTTCTAGGATCTGCGTGAGTCGCTTTGGGCTATCGGAAGAGCTATCCCCATTTCTCGGGAGAAAGAGTCCGCGACCACTGTCTGACCTCTCACCCAGAGTCCCCAGTCCTGCCTCAGTTTCCCCAGCGACCCTGAATTTGGAGTTGCTGTCTCTAAGCGAAAGCTGAAACTGCAACCCTTTGAGGGTTTCAGCCACAGAGGGGCGGGAGAAAGGGCCTGATTGGTAGGCGGGCTCAGCGGTTCGCGCCCAGTTAGCCCCGAGCCTCGGAGACCAGAGGATGGCTGACCCGAAGGGGCACCCGAGACAGCGCTTGGGCTTTTTCCCGCCCGCCGTTCCACCGCGGATCTGAAACCGGTTTCTAATAGACTGGAGAGGTAATCGGGCCCTGCGGTTGTGGTGGCAGCAGCGAAAGTTGGCTGTCACCGACTGGAGCGCCCCCCACTGGTGGGCAGGGATGCGGGCGCGGGTAGTGGCAGGAAAGTTGCAGGGCAGAGAGCCAGAACCCAGTCCTAGGTCTCATCTCGTGGCCTAAACACACGTCAGAGTGGTGAGACCGCTCCCTGAGGAGGGCCAGGAGCTGCCATGAAGTCGCCAGGCATTCCAGAGGGCCAGATCCTGGTGCAGTGAGACCCTCTGGCCAGCCCTTGGTGTTTCCACTTGTTCCTGTTTGATTATATTTCCCAAGAGCCTTAATGTTGTCCTGTTTCCTAAGCAGGATCCGTCTGTTAAATCCCTGGACCTGCACAATCCCAGGGAACCTTAATGTCCTCCACTACAAATAAAATTACCTATACATTTGTCAAAACTCATCAAAAAAATACACATAATTTTTTTTTTTTTTTTTTTTTTTTTTTTTTTTTTTTTGAGACGGAGTCTCGCTCTGTCACCCAGGCTGGAGTGCAGTGGCGCGATCTC
>NW_012099366.1:320144-323510 GCF_000951045.1 Mandrillus leucophaeus | reverse complement strand
AAAAAAAAAAGAGGCTGGGCGCGGTGGCTCATGCCTGTAATCCCAGCACTTTGGGAGGCGGAGACAGGTGGATCACCTGAGCTTAGGAGTTCGAGACCACCCAGGGCAACTTGGTGAAACCCCATCTCCACTAAAACTGCAAAAAAAATTAACCAGGTGTGGTGGTGCACACCTGTAGTCCCAGATACTTGGGAGGCTGAGGCAGGAGAATCGCTTGAGCCCCAGAGGCGAATGTTGCAGTGAGCCGAGATCACGCCACTCCACTCCAGCTTAGGCTGGAGAGATACTCTATCTAAAAAAAAAAAAGAAACCTGAGTTTTGCTCAATATGGGGACAGAGAGATAGAAGTCATGGTAGGGGAAATAGATTCAAGAAAAAGTTTTAAGATGGAAGAAATAGCATGTTCTATGTTGACGGAAATAATTTTTAGAACATCTCCAAAATTTTGATGGCGTAGGAGATTTACTGCAGTAGTGCCCTTGAATAGGTTTGAGGTCATGAGATCTATTCAGGATTGGCTTTAGGTAGGAGTGTGGGCAGTTTGTTTATGGTAACGGGCCACAAGCAGAGAAGGTGGGTGCAAGTGTAGAGGTTAGGCAGATGTGGTGGGAGTCTGAAAATTTTTTTCTGATTGCTTCCATTTTTCTCAGTGAAGTAGGAAGCAACTGAGAGAGAGGATGAGGGAGGAGTGATTGGGGTTGAGGTGTGAACATAGTGTGAAACAGTTGCCTGTAAGTGTGAGTGAATAAGTTAGGAATGTGTCAAACACTAAGGACTGATGATAAATCTGAGGCTTAGAGAAGCAGAGCTTCTAAACCTGGGCCTACAGATCATAGAATTCAGGGAATTTGTGAACTTGGAAGGGAAAAAAATTACTTATTTATTTATTTTTGAGGCAGGTGTCCCTCTGTTGCCCAGGCTGGAGTGCAGTGACACAATCATAGTTCACTGCATCCTTGAACTCCTGGGCTCAAGCAGTCCACCCGCCTCAGCCTCCTTCACAGCTGTAACTACCGGAGTGTGCCACCATACCTAGCAAATTTTTTAAATTTTTTGTAGAGACAGGATCTTGCCATGTTGCCCAGGCTGGTCTCAAACTCCTGGCCTCAAGGGATCCTCCCACCTCAGCCTCCCAAAGTGCTGAGATTACATGCATGAGTCAGCATGCCCAGCCAAAATTACATCTGTATTTTCACTAACCTTTAACAGAAATTTAGCATCTCCTTTAATTATGAATGTAGGCAACAGATCACTGGTACTGGCAGTAACTGCAATGTTCTTACTAATAGAAATAACAGATATTTTCATTTTACATTACAAGTGTTGAAGATACATCTAAATATTGTTTGCATTCAGCACACTTTGTAATTATAATTGCTATTAGACTTACTGTTAGATCTTTAATGCATTGCTAAAGATCAGTTACTACACCATAAACATTTTAATATTTTGATAATTATATGTGAATATGATTGTTTTCCTTTATGAATCCATGTGTTTTTTGCAAATTAAAAAAAATGTTTATTTTCTTTTTGTGGAGACGGAGTTTGGCTCTTGTCAACCAGGTTGGAGTGCAATGGCACGATCTCGGCTCACTGCAACTTCCAAATCCTTGGTTCAAGGGATTCTCCTGCCTCAGCCTCCCAAGTAGCTAGGACTACAGGCACGCGCCACCACACCCAGCTAATTTTTGTATTTTTAGTAGAGATGTATTTTAGTATTTTATTTTTTATATGTATTTATTTTTATATGTATTTATTTTTAGTATTTTAGTTTCACCATGTTGGCCAGGATGGTCTCAATCTCCTGACCTTGTGATCAGCCCACCTTGGCCTCCCAAACTGCTGGGATTAAAGGTGTGAGCCACTGTAGCTGGTGATCTTAACTGTTTTTTTTTTTTGAGACGGAGTCTTGCTCTGTCACCCAGGCTGGAGTGCAGTAGAGCGATCTCAGCTCACTGCAAGCTCTGCCTCCTGGGTTCACGACATTCTCCTGCCTCAGCCTCCCAAGTAGCTGGGACTACAGGCGCCTGCCACCACGCCCGGCTAATGTTTTGTATTTTTTTTTTAGTAGAGACAGGGTTTCACCGTGTTAGCCAGGATGGTCTTGATCTCGTGATCTCGTAATCCGCCCACCTCAGCCTCCCAAAGTGCTGGGATTACAGGGGTGAGCCACCGCACTCGGCGATCTTAACTGTTTTTAAGTGTATGGTTCAGTAGTGTTAAGTACATTCATATCGCCCTGCAGCCAATCTCCAAAGCTCTTCATCTTGGAAAACTGAAACTCTATACCCATTTAACAATTCCCCATTTCCCCCTCCTCCCAGCTGCTAGCAACAACCACCCTTCTGCTTTCTGTTTCTGTGAATTTGACTACTATAGATACCTCATACAGTAGTCTACCCTTATCTTCAGGGAAATTCCAAGGCCCTCAGTGGATGCCTGAAACTGCAGAAAATACTGAACCCGAATGCTGACAATCAGAACATGTTTCTGTTCATGTCTCCCATCCACAAATGTAATGCCTTTTCCATCTTAATTAAGCACTTATGATGCACTGTGGCCATAACTTTTGCAGTTTGAGGTGCAACAGCAAAACTGGCATGAGTTTTTTTCTCTTTTTTTTCACAATTTCATGAATAGGGGAGATTTATTCTTACCTTAATTCTTAGCAACCTCAGCATAAGTTTTTTTTTTTACTTATTGAGAACTTCCACCTTTTCATTTAAAGGAAGCACTTTATGGCTTCTCTTTGGCAAAGCCAAATTGGCAGCACCACTACTCTTGCATTTTAGGCTCATTATTAAGTAAAATAAGGGTTGCTTACATACAAACACTGCGATACGCTCTGATAACTGAGATGGCTACTAAGTGATTAGTGGGTGAGTGTTGCCTACAGTGTGGATACACTGGACAAAGGGAAGATTGCCATCCTGGGTGGGATGGAGAGTGTTATTCAGAATAGCACTTAATTTAAAAGCTTATGAGTTGTTGGCTAGCCACAGTGGCTCACTCCTGTGATCCCAGCACTTTGGGAGGCCGAGGCAGGTGGATCATTTGAGGTCAGGAGTTCGAGACCAGCCTGGCCAACATAGTGAAATCCCATGTCTACGAAAAACATAAAAATTAGCTGGGTGCGGTGACTAATTTTAGTCCCAGCTACTCAGGAGGCTGAGGCAGGAGAATCACTTCAACCCAGGAGGCAGAGGTTTCAGTGAGCCGAGATCGAGCGAGGTTCTGTCTCAACAACAACAACAAAAAACTTATTGTTTATGTCTGCATTTTTCCTTCTTTTTTTTTTTTTTTTTTTTAAGTCTCTCTATGTTACAACCAGGCTGGAGTGCAGTGGTACAATCCCAACTCACTG
>NW_012099366.1:317749-320093 GCF_000951045.1 Mandrillus leucophaeus | reverse complement strand
TTTTTGAGAAAAAGTCTCACTATGTTACCACCAGGCTGGAGTGCAGTGGTACAATCCCAGCTCACTGAAACCTCCGCCTCCTGGGTTCAAACGATTCTCCTGCCTTAGCCTCCTGGGACTACAGGCATGCCACCATGCCTGGCTGATTTTTGTATTTTCAATAGAGATGGGGTTTCACCATGTTGCCCAGGCTGGTCTCGAACTCCTGGACTTAAGTGATCCACCTGCCTCGGCCTCCCCAAGTGCTGAGATTACGGGTGTGAGCCACTGCACCTGGCTCTTCTTCTTCTTCCTCTTCCTCTTCTTCTTCTTCCTTTTTTGAGACACAGCTCGATTTCTCACACTGGCTGGAGTGCAGTGGCGCGATCTCAGCTCACTGCAACCTCTGCCCCCCAGGTTCAAGCGATTCTGATGCCTCAGCCTCCCGAGTACCTGGGATTACAGGCACACGCCACTGTATCCTGCTAATTTTTGTATTTTTAGTAGAGATGGGGTTTCACCATGTTGCCCAGGCTGGTCTCGAACTCCTGGACTTAAGTGATCCACCTGCCTCGGCCTCCCCAAGTGCTGAGATTACGGGTGTGAGCCACTGCACCTGGCTCTTCTTCTTCTTCCTCTTCCTCTTCTTCTTCTTCCTTTTTTGAGACACAGCTCGATTTCTCACACTGGCTGGAGTGCAGTGGCGCGATCTCAGCTCACTGCAACCTCTGCCCCCCAGGTTCAAGCGATTCTGATGCCTCAGCCTCCCGAGTACCTGGGATTACAGGCACACGCCACTGTATCCTGCTAATTTTTGTATTTTTAGTAGAGATGGGGTTTCACCATGTTGCCCAGGCTGGTCTCGAACTCCTGGACTTAAGTGATCCACCTGCCTCGGCCTCCCCAAGTGCTGAGATTACGGGTGTGAGCCACTGCACCTGGCTCTTCTTCTTCTTCCTCTTCCTCTTCTTCTTCTTCCTTTTTTGAGACACAGCTCGATTTCTCACACTGGCTGGAGTGCAGTGGCGCGATCTCAGCTCACTGCAACCTCTGCCCCCCAGGTTCAAGCGATTCTGATGCCTCAGCCTCCCGAGTACCTGGGATTACAGGCACACGCCACTGTATCCTGCTAATTTTTGTATTTTTAGTAGAGATGGGGTTTCACCATGTTGTCCAGGCTGGTCTTGAACTCCTGACCTCAGGTGATGCCCACCTCGGCCTCCTGTAGTGGTAGGATTACAAGTGTGAGCCACCACGCTTGGCCCTACTTCTATTTTTAAAATGAGGATTTAACTCTCATCTGCCCCCAAAATATGCATGTACTTTCTCTCTCCATCCTCCTAATGTAGGAACGTTATTTTTGTTATGTCAATATTGAATGTTTCTATTATTAGGAGTATGTAAATGTTACTTGCAAGCTGTGACACTTAGAGTATTATGTTCACATTTTCTTTCTTGCATGTTCCTCTACACGAATTAATAATTATGCATTTTTTTTTGTTTACTTTGTTACCCATGTACTTATTACCAATTGATTCTCATACCCTCTTCTAGGAGTATAACTCTCCTCTCAGTATAACCAAATACAATCAGATAATTTATCAATTTTATCAGGTTCCATTTTTTCTTAGGTATATGCTCCAAAGCCCTCCATACCCCTGCTCCAATCTGAAATGATTGTTCTCTAGGTCGGATGCAAAGCTATTATCCTGGGATCTCCCTTCAACCTCAGCCAGAGGATTTCCTTCACTTACTGTGTCAGATACACTTTTTCCTGGATCCTGTAACTTTTTTCTTGGCTTACTCCCTCATTTTGGTGCAAAGCCTCAAAGGATTTATCCACCATGCATTCTTTTCAGGAAGCTTTTGGACAAATCCTTTGAGACTTTGCATAGCTTTATTTTATTCTCATAACTTTTTTTTTTTTTTTTTTTGAGATGGAGTCTTCACTCTGTCATTGGGCTGGAGTACAGTGGCGTGATCTTGGCTCACTGCAACCTCTGCCTCCTGGGTTCAAGCCATTCTCGTGCCTCAGCCTCCTGAGTAGCTGGGATTACAGGCATGCACCACCACACCTGGCTTTGTTTTTTTTTTGGTTTTTTTTTTGTTTTTTTTTGAGAAGGAGTCTCACTCTGTCACCAGGCTGGAGTGCAGTGGCATGATCTCGGCTCACTGCAATCTCCGCCTCCCAGGTTCAAGTCATTCTCCTGCCTCAGCCTCCTGAGTATGTGGGATTTCAGGCATGCGCCACCACACCCAGCTAATTTTTGTATTTTTTTTTAGTAGAGACAGGGTTTCACCACATTGGCCAGGATGGTCTCAATCTCCTGACCTCATGATCTGCCCACCTTGGCATCCCAAAGTG
>NW_012099366.1:314334-316061 GCF_000951045.1 Mandrillus leucophaeus | reverse complement strand
GAGGTTTCACCATGTTGGCCAGGCTGGTCTCCAACTCCTGGCCTCAAATGATCCGCCCGCCTCGGCCTCCCAAAGTGCTGGGATTACAGGCATGATACACCGTGCCCAGCCTGTATGTTTCTTTCTTTCTTTTATTTTTTCCTCTTTTTTAGAGACATAGTCTGCTCTGTTACCCATGCTGGAGTATGGTGGGGAGATCATGACTCACTGCAACTTCGAATTCCTGGGTTCAGGCAATCCTCCCATCTCAGCCTCCTGAGTAGCTAGGACTACAGGTGCATACCACCACTCCTGGCTGTTTTTTGAATATCTGTTTTTATAAATTCCCTGTTGTTGTTCAATATCCTCTCTCTCAAATAATACTGTTAATAGTTCTGTGTCTCTGATTTTCTTGTGGTCTTGAAATTGAATTGTTTCTGTATCCTCAGGCTACAGTGCAGTGGCTTGATCTCGGCTCACTGCAACCTCTGCCTCCCGGGTTCAAGCAATTCTTGCACCTCAACCTCCCAAGTAGCTGGAATTACAGGTGCACGCCACCGCACCCCACTAAAACAATTTTAGTATTTTTAGTAGGGACTGGGTTTCACTATGTTGGCCAGGCTGGTCTTATACTCCTGACCTCAAGTGATCTGCCCGTCTCGGCCTCCCAAAGTGCCTGGATTATAGGCATGAGCCACCATGCCCAGCTGTGAGACTGAATTTTCTGTTTGTGTTTTTTTGGGGTCTATTTTTATGTTAGGACTGTTTTCTCCAATGCTTGGTGATCCTTGTCTCTATATTGATCTCTACAAGCAAGGCACTAAAAAGCTGGTTGACGTTTGGTATGTATGGAAAGAGCTGGTTGCACTTCAAGGTAATCTGACTGGACCATTTCATTATGTAAGGCCTAAATTCATCTAATTATCCAAGCTTATCCCCCTCTCAGGGACTTGGCATATGCTGTTTCTCTTGTCTGTGTTTGATTAAAATGTATTTGGCTGAAGTAACAGAAACCTGACTCAAGTTAGCTTAAACCAACAAAACAATGTGATAGTTCCCATACCAGGAAACTCAGTGTAGAACAAATGTTACAGTTGAGGTATCCAGTGGTCCAACAGCATGACTAAGTACCAAGAGTCTTTCTGCTACTCATTTGCTTCAACCTAAGGCTGGCTCTCTTCTACGTGATAGACTAGAGCTGCTAGGAGCAGTATGGGCTATGTGTTTCCTCATTCATGTCAGTGGGAAACAGCATCGTCAACACCCTAGCAATGGAAAAAAAGTCCTTCTCTTTTGTCTGATCAGGCTAATTTAGGCCACATGCTCACTCCTGAGCCAATAACTGTTACCAGGTGAATACCACAAAATAATGTGATTAGGCCAAGTTCCTAAACCAATCAATATTAAAAGGGATTAGTTTACTTTGATTGACTTAGCCATTCAGTACCACACTTGGAGTATAGGCTGAAGGGGAAGAATTTTGTTTTGTTTTGTTTTGTTTCAAGACAGAGTTTCATTCTTGTTGCCCCGGCTGGAGTGCAATGGTGCGATCTTGGCTCACTGCAACCTCTGCCTCCCGGGCTCAAGTGATTCTCCTGCCTCAGCCTCCGGAGTAGCTGGGATTACAGGCATGCACCACCACGCCCGGCTAATTTTGTATTTTTAGTAGAGATGGGGGTTTCACCATGTTGGTCAGGCTGGTCTTGAACCCCTGACCTCAGGTGGTCTGCCCACCTCGGCCTCCCAAA
>NW_012099366.1:307036-307739 GCF_000951045.1 Mandrillus leucophaeus | reverse complement strand
GTAGCTGTGATTCCAGGAGCCCACCACCATGCCTGGCTAATTTTGTATTTTTGGTAGAGACGGGGTTTCACCATGTTGGCCAGTCTGGTCTCCAAATCCTGACCTCAGGTGATCCACCTGCCTTGGCCTCCCAAAGTGCTGGGATTACAGGCGTGAGCCATCTTGCCCAGCCTTTCTTATTAACCCTTTTTTTTTTTTTTTCTTTGAGAAGGAGTCTGGCTGTGTTGCCCAGGCTGGAGTGCAGTGGTCCCATGGTGGCTCACTACAAGCTCCGCCTCCCAGGTTCACGCCATTCTCTTGCTTTGAGGAAAGAGACCCTCTCATATTATTTTATATTGTTTTATACTCAGTACCTGTTTTAACAAAAAAGCAATGAAGGAAAACCAAAGACAGGCAGCCCGGCGCCAGGCCCAGAACCAGGCCTGGGTCTGCCTGGCCTAAACCGGGTAGTTAAAAATCAACTCATGACTTAGAAATCAATGTTCCTGACATTGTATAGAAGAACATTGTGAAACTCCCTGCCCTGTTCTGTTTCTCTCTGACCACCAGTGCATGAAACCCCTGTCACATACCCCCTGCTTGCTCAAATGAATCACAACCCTTTCATATGAAATCTTTAGTGTTGTGAGCCCTTAAAAGGGACAGAAATTGTGCACTTGGGGAGCTTGGATTTTAAGGCAGTAGCTTGCCGATGCTCCCAGCT
>NW_012099366.1:301504-304410 GCF_000951045.1 Mandrillus leucophaeus | reverse complement strand
GCCATTCTCCTGCCTCAGCCTCCCGAGTAGCGGGGACTACAGGGGCCCACCACCTCGCCCGGCTAGTTTTTTGTTTTTTTTAGTAGAGACAGGGTTTCACCGTGTTAGCCAGGATGTTCTCGATCTCCTGACCTCGTGATCCGCCCGTCTCGGCCTCCCAAAGTGCTGGAATTACAGGCCTGAGCCACCGCGCCCGGCCGAATGACTGGTTAATTTTTCTATTTTTAAAGTAGAGATGGGGTTTTGCCATGTTAGCCAGGCTGGTCTCATATTTCTGACCTCAGGTGATCCACCTGCCTCGGCCTCCCAAAGTGCTGGGATTACAGGCGTGAGCCACTGCGCCAGCCTGTGTTGTCAAAGAGAAACAAAGGTGTAAGGAAAAAGAATAATAGGAGATAACCACTTCTCAGGTAATATTTATTTATTTGTTTGTTTTTTGAGATAGGGTCTCACTCTATCACCCAGGCTGGAGTGCAGTGGCGTGATCATAGCTCACTGCAGCCTCCATGAGGTAACATTTAAACTGAGATCTAAAGCCTGTTGCCTGTGATAGTCTCCTGACTGGTCTCCTCATTTCTATTCATCTGCTGTAATCCATTATCTACTGGTAAAGTGATCGTTTCAAAACTTACACTCTGCAAATGAAGAGCACAGGCTAGGTTAGACTCTCAGCTCCACCCCTTATTATCTCAGTTTCGCTGAGAAAGTTATTTAACCTGCCAGGGCCGAGGTTTCTAAATCGGTAGGGCGGGGGGGGATAATAACACCTCAAAAGGTCATCGTAAGGCTCAAATAAGAAAAGTACACTAAATGTACCAAATAAAAACCACCTGATATTAGCTAGTAGTTGTATTAGCAGTAGTAACTTGGATCTTGTTACAACCCTACCTCCCCATCTGACCTGGTTTCACACCACTCTGCTCATTAGGCATTAGTGACTTGCCCTTTACCTACACAATAATCCTGTGGCTCTTGATGGGATGACCTGAGGGAGGAGGGCCTTAGGGCCTTCACACATGCTGTTCCCTCCTGAAATGTTCTCCCTGCCCTTCCCTCCTGGGCTTGGCTAACTCCTCATCTTTTTGTTTTAGCTCAAATATCACTTACTTCACCTCCCTAATCAAAATTAAAGTCTACAGTGTCCACAGGTGTACTCCCTTCATAGCACCAGCAGAACTATTTAGTTACTTCATACCAGGTGGAATTGTTCACAGAGTCTTCATTCAAATTACACTGACATCTGTTTTTATGGGTCAGTGCTTAAGCTGTGTGCACTGTGAAACATTTTGAATCTCATCCTTGCGTGGAATCTGTTATTTTCCTTTCAAGCTATTGTCACAATCAGTTTTCATATATAGGTGGGGCGTGGTGGCTCACGCCTATAATCCCAACACTTTGGGAGGCTGGGGTGGGTTGATCACTTGAGGTCAGGAGTTCGAGACCTGCCTGGCCAACACTGTGAAACCCTGTCTCTATTAAAAAAAAAAATACAGTCCGGGCATGGTGGCTTGTGCCTGTAATCCCAGCACTGTGGGAGGCTGAGGCAGGTGGATCACCTTAGGTCAGGAGTTCGAGACCAGCCTGACCAACATGGTGAAACACCATCTCTACTAAAGAATACAAAAATTAGCCGGGCGTGGTGGCATGCGCCTGTAATCCCAGCTACTCAAGAGGCTGAGGCATGATAATGGCTTGAACCTGGGAGGTGGAGGTTGCAGTGAGTCGAGATCATGCCATCATGCCACTGCACTCCAGCCTGGGTGACAGAGTGAGACTCTGTCTCAAAAAAACCCAAAAATTCATATATATAGACACACAGACATACAAATACATACATGGATATTAGAGAGAGAGAGGCAGACAGGGAGAGGGAGAGAGAGAAAGTGTATGAGAGAGCTTTCTTCTCTTGGTATCTTTCATGATAATAGGAATATGTTCTGCTTATCAAGATATACCCAATGCTGGCTGTGCACTGTGGCTCACGCCTGTAATCCTAGCACTTTGGGAGGCCGAGGCAGGCAGATCACCTCAGGAACACCTGAGGTTAGGAGTTCCAGACCAGCCTGGCCAACGTGATGGAACCCCATCTCCAGAAAAACAAAAATACAAAAATTAGCTCGGCATCATGGTGGGTGCCTGTAATCCCAGCTACTCGAGAGGCTGAGGTGGGAGAATAGCTTGAACATAGGAGGCAGAGATTGCAGTGAGCTGAGATCACGCCATTGCACTCCAGCTTGGGTATCTTTTATTAACTCTTTTTTTGGGGGGGGATGGAGTCTCGCTGTGTCGTCCAGGTTGGAGTGCAGTAGCGTTATCTCGGCTCACTGCAAGCTCTGCCTCCTGGGTTCACGCCGTTCTCCTGCCTCAGCCTCTCAAGTAGCTGGGACTATAGGTGCCCACCACCACACCCAGCTATTTATTTATTTATTTTTGTATTTTTAGTAGAGATAGGGTTTCACCGTGTTAGCCAGAATGGTCTCGATCTCCTGACCTCGTGATGCACTCGTCTCGGCCTCCCAAAGTGCTGGGATTACAGGCGTGAGTCACTGCACCCAGTCTCTCTTTTTTTTTTTCTTTTTTTTTGCGACAGAGCCTAGCTCTGTCGCCAGGCTGGAGTACAGTGGTACGATCTCGGCTCACTGCAACCTCCGCCGCCTGGGTTACAGCGATTCTCCCGCCTCAGTCTCCCAAGTAGCTGCGACTACAGATGCGCGCCACCATGTCCAGCTAATTCTCCTATTTTTAGGAGAGATGGGGTTTCACCCATGTTGGCCTGGCCTGGGGTTGGCCAGGATGATCTCAAACTCCTGACCTCAGGTGATCTGCCTGACTCGGCCTCCCAAAGTGCTGAAATTATAAGTGTGAGCCATCGCGGCTGGCCATTTTTTAATTTTTTTTTTTTTTTT
>NW_012099366.1:292445-300269 GCF_000951045.1 Mandrillus leucophaeus | reverse complement strand
GCCTCCCAAAGTGCTGGGATTACAGGCATGAGCCACCGCATCCAGCTTCTTATTAACTCTTTAACACTTGTTACTTTCTCTTTTTAAGAGCGGTCAGAGGCCAGGTGCATCGCCTAAGCTCTGGAGTTCGAGACCAGCCTGAGCAACGTGGTGAAACCCATCCCTTCAAGAAATACAAACAATAAAAAAATAAAAAATTAGCTGGGCGTGGTGGCATGCACCTGTAGTCCCAGCTACTCCGGAGAACGAGCTAGGAGAATCACTTGAGCCGGGGAGGTGGTGGTTGTAGTGAGCTGAGATTTTACCACTGCACTCCAATATGGGTTAGTGAGACCCTGCCAAAAAATAAAAAGGTTAGGTTCCAGGCTTAACACTCTGAAATGAGACATAATTTGGGTATTATTTATTTAATTTTATTACTTTTTTTTTTTTGTAGAGAAGTGGGGGTTCTATGTGGCTCAAGCTAGTTTCAAACTCCTGGGCTCAAGCAATCCTCCTGCCTTTGCCTCCCAAAGTGCTATGATTACTAGTGTGAGTCATCATGCCCCACCTATTTTGGTATACTTTAATTACGTATTTCATTTTATACTTACTTTCTGTTGGCAAGTGATATTGATTTTAGACGTATTTATATCTTTTATTTAAGACTGATACAAAAATATTTAGTAATAGTCATTCAGATACTTTGGTATGGAAGAAATTGTGAGGATGGTTCTGATTGAGATTTATTACTTTCCATCAGCTCTATGTTGAGGTGAAGCCAGTTTGAAGTTTGAACCTCAACTTGGTTGTGCTGTGGGCACTAGCTGAAGAGAGTCACAAGTTAACATTTACAACCAATAATTTCCTGTGCTATTTCATAAGCATTTCTCCTTTATCCAGCTAATTCCTCAGGTCTGGTGGAGGGTCTTGTAGACAGATTAATGGAACTGGCAATGAGAATGAGTTTAATTTTTGCTTCTGGCCTTATTCCAGGGTCTTTTTTTTTTTTTTTTTTTTTTTGAGACGGGATTTCGCACTGTCGCCCAGGCTGGAGTGCAATGGTGCGATCTCGGCTCACTGCAACCTCCACCTCCCGGGTTCTAGCGATTCTCCTGCCTCAGCCTCCTAAGTAGCTGGGATAACAGGCGCGCGCCACCATGCCAGGCGAATTTTTTTGTATATTTAGTAGAGAGGGGGTTTCACCATGTTGGCCAGGCTGCTGGTCTCGAACTCCTGCCCTCCTGATCTGCCCGCGTTGGCCTCCCAAAGTGCTGGGATTACAGGCGTGAGCCACCGCGCGCAGCCTTCCAGGGTCTTAATACAAAACCGGGTGTGGCTGGTGGCGATGGTCAGTGAGGAAAAGTCCAGAGGGGAAAAGCAGACATACTATGTGCATTATCTAATCTCAGCCACTGATCCAGCTCCATAGTCTGTGACTTTTAGAGTCCTCCAATACTTCCAAGCTGTATCTGCACATTTAAACTTTCTGGGGGAAAACGAGCAGGGACGAGTTTTAGGAAATACCAGATGTGGCTGCGATTTTCTACAGTGAAGGGGCGTGGAAGGGGACAATGGCAATAGAAGCGGGTTTCTGAAGTTGTGTTTGTACTTGATTTTAAGCGAGCTGTGAACAACCCGCGTCCAAGTAAGTGGCTGAGAGGTGATCCTAAGAACAAGTTCAGTCGTAGAGTACTCGTAACACAGAACTGGTTGAAACCCCGCCCTCCGTCTCCGGGCTTTCTTTCAGGGCGACTTTGTCAGTACCCCAAACTGTCCCCGCATGAGGTCACTCTGCACGGTCACGTGCTGGAGCCCACGGGAGCGCCACATCGCCAGCCGCACCCCTCCACCCCCACCCTGCCCACGTGACCCGGCCTAGTTTCTCCAGGCCCATCCCTACGCCTCACTCGTGAGGCCCCGCCCCACGCTGAGCGCTCCGCCCGCGACCCTCCGCCACTTACCCACCCCGACTCAAGCACGACCCGTGGACCCACGTGCTTTTTCTTGTCCAATGGGAGCCGGCTCCCGGGGCGAAGGGGCGGGGAGGAAAGGAACGACTGCGTTACGTTGCGAGAAGGGGCGGGACCTGCAACGTCGGACAGAACGAGGGGACGTAACGGAGGCAGGTCGGAGCCGCTGCCGTCGCCATGACCCGTGAGCACCGAGCCCTCTTCTCCTTGCCCTTTTCTTTCCGTTCACCCTAAACACCACCGCCGAGTCGCCTGCTTTGACCTTCGGTAGCTTCCCTAGCGAGGCCTTTTCTCTGGGCGCGCTCTGTAGCCACCCTCACACTCGGTGCCCGGAAATCGAGCCCTTTGCCTACGGCCACTTCACGGGACCACCCCTCCGCGTTAGGCATAGGCCCTCCCGGATCTTCCGCGGTGTGAGGAGAAGGCTAGCGCCCCGGTGATAGGCCCAGAGCCCCCTACTCCACAAGTCAACCCATCCCCCATAGAGACCCAAACCGTCCACACACACCCCGCCAGCTGTTTGGGGCCCACGCTGCCCCAAAACATGCCTCCAGCTGGCCCCTTGGACCCTTTTTCTCCGCTCCTCATTTTGACCTGGCCCGTGGCAGATTCGCCACTCCCCCCTACCCCAAGCAGCCTGGGCCTCGAAGTGGGCCGTTGTCGGGGCCCGGGGATTGAAGTGGTGTTGGATCCTGCTGCTGGCCGTGCTGGGGTAGAAGGGTCGCCGGTGTGTGGGCAGAGCGGCCCCCGCATCTCACCTTTAATCTTCTTTCCTTAGGCGGTAACCAGCGTGAGCTCGCCCGCCAGAAGAATATGAAAAAGCAGAGCGACTCGGTTAAGGGAAAGCGCCGAGATGACGGGCTTTCTGCTGCCGCCCGCAAGCAGAGGTAGCCCCAGGGAGGGGAGGGAAAGGGACGGTGGAGACCTGGGTTAGACCAAGGGTTATAGCAGGAGAGACCTACCTCAGGGCTTGAATCTGGACTAGTCGTGAGGAGCAGAGTGCATTGCTTCCTCTAGGGTTTTATTTCCTCCCCACCCTCCAAATTGTCAGCTCACAGCCTTACAGGAAAGGACGGGGGCGGGCGCCTGCCCTCAGTCTGATTTCTGAGCGTCCCTGGGTCTGACCTTAAGGGCAAGGGCAGGGAGCTTCACATTTCAAATACAGTTGTGGTTATGGCAGCCCAGTACTTTTGGCCCTCCTTGCTGTTCGGTTTTCCTCCCTTCTCCCAACCTACTCACTGGTGTTGCTGGGTGTGGTACTCAACACAGAATAGAGAGCCTTGGGCCTGTGTCGCCAGACTTCTGACCCCTTGGGCAACAGCCAGATGGAGACTGGTTGCCTTTTGAGCCTCAGCTCTCTTCCTCTTGTTCTCCTAGGGTGGGAGTACAGCAGCCAAACGCTGAACTTAGTCCCATCCACTTCCATCTTATCCTTTGTGCCCTTCATCCCCCTGCATCTTGTCCTTTTTGCCCTCTGGTACCTCCCAGTGCCCCATCATCTCTACCCCCAGGGACTCGGAGATCATGCAGCAGAAGCAGAAAAAGGCAAACGAGAAGAAGGAGGAACCCAAGTAGCTTTGTGGCTTCGTGTCCAACCCTCTTGCCCTTCGCCTGTGTGCCTGGAGCCAGTCCCACCACGCTCGCGTTTCCTCCTGTAGTGCTCACAGGTCCCAGCACCGATGGCATTCCCTTTGCCCTGAGTCTGCAGCGGGTCCCTTTTGTGCTTCCTTCCCCTCAGGTAGCCTCTCTCCCCCTGGGCCACTCCCCGGGGGTGAGGGGGTTACCCCTTCCCAGTGTTTTTTATTCCTGTGGGGCTCACCCCAAAGTATTAAAAGTAGCTTTGTAATTCCTTGAGCGCCTGGTTTGACTGGGGACTTGGGGGGATGGGGTTGGAGGAATGACTGCCCTTTCCCACCAAAAAGGGAGAACTCTTTAGACTCAGATTGTGGATACAGGCTTAATAAGTGAAACATCACAGAAGCCTTTTATTATGCAATGACAACCAAACAAGTACTCCGGATATGCGGTAGAGGAATCCTCCAAGAACCATAGAGACTTCTTTTCTGTGATTTTTTGTTCCCCACCCTTGAACACCATCTCTAGGATGGAGTTGGCCTAAGAGTGAAGGCTGCAAGATCTGTGTTTATGCCTCTCTTCCTCATTCTTCCTCAGTTTGTTCGTCTACTTGAATGTTGGCCAAAAAATCCTGCTGCTCACCAACTTCCCGTGGTCAGCTGCTGTCAAGTGTTCACATTCTCTTCTGTCATTCCTCATGGAATGAGGGTGGTTTTGTCTTCCCGCTTCCCTTGACCTCAAGATCAGGATTAAAACCTGGGGTAGCTCTGTGCTCCTTTCTTCCTATGCCCTGGTTTGTTCTGTGGTTCTGGGCTTCTTATATCCGTGTGCCCAGGGCTGAACTGCTTATTTTCCTTTCTCCAAGGGCAATGCCGAGTCTTCAGTCCCTGTTGGTCTTTCCCCACCCCCACTTCCAGCCCAAGAGCCAGGAAAGGGCTGGTGCCACACTGTCTGCTGGGATCAGCAGTGGTTCCTGAGCTGCTGATTTGGGTGTTAGGCTCTTGAGGTGGGATGCAGAAACAGTAGGTCCAGTGAGTCAGACACTGCCCAGCGCATTAGACTCTATTTGACCACTTCTTCGAGTTCATAGTATTGACTTCTGCCCAAAGAGAGATAACTCCCCATGTGTCCTTGAGGTATTGAGCTGGGCTGGACAGTTCCCCTTGAGCCAACTCTAGGAGTACAATGTCAGGGGAACCCCAGTTTGTGAAAAGAACTTAGACTGGAGGATATTTGTTATCTGGGGATATGATGCGGTGGTGGCGGCGGCGCCTCAAGAGAAGGGGCTGGGGTTTCTGGGTGGGGGACCAACAGAGTGGTGCCAGTAACAGCCCCAGATAGAGGAGTACGCAGGCCCAGCATGAGGCAACTTTGACCCAGAAGGTGGCCCAGCTACCCTTGATGAAGGTCTTTTCCAGTTCTGCTCCCTCATAGCTGTGTAACCAAAGGCTCTGGTTAGAGAGTATGAAGGGCATTAGCTTTTAGACGTGTTCTACCTCCTCACCAATTATGGCAGACCCACGTGTGTCTGGAATGCCCTTGAATTGCTCTTTCTGTAAAATAGCTCTTCAGGAGAGTATCTAAGGCCCACCTCCATCTTACCTGAACCAGTTGGTAAGGGTAACCATGACATAGAGTGAGGCAAGGAAGAAGACGAAATGGAAGGCAGAATAGTTGTAGGAAAGATGCTGGACTTGGACTGGAGGAGCTGGAGGGGTCTCTTGGTCAGCTGGCCTAGCAGCACCACCCCTTTGCCCTGGAGAGATGAAATGGCTGCTGGGAGCAGTGCTGCTGAAACACCTCTTCTCCTCTCCCCCAGCTACCTTTGTTAAGGCTCTTGAGGGTTCTTACGGCACTCCACAGAGATCTACCACTTCTTCGGTTTCTCACTTGGTACTCACCTTCGTCTGCCTCCACTATTTCAGGGCAGCAGAAACACAGTGAGGGCTTCTGCAAAACATAACGCAGGTTTTGGAATGGTCTTAAAAGATGTGAGGGTGTTAATCTAGGAAACTTCCCTCGTGAAAAGATTGGTCTAGTATTAAAAAGTGGAGGCACACCTGGGTTCAAATTCTAGCTCCAGCATATAACTGGCTGTGCGGACTTTGGTAAGATGTTTAATCTTTTGTGCCTCGATTTCTCCATTTGTAAAATGGAGCAAATACCTACCTCACAGGGTTGTTGTGAGGGTTAAATTAAATGAGATTATGTAAAAGTATCTAGCACAGTTGCCTAGCACATTGTGGGTACTCAATAAAAGGTAATAGCTATAATCAGCATTCTGGGTAGAGGTTGGTAGGATGTGTGTGTGTCTTTGTGTGGGGGAGGGAGGGTGTTGGGGATATTGAGCTCTTTATCCTCACCTGAAACTCATAGCGGTAAACCTTGACAATCCACAAGGGTCCAAATACCTCAGCCAGGTAGGAGGCCTCATTGCTGAGAAAGAATAGAGTTCTTAAGCTGGTCTAGTTAAATAGGTATTATCTGGGGGCATTTACTACCAATTGGTCCATACTGGTAATCCTCAAGAGGGTACTATACTCCCTGTGCCCTTTTCCACCAAAGATTTGGAATTCTATTCATGGGAGAGCCCTAAGATCTTCGGACATACTTTAAATTCTCAAATCATTCCCCCCACCCCCTTCATCTCATACAGATCATCTAACAAAGTACTATTCTTAGAATTTGTCCCTGTTTGTGGAGAGCTTTTCTCACTCTAGTCTTGCTCTAAACTCTATGGTCCCAGACATTCTCCTGACCATCCTTCCCTGTCTTGGGCACCCTCCTTTCATACCTTCACCCTTGATACTTTTACGCACCAAGCAAAAAGCACACAAGCATACATGATGCCAGCACTCAGCACTGCTAGAGAGGTATCTGGTGTTTGGGGTTCCATTTTACTCAGGCCAGGGAGGCACAGGGTGTGATTCTGTCCTTGAAGGATTACTGGGAAGGGACAACAGAAGAGATGGGTATTAAGAACAATGAGCTAGGTATTTGGCAGGGGCAAAAAAAGGTCTTAGCATGGAGAATCCAGGTCCTGTCCCTTACCTCTCTCTGGAGGACGGCTGGACAGTGCAGAGAAAGTCAGATACATGATGTAGCAGCTGATGACAGAAGCTTGTAGAAGGCCAGAGCGGGGTTGCTCTGGGGAGTTAGTATCATTGCTTTAGTCTACAAGCTGGCAATTTCCTCCATTTCTACCCCCACTTGTACTTCTGTCTCCCCATCCCTTGGTGGGGGTAGGGGAGCAGAGATTCTTTTATGAACTAATTGAGATTAGGGAGGTAATGAAACTTGCTACGCTTTTAAGGCCCCCAAAACCTGGAATGTTGTAGGGCATGTACCCACTGAGGCGGATGCAAGGAGCGATGGAGAGGAAGGAGATGAGGCCACAGAAGCAAAGGTGCAGACTGAGGAGCATCTTGTTGAGCAGGCAGCCAGCTGGGTGTGTATAGTAGCGGAATAGGAGCACAGCTCCCACACCTGCCATGCTGTAGAATCCTAGGGTGGCCAGCAGGACAGCCAGGAACCAGCTGCAGTCTTGAGCTGCACCTGTCTGCCTAAGGGTGGAAAGTCGGCAATGGCTTGGAGCTCCAACTTTTTTTTTTTTTTTTTGAGATGGGAGTCTTGCTCTGTCACCCAGGCTGGAGTGCAGTGGCGCGGTTACGGCTCACTGCAATCTCCACCTACTGGGTTCAAGTGATTCTCCTACTTCAGCCTCCTGAGTAGCTGGGATTATAGGTGCCTACCACCATGTCTGGCTAATTTTTGTTTTTACTAGAGATGGGGTTTCGCCATGTTGGCTAGGCTGGTCTCGAACTCCTGACCTCATGATCCACCCACCTCAGCCTCCCAAAGTGCTGAGATTTGACAGGCGAGAGCCACTGGGCCCAGCCAGAGCTCCCAACTCTTTTACCCATTACCAACTATTCCCCTGTTCCCAGAAGACTGCTGTGACTCTCCATCCTACTTGGCTCACACAGTCATCACATTCCTAAGCTTTTTTTGATACTGCTCAGTGGGAAGCTGTGGGACCAGTGTTCTGCCGTGCCTTTTGCCCACCCCTCTCCCTGTAGTAATACTAGAAACCTCCCCAGGAAGAGGCTTTAGGGTTACGTGCCCCTTACCAGTTCTTGTTCCAGGAATGGGCAAAAGCTGTAATAAGCACCAACTGCAGTAGGATGAATGCAAAGCCTCCACAGATGCCAATGTAATGCCACGCTGCAAGATGGGCACCGGTGGAAAAATGTGGTCAAGTCGTTACTTTTTTTTTTTTTTTTTTTTTTTAGAGTTT
>NW_012099366.1:287351-292119 GCF_000951045.1 Mandrillus leucophaeus | reverse complement strand
GAGAGGGAGTCTTGCTCTGTCACCCAGGCTAGAGTGCAGTGGCGTGATCTCAGCTCACTGCAACCTCTGCCTCCTGGGTTCAAGTGATTCTCCTGCCTCCACCTCCTGAGTAGCTGGGATTACAGGTGCGTGCCACCACGCCCGGCTAATATGTTGAATTTTTAGTAGAGATGGGGTTTCACCATGTTAGCCAGGACGGTCTCAAGCTCCTGACCTCATGATCCGCCCGCCTCAGCCTCCCAAAGTGCTGGGAATACAGGCGTGAGCCACTGCACCCGGCCGTTACTCCTCTTGTTACCCACTTGTTATCTTAGAAAACTTAGCCTACTACTGCCAAGAGTATGGGAGGGAGAGTACCTGGGAAGAGATGCTCATCAGGAATGCAGAAGGCAAGAGCACAGAGACCTAACAGGAACAGCAGCTTGAGGAGCCAGAAGCTGCTTAGGAGGGAGAAAGAAAACCAGACTCAGAAGAAAAGGCAAAGGACAGTGAAGAGTGCCTATGGGCAAAGGCAAAAGAGAAACCAAAAATATAGGAAAGAGGACAGAAGAGACAACTGAGGAGGAACCAATCCCAAATGAGAGGGGGCTGGGACAGGCCTACTGCCCCTTATTCCAAATTCTAACTTAAAGATACTTAAATAATAGCATCTGGGCAATGTTTTACAGTTTATAAAGGATTATGTTACCAAGATAACCCCACTGTTATCTCCATTTTAGATGTTAGGAGCACAAAGAGGATAAGTGTCTGGCTCAAGGTTATACAGCAAGTACACCAGAAGCAGGGACTTAAACCTGTTTTCTGTCTTTTTACAGTGCTATTACTTCATTCCGGAATTTCCTTTACCCAGCTTGTGTCTACTTTCCCTCCTCTGTCCCCTCCCCACCCAGAAAGTACACACAAACCTATTATGCAGCTGTGCCCGCGGGCTGGTGGGGGAGTGGAGGTGGACCAGCAACACAGCCTGCAGCAGGTGGAAGGTGGCGGTTCCTGCACATACTCGGTACACAGCCCCAGAGCCACTGAGCACTGGACAGTCAGAGAGGCCAAACAGGTGGGCACACAACCCCGAGGGCATCTGGATCTGGGAGTGTGTGTGTGAGAAATGGCAGGACAAGTCATAATGCATGGAAAGGTACCTCCTTATATGGGTATGACCACTCATTTGTCTCCTGCCCCCAACCAAAATCTCTTCTATCTTAGGGTTTTTCCTTTTATCTCTTTCCACCTGACAACCCGACCCCCTCTCACTTACGCTGTGTGTCTTGCCCCACACCCTTTCCACTACTGTCCTTGACAGCAGGAGGCAGCAGATTGCTGAGGCCCCCACATGGAGGAGGATGTAGAACAGGCGGCTGCAAGTGGATGCGGTGAGAGAGGGCCACCTAGAGTGGCAGCAGCTGGCACAAGGAGCAGGCCCACAGCAGCACACCTGGGGGTAGAGCAGATGCAAGGCAGCGAGGTGGATACTTGCTGAGGAAAGGCAGATGTTAATGTATGTGTGAGGTTAACCCAGGAGGCTGAATTCCAAAATTTCCCCTTCCCCTTTCTTCCTTTTACTCAGGTTCTGTTTCAAGCTGATTCCAGCCATTTGGGATTGCCTTCCACTGACAACTTAGTAGGGGATTCATTATAAGCAGGCTTGAGATATCTGACCTTTCTCTAGACCTAAACCCCTGGGGCTGGGACCATGGCGGGATTACCCGGGGGCAAAGTACCAGAATGACATTAGAGGAGAAAAGAAGCCTGTCGTTTTTACTGGCTTCTGCATGTTTTCCTCCCCAGCTTCTGCCACTCTACCTTTCGCACCCTCTCACCTGACAGAAGGGGCTTTTCACTAGGACACTGCTGCCTCCGCTGCGCTGCTGTGCCAGGCCCAGGGAGGTGCTGGGGCTGGGGCCGGCCTTGGCACCCACCATCCTTGTCCCAGGGATTAGGCTTAGGTCCACCAGATGGAAGGCAGATGAGAGTAGCAGCTGCTTCTGTCCTCAGCCCATTGGACTGCCACTGTGTTGGGGCTGAGCACCCGGTCCCGGGCAGAATGCGGACGTCTGGAAGAGAACACTGACCTCTAGGATGTGGTAAATGCAAATGCCCTGTGAAGGAGCTTTGTCCTCAGGGCCTCAACACTGCGGCCACTCAGGCTGTTCTCTCCAGATTATGGGGCAGTTTGTCTATCTGGCCCCCTGTGGATTAGCATTCTTAATTGGTTTAGGATTAGACGTCATCCATTCAGGTTGAACGGAGTTCCCTGAGGTGGGTGCGTGCCTATGTGTTGAGGGAAGTATTCCTAGTTTATGAGGTGGTAAGGATGTCGGTGGGGTGGGCTGGAGCGGTGACGGGTTAAGTCTGAGAGAAAGCCCTTGCACAAAACACTGTGCAAACCCGAAAGGAAGTCTGAGAGACGAACCACCTTCCTCGCTGAAGCTTCTAGAACTGGAGCAGAAAGAAGGTGTGGCCCAGGGCGAGCTCCGCCTCCTCCCCGGGCGGAAGCTGTGTTAGTTGCCGGAAGTCGCCGTGAGGTGGGGCTTATGCGGCGGCGTGGTGAGATAGATATGGCGACTGAGGGGGATGTGGAGCTGGAGTTAGAGACTGAGACCAGTGGACCAGAGCGGCCTCCCGAGAAGCCACGGAAGCATGACAGCGGTGCCGCGGACTTGGAGCGGGTCACCGACTATGCGGAGGAGAAGGAGATCCAGAGTTCCAATCTGGAGACGGTAAGGTTGGCCAAGAGCATGTTGGGGCGGGCCGAGAGCAGAGGGGGTCTCTGAGGCTGTAGCTGGAAGCCCGCGCTCCAAGACGGGGTTCTGATCCCGATGGCAGGAGGAGGCAGTAGGGTAGAGCCGAGGGAAACAAGGGTCACCGGAGCCCGCCGCTTGCCTAAAGGAGCTTGATAGGGGGCTTAAGGGAACCTCAGATGCATAGAATGGAATTAAACATGGTCCTTGCTACCTGGTAACACTTGTCATCGTGAATCCATACATGAACCGCTTGTTTTATTGGCCTTGTAGATTATTGGGAATTGTGGGTAGCGGTGCACTAACTAGACCTGCCTTTGCCATAGGCCATGTCTGTGATTGGAGACAGAAGGTCCCGGGAGCAGAAAGCCAAACAGGAGCGGTAAGTCTTCAGGGGCAGCCAACTTTAACAGTTCTTCCCTCCCCGCTCCCCAGACAAAAATAGAAACCATTATTAAGCCTTTATACCGCTCTTCAACTTTATCACCAATTCCTGCAGATTTAGGCCGCACAACTTTGTTAACAGAAGGCCTCCTGGCAACTCCTGCTGCGAAGACTCCAGGGGAAAGGAGTATTAGTGGGAGTTTTTATTTTTTTCTGAGTCGGAGTTTTGCTCTTGTTGCCCAGGCTGGAGTGCAACGGCACGATCTCAGCTCACCGCAACCTCCGCCTCCCAGGTTCAAGCGATTGTCCTACCTCAGCGTCCCTAGTAGCTGGAATTACAGGCATGTGCCACCACGCCCGGCTAATTTTGTATTTTTAGTAGAGACGGGATTTCTCTGTGTTGGTCAGGCAGGTCTCAAACTCCCGACCTCAGGTAATCCGCCCGCCTCCGCCTCCCACAGTGCTGGGATTATAGGCGTGAGCCCTCGCGCCCGGCCCTGGAGTTTTTACTTTCAATCAAGGGTTTATCAAGATGATTTTACAGGGCACATCTGGGAATGATCCTTCCTGGGAGTTTATGGTGTTGGTTGAGAATGAGGCCTAATATATTTAAACATTTGCAGGGAGAAAGAACTGGCAAAAGTCACTATCAAGAAGGAAGATCTGGAGCTGATAGTGAGTAGTAGTGCCTAACTACTGTATGGGGAGAGGAGGCTATTCTGCTTAATTTGGGTTGTTTCCTGAAACAAGTGGAGTCAGAATATTTGGTGGCACATTAATGCCTGGGAATCTATGTAACATGGTTTTTTTCTGCAGATGACCGAGATGGAGATATCTCGAGCAGCAGCAGAACGCAGCTTGCGGGAACACATGGGCAACGTGGTAGAGGCGCTTATTGCCCTAACCAACTGACGCGTGCTTCCACAAATACACCTACTGGATTAATTTATGGCAATAAAATTTTTTTTTGTCTTTTTCAGTTTTATCATCTTGGGTCAAGTGGAGTATATACTATATATATTCTATTTTGTGGGGAATTTATATGTTGGAGAATAACTGAATTTAAGTGACCCATTAAAATCTAGCACACCTATATGAAAAATTAGTGTAGAATAATACCTCATGTGCAGATGCAGATGCTAGGTGGCAGGACAGTCTCATTCATCTGACTAGCTCTCAACAGTAAATAAGGTACATCTGGCGTCTCAGAGTTACTGTACTCAAATGGCATGTGTCTCCAGGACAGCTTATGAATATCTAAAACGTCAGCTACCTGCCTAGGAGCCACTGTGTGTATAGATAGATGTAAGTTATGAACCCAGTTCATAGGCCACCTTGAGTTAGAATTTTGGTACCTACAACATGCTTGATTTCGAGTGATAAAAAAAAAAAAAGAATTTGGCTGGGCGCCGTGGCTGATGTCTCTGATCCCGGCACTTTGGGAGGCCGAGGCAGGCAGATCACGAGCTCAGGAGTTCGACCAGCCTGGCCAACACGTGAAACCCCATCTCTACTAAAAAGAGAAAAATTAGCCAGGCATGGTGGCAGGCACCTGTAATCCCAGCTACTCGGGAGGCCAAGGCAAGAGAATCGCTTGAAACTGGAAAGCCAGAGGTTCCAGTGAGCTGAGATTACACCGCTGTACT
>NW_012099366.1:271221-286319 GCF_000951045.1 Mandrillus leucophaeus | reverse complement strand
TGTCTGTAATTCCAGCTTCTCGGGAGGCTGAGGCAGGAGAATCTCTTGAACCCAGGAGGTGGAGGTTGCAGTGAGCAGAGATTGCGCCACTACACTCCAGACTGGGCAACAAGAGTGAAAATCCGTCTCAAAAAAAAAAAAAAAGTTAATCAGCTTGGACCAAGTCACACTTCTTGAACTAGTTTCCTCAACTATAAAACTGTAACAGCCCCGGCCAGGCATGGTGGCTCATGCCTATAATCCCAGCACTTTGGGAGGCCGAGGTGGGCGGATCACGAGGTCAGGAGATCGAGACCATCTTGGCTAACACGGTGAAACTCTGTCTCTACTAAAAATACAAAAATTAGCCGGGCGTGGTGGCGGGCGCCTGTAGTCCCAGCTACTCAGGAGGCTGAGGTACTCCAGCCTGGGTGAGAGCTGTCTCTTTAAAAACAAAACAAAACAAAACAAAACAACCAAAAAAAAAAAACCTATAACGGCCCCTGAGTCTGCTGTATGGACACTCAAATGGCAGTTACAGACATCTCACCAAAAGAATTTGAAGGCCTTACCCTCATTCTGACTTTAGGATAATTTTTAGATTGTATCCCACACAACAGTGACTTGTACCTATGTTCATCTTTATGTATTTACCACCTCATAGTAATTATTTCCGTTCATTTTTATCATACGACACTAAACTATTTGATTCCTCCAGTGGGACATTTAAAGGATGTGAAAGGCCTTGGTCTTCTCAAACACATCTGTATTTGCTCATGGAATAAATCCAGGTGCAACCTAAAGCCCAGCTAGTACCTGAGCTTGTTTCTGACATCAAAGGGAATTATCAAAATGTGTGAAACACCTTCTGCCTGACAATTCTGTTATCTTTTACTTCAATAGGCAATTAATACTTGTCAGCCTGGACAATTTATTTCCAGTATCATGCTAAAAATCTCGTGTGATTCTTTTATTTCTTGACATGCACACATACGTGGATAAAAAAGTATGTACACCTAGAAAAATGGACTCCAAGCAAAAATGGAAAACATGTTTCCATAAGCTTAGATTTCCTGGTATATTACTCCTAAACCTAAGGTAGAAGTAATGCATTGTTCAGTTACATGCCCACTTTTCTAACCCAAGCTAAGGGCTGGAAAAAGAAACTCAGAACAGTCCCAAGTAAATATGGGAAACCATAGTAGTGATAAAACCTAAGATTTCTCAGAAATAGTCTTAAGTGGGAAGCCTCTAATCCTACCTGGACAGTGCTTTCCTATGGGTTTCTCAGCATGAGTCCAAACCTCACAAAGCACCTTCAAAGTCTGGGCTACCCAGTATCACAAGTATAGCAGTAGGTCCAATAGCTGGATACAGGGGCCAAGGAAATAATGAAAAAAACAAATCAGGGACCAGATGCTGAGACTTCCCCTTGTGTTCCACAGTTGGAAGAATATGCAGCTGGACCCTAGGTAGTTTTCCGCTTCTTGGCAGATGGCCGCTCAAATACATCGCGTACCCCAGCTGCCTTTTGTTTGAAGAACTTTGTGTTCTGGGCACTCTCTTGGCCCCAAGCTGAGTCAAAGGAGGTGGTATCTTGATCCACAAGGTGAGTGTATTTGGTGCGACCTGAGCGTCCAAAGTTCTTGACCTGAGGGAAGGACGGATCATAAGTTACACCACCAAACAAACCATGCCTCAGCTATCAATACATTACTTTTCTCTGTCATGTTATTAAAGTTCCCCATACCTGCATGACTTTAGGAAGAATGGTTTTATTGAAATGATCCTCCAGGGTAGGAGCGCTGAAATCTCTCTTGTATACTTCTTCATCCTCATCCTGTATAAAAAAAATCTTATCAATCTTGTGGCTTTATTTCCTATATATTCAAACCACAAATTTATTAAACTCTACAATGAGGGATACAAAGAAAGCAGAGGGTATTGAGCCTTTCTTCAAGAGCTTACATCTAACTGAAGAGACGATATATATATATATATTTTTTTTTTTTCTAAGACAGATTCTCGGCCTGTTGCCCAGGCTGGAGTGCACTGGTGCAGTCTTGGCTTACTGCAACCTCCGCCTCCTGGGTTCAAGCAATTCTCCTGCCTTGGCCTCCTGAGTAGCTGAGACTACAGGTCCATGCCACCACACCCAGCTAATTTTTTGTATTTTTAGTAGAGACGGGGTTTCACCGTGTTAGCCCAGATGGTCTCGATATCCTGACCCTGTGATCTGCCCGACTTGGCCTCTCAAAGTGCTGGGATTACAGGCATGAGCCACCACGCCCAGCCAAGATGGTATTCTTTTTCCTTTGTTGTATTGTCTGTCTCTCTTTTTTTTTTTCCCTGAGGCAGGGTCTCATTCTGATGTCCAGGCTAGAGTGCAGTGGTGTCATCACTGCTCACTGCAGCCTTGACCTCCCAGCATCAAGCGATGCTCTCACCTTAGCCTCCTGAGTAGCTGGGACTACAGGCACATGCAACTATGCCTCATTTTCTCCTTGAGTGTAGATGTGTCTTGAGGGTTGGCTTATTCTCTCTGCACTCAGTGTGTTAGTTTACTCATGTGACTTCAACTCTGCATAGGCCTCTCAAATCTCCAATCCTGGATTTTCTACTGGCTTTCATATATCATAAGTTGGATATTTTATTGGGACTTGAAACTCATGTCTAAAGTGAAAACCATTTATTAATACCTAACCTTTCCACATCAACTTCCTCTCTTTAACTTTTCTGTTAGTAGGACCAGCATACTCTTCGATTACCTAGATTCAAAACTGAGTAAGTGTGCATTTGATCAGTTGCCACATCTTACAAACTCTTGTCACCTGGGTTATTAGTTTTCCCTACTATCAGTCTTACATACTGTCATTGCACTGATGTTTCTAAACTGTAACTCATAATCTTTGCCTGGCCCAAAAAACTTCAGTGATTCTCTATTAAATGAATGCAACTCCTAGGCTGGGCACAGTGGCTCATGCCTGTAATCCCAGTGCTTTGGGAGGCCAAGGCAGGTGGATCACGAGGTCACGAGTTCAAGACCAGCCTGACCAACATGGTGAAACTCTGTCTCTACTAAAAATACAAAAAATTAGACCTGGTGGCGCACACCTGTAATCCCAGCTACATAGGAGGCTGGGGCAGGAGAATCGCTTGAACCCAGGAGGTGGAGGTTGCAGTGAGCTGACATCGCACCACTGCACTAAAGCCTGGGCGACAGAGTGAGATTTCATCTCAAAAATAAATAAATAAATGAATACAACTCCTCTGTGTAGTGATCAAGGCCAAATATTATACAGCCTTAATCCACCTTTTCAGTTCTCTTTGCCACTTCCCTTCACAGCTGATGCTTTCTGCCTCCACTCCTGCTGGTCTCCACCTGGAATGTCTTCCCAGCACTGAATGTCAAAAAGTCTATACATCTTGGCCGGGCACAGTAGCTTACGCCTGTAATCCCAGCACTTTGGGACACTGAGGTGGGCAGATCACCTAAGGTCAGGAGTTCAAGACCAGCCTGGCCAACATGGAGAAACCCCGTCTCTACTAAAAATACAAAAACTAGCGGGGTGTGGTGGTACACGCCTGTATTCCCAGCTACTTGGGGCACTGAGGCAGGAGAATTGCTTGAACCCGGGAGGTGGAGGTTGCAGTGAGCTGAAATCACGCCACTGCACTCAAGCCTAGGTGACAAAAAACCAAAAAACAAAAAAAACTATACATTTTAAATGCTTAAATGTTACAACCTTTATGTCAACCCTTTCAATCTTCTACCAAATATAATCTCTCTCGTCAGAACTCCTACAGTACTTTACTCTTACTTATGTTACAGTGATTACGTATTCTCGCTAACAGTGCTCAACAGTTACCTCTGCATAGTATATGCACTAAAGGTTACCTACTCAATGAAATAAACAACATTAGTAAGGCTGGATCCAGTTGCTCTTGCCTGTAATCCCAGCACTTTGGGAGGCCAAGGTGGGAGGATAGTTTGAGCCCAGGAGTTTGAAACCAGCCTGGGCTACATAGCAAAACCCCATCTCTACAAAATAAAAAAAAATAATTAGGTGTGGTGGCACACACCTGTAGTCCCAACTACTCAGGAGGCTGAGGCAGGAGGATTGCTTGAGCCCAGGAGAATGAGGCAGTAGTGAGCCATGACTGCACCACTGCACTCTAGCCTGATAGTAATATCACAATGCTGTGATACAGATTTATAAACCCATATGCTGAAGGAAATAAAAATACCACTATCTTGTTTAAGAAAGACTTTTAAAAAAAATTTCTTTTGAGACAAAGTCTTGGTCAGTCACCCAGGCTGCAGTGCAGTGGCACGATCACAGATGACTGCAGCCTCAACCTCCCGGGCTGAAGCAATCCTTCCACCTCAGCCCCTCGATAGGTGGCACTATAGGCATGCACCACCACGCCTGGCTAATTTTTGTATTTTTTGTAGAGATGGGGTTTTGCCACATTGCCCAGGCTGAACTCCTGGGCTCAAGTGATCTGCCGGCCTTGGCCTCTCAAAATGTTAAGATTACAGGCATTAGCCAATGTACCCGGCCCACCAAAGGACTTTCACATACACTTTTCTCATGTATCTTAACTAGCAATGAACTGCTTCTCTAAGAAGCTTGATTATTAAAGCTGTGAATTGCTTAAGCAAAGAAACTTTATGACCGAAGCAGTACAAGAATTCATAATCTCCACTGAATAGAAAGCCACATCTGCTGGAAAACTACGTAAGCAGACAGTTCCTGCTAATCAGATAGACCTGAAACTGATTTTGGAGGGTGGTAGGGAAGCTACCACTGAAGTTTTAACAGCATCTGCAGTGAAAGGCAGGAATTCAGTTGCAGTGGGGATATTTAGAATTTGCCACACAGCACTTGAAAAAGCTAGTCTAGTTTTTGGTACAAACTGCTTTAACACTAGGAAATTATAATAAACCATACAGGATTAACAGATTGCTATTTTGATCTTAGTCTTTATATGAAAAACAAAGATGATGGCCCTCCACCTAATGGTTACAGAATAAACCATTCTTTTGTTTAGTTACTCTTGGGTACTGTCAGTTCAGAATGAAGTGAACTTTCTACCACACAAAAGTGAATTAATGTAAAGCTATTTGCAGAGTTTGGTTTTCACAAAGTGGAGGACCTAATTCGTCCCCTGTCTATACAGATCACTTCTCTATTTCATTTCATCAATTTATCTAAGGCTGAGGACAATGGCTCATGCCTGTATTCCTAATACTTTGGGAGGCTGAGGTGGAAGGATTGCTTGAGGTCAGAAGGTTAAGACTAGCCTGGGCAACATAGTGAGACCTGGTCTCTACGAAAAATTTTAAAAAATAGCAAAAAAAAAAAAAAAAAAAAAAAAAAAGTGCCAGGCATGGTTGTGCATGCTTATAGTCCCAGCTACTCTGGAGGCTGAAGCAGGTGTATCCCTTGAGCCCAGGAGGTCAAGGTTGCAGTGAACTATAATCGCACTACCGTACCCCAGCCTGGGTGACAGCAAGACTTCCGTCTCTCAAAAAAAAAAAAAAAAAAAAAAAAGGCTATTGCATCATTTCCTCTTTTTGAGAGTTGGAGCCAAAAGAGAGAACAGTTGATGCTACTTCTATAATCCAATTGCTGATGCTTTTCTCTGAGTTTATATTGTTCAGAAGGAAAAAACAAATGAGAAAGCTGACCATTGGCAAGTGGAAATAACATTCCAGAACATTCTTGAAGAGAAAAAATAATTCAAAGTTTCTGAGTTATTCCTACTGCCCAATTTTCTGACTCTCTTTTCACTTCTTACCATGAAGAAGGCACCCCGGTGATAATACTTCTGTAAGAACTTATATTTGCCTTTAACGGCTTTGTTGGTAATGACTTTGCCATTTGCCCGAAGTTCAGCTCTCCTCTCTTCCTCAGTCAGGTTTCGCATGCGTTCAATTTCTGCTTTCTCCTTCTCAAGCCTGTCCAGGGAGCAAAACAATTTATTGGTACTGTTACAGCTTTAGAAAGACCAAATTATCAAAAACAACAGTCCCATGTTATTTCAAGTATTAGTCACCTTCTTTAATTCTAGTCATTGCCTATTAGGAATCAAGATCAAGAGCTCAATAAACAAAAGGGTGAGTTAGTCTTCATTATGTTTGCCAGACTAGGTATTGCCAACTTCCAAAAGTTGATTCTAGCTCTTTTGACATTCAGACATACTATTATTGCTGGGTTTTGCAACATTATGAATTCTCTTTCCCTAAAAGGTCTTCTTAGCTTAAAAAAAAAAAAAAAATCAGTGAATTTAAAATAACTGTCCAAGGCTTTGCTGGTATTCCTTTATGTAAGTGTATCATAATCATATAGGTGCTTGCATGTCACAAACCAAAGATTACCATCATCAATTAGATTGCAGTAACTTTTTTTTTTTTTTTTTGGTGACGGAGTCTTGCTCTGTTGCCTAGGCTGGAGTGCAGTGGCGCCATCTTGGCTCACTGCAAGCTCCGCCTCCCGGGTTTACGCCATTCTCCTGCCTCAGCCTCCCAAGTAGCTTGGGACTACAGGCGCCCGCTACCACACCCGGCTAATCTTTTTGTATTTTTAGTAGAGACAGGGTTTCACTGTGTTCACTAGGATGGTCTTGATCTCCTGACCTCATGATCCGCCCACCTGTGCCTCCCAAAGTGCTGGGATTACAGGCGTGAGCTACTGCGCCCGGCCAGATTGCAATAACTTTTTAGCCAGTGTTGGGGAGAGAGGGGGTGATATCCCTTTTCTCCAAAAAAATGCATATACACACATAATTTTGTGTACAATTTTATTTTATTTTTTATTTTTTTGAGATGGAATCTCATTCTGTTGCCCAGGCTGGAATGCAGTGGCACAATCTCGGCTCACTGCAACCTCTGCCTCCCAGGTTCAGGAGATTCTCCTGCTTCAGCCTCCTGAGTAGCTGGGATTTACAGGCGTGTACCACCATGCCTGGCTAATTTTTGTATTTTTAGTACAGACGGGGTTTCACCATATTGGACAGGCTGGTGTCAAACTCCTGACCTTGTGATCTGCCCACCTCGGCCTCCTAAATTGTTGGGATTATAGGCATGAGCCACCATGCCCAGCCTTGTGTACAATTTTAAAGGGCACTTGGACTCCTACTCCTTCAGGTCCAGGATAAAAACCTTAGAAACTACAGGCTGAGGGCCAGGCGTGGTGGCTCATGCCTGTATTCCCAGCACGTTGGGAGGCCGAGGTGGGTGGATCACCTGAGGTCAGGAGTTCAAGGCCAGCCTGGCCAACATGGTGAAACCACGCCTCTATTAAAAATACAAAAATTAGCTGTGTGGTGGCATATGCCTGTAGTCCCAGCTACTTGGAAGGCTGAGGCAGAACTGCTTGACCCCCAGGGGGTGGAGGCCAAGATTGTACCACTGCACTCTAGCTTGGGCGACAGAGTGAGACTCCGTCTCAAAAAAAAAAAAGAAAAAAGAAACTACAGGCTGAGGATGGAGTTATCTATTTATTGTGTGTAGCTCATATTGAGGCAAGTTTTCTTTTTTTCTTTTTTCCAGATAAGAGTGTCACTCTGTCACCCAGGCTGGAGTGCAGTGGCGCTATCTCAGCTCACTGCAACCTCTGCCTCCTGGGTTCAAGCGATTCTCTTGCCTCCACCTTCCAAGTAGCTGGGAATAACATGCAAACACCACCACACCAGGCTAATTTTTGTATTTTAGTAGAGAGAGGTTTTCACCATGTTGACCAGGCTGGTCTCGAACTCCCAGCCTAAAGTGATTCGCCTGCCTCAGCCTCCCAAAGTGCTCGGATTACGGCGTGAGCCACCACGCCCAGCCTAGAGTTATCTATTGATGGTTTCCTTTGTAATCCGGGATTACCCTCTTATACCTAATAATTTATAGGAATGAGTGATGCAGCTCAGAAATGATTCTGCTTGGGCCGGGCGTGGTGGCTCACGCCGTAATCCGAGCACTTTGAGAGGCCGAGGCAGGTGGATAACCTGAGGTCATGAGTTCGAGACCAGCCTGACCAACATGGTGAAACCCTGTCTCTACTAAAAATACAAAAATTAGCCAGGTGTGGTGGCACATGCCTGTAATCCCAGCTACTTGGGAGGCTGAGGCAGGAGAATCACTTGAACCCAGGAGGCGGAGGCCACAGTGAGCTGAGATTGTGACACTTCACTCCAGCCTGAGTGAAAAGCAAAACTCCATCTCAAAAAAAAAAAAAAAAAAGATTCTGCTCTAACATAGTGTAGATTATTTAAGTGCCACAAATGCTTCCCCTCACAGTATGCATGCCCCTTTTCAAAAACTATGACTTTGCTGCTTCTCCTATCCAGAGGTGGAGTCTGTTTCTCCACCTGCTTAAAGCTAGGTTGGCCTTGTGACTTGCTTTGACCAATATGTGGCAGGATTGATGTATGAGTTCTGGAACCTAAGTGTCAGAAGACCTTGCCCTCTTAGAATGGTACCCTGAGACTACTATGTAAGGAAGCCAGTCTAACCCAATGAAGGATAAGTGAGGCATCCTAACTGATAGCCACCACCTACTACTAGACATGTGAGTGAAGCCCTTTTAAGTTTCTAGCCCAGTCAACTGTCTAGCTGGATACAACGACATAAGTGAGCCCACGTGAAATCAGTAGAGGAACTGTTCAGCCAACCTCCAAAATTGTGAAAAGTAATTGTTTTTTCAAGTCACTTAATTGTGGGTTGGGTTGTACACAGTAAGAGATAACTGCTAACAGTTACTAATTTTTGTGTCTACTAGGAAACTAAGGGGAGCACTGGCTGGCACTCTATTATGAACACACGTCGACAAAGTGTGTTTCTCTTCCCTGATTTCACTGTAACAAGTGAAACTCACATTCCAATTATAGGAAACTCACCCAGCAGCAAGAACTCTGAAGATGGCCAGAATGGAACTCACTGTAGGTAATGAGTCTCAGAGCTATCCTACTAGAAACCTGTTCCACTAGCAGCATTAACTCTAGGCTCATCTTTTTACTCACGCTTCTCGATCTTCTCTGTCCCTCTTGATTCTTTTTAGCTCCCGAACTTTCCATGCCTCATATTCCTCCTCGTCATTTTCATCATCAGTATTAAGTGCATCCAGTGCAGCCAAGGATCGCTTGTTCTCTTCCAGCTCTTTCTTGGTTTCCTCTTCGACAATCTGGATAGGGAGAACAATTCGGCTTGGACTTCCTTACTCTCCTCAGACAAACCTGATTACACTATTTCTTGTACTCAATCCTTGGAACCACTCCCCAGTACCTTGAGTGTGTACTTGCGCCTCTCCTCTGCCAGGCGTTTTGCTTCCTGCTCCAGCTCCTTCTGTTTCAATGCTTCAGCTTCACGTTCTTGAACTGTCACTCGGTCCTTCCTGCATCACAGAGGTCCTGTTAATTGCCTAAAGTCCTTAGAGTGGAGTGCTTTGTTCCCCTAGACCTAGTCCCATCCAAATGAGACGAAACCAAACTCTTTGGCTCTATTATTTTCAAAGAGCAAAAAACGTTGAGTCATCCCAGGTCTTTTTTTTTTTTTTTTTTGAGATGGAGTCTCACTCTGTCTCCTGTGCAGTGGTGTGATCTCAGCTCACTGCAGCCTCTGCCTCCTGGGTTCAAGCAATTCTTTGCCTCAGCCTCCCGAGTAGCTGGGATTACAGGCGCCTGCCGCCACACCTGGTTAATTTCTTTGTATTTTTAGTAGAGATGGGGTTTCACCATCTTGGCCAGGCTGGTCTTGAACTCCTGACCTCGTGATCCACCTGCCTCAGCCTCCCAAAGTGCTGGAATTACAGGCATGAGCCACTGTGCCCGGCCATCATCCCAGGTCTTTGGAGCACTAAAATCATGTTCATCTTTGAGAACTGCCTGGACAGCAAAGAACCTGCTGGCCTGTAAGTAGGAGGATTTCTAGCCATCAAGAAAGGAATAGGAATCTGCTCGTTGAGTTTAATTTTGTGTTTAAAAATATATGGCCTTGGCTGGGCGCGGGGGCTCATGCCTGTAATCCCAGCACTTTGGGAGGCTGAGGAGGGTGGATCACCTGAGGTCGGGAGATCGAGACCAGCCTGACCAACATGGTGAAACCCCCTCTATACTAAAAATACAAAATTAGCCAGACGTGGTGGCGCATGCCTGTAATCCCAGCTACTAGGGAGGCTGAGGCAGGTGAATCGCTTGAAATCGGGAGTTGGAGGTTGTGGTGAGCAGACATGACGCCATTGCACTCCAGCCTGGGCAACAAGAGCAACACTCCGTCTCAGAAAGAAAGAAAGAAAAAAAAAAAAAGGCCTTGGACAGATATATGCTCTATAACTGAAAAAAGAGATGTGAAAACAAACTCAGGTTCTCTGCTAACACCAAGGTACTCCTCAGCAGCTCGTCTGGCAAGGCTACAGCACTAGCAAAAGCACTTTCACTCAGTGCTTAGATTTCAGAATAGCACAACAGAAAACAGACTTTTGTTTCCACGCCTGGAAAGTGGTAATTAAGTGGATTCAGATCTGGCTTGTGAGATACTTACTTTCGAATGAAGACTGGCTTAAGGCGAGGCTCCATCTCATCTTCACTGTCTGTGTACTCTTCATACTCAGACTCTGATTCTGACTCCTCTCCAGAACGTCCCTCATCTTCCACTTCCATGACTTCCATCTCTTCATTTTTTCTCTCCTGTGCTCGCTGACGCATCATGCCACGCCGCCGTTCTATTTCCTGTCAAGTCATATATGTAAGCCAGTCAGTCAAATGGCCTATGGCTTTTTGTTTTAGTCTCATCAAACCCAACAAATTCAAATGTAAAAAAATACAACTTAGTACCATTCTATTTTTAGTCCTATCCCAACAAACAAGGAACATGATCAGAGTCCTGCCGAAAGCAGTGATCTCATGTTTTTAAGGCTTCAACAAATGAGCACTGGCGTCAACTTTTTCTTATATCCAGAAAAAAACTCCCCATGTTCCTTTATCATACCTCATCATCAATCTCCTCCTCCTCTTCTTCACTGCTATCTTCTCGTTCCATGCGCCAAGCATCTCCTTCTACTTCTGAGTCACTCTCTCCTACCACTTCAGGTTCCACTATTTTCCGATGTCGAGCCAATCTGAAAAACAGTATCTCCAAATGTAACACCAATGTCATAAAAATGAAGTAGCATCAACCGCATTTCCACAGCCACACAGTACATTATGTTTGCCTTCATTAATACTGAAGTCTTTTTTTTTGAGGCAGGGTCTTGCTCTGTCACCCAGGCTGCAGTGCAGTGGTGCGATCTTGGCTCACTGCAACCTCTGCCTCCCAGGCTCAAGTGATCCTCCCACCTCAGCCTCCTGAGTAGCTGGGACTATAGGCATGCCAGCACACATGACTAATTTTTGTATTTTTTGTAGAGACGGGGTTTTACCATGTTGCCCAGGCTGGTCTTCAACTCCTGGACTTTGGCAATCTGCCCGCCTTAGCCTCTCAAAGTGCTGGGATTACAGGTGTGAGCCACCATGTCCATCCAATATTAAAGTATTGAGGTGGGGGAAACTGAGGTGCAGATTAAAGAAACTAGACTAGGATGTCAGAGCAAATAGTCAAGTTTGGCCTGAAATACTAAACGTATGTTGAGGCATCCTAAGGCACCACAGCAAGCCAGCAAACTCATAGGGATGCATTGGGAATTTTTTTGAGACAGAATCTCACTGTTACCCAGGCTGGAGAGCAATGGTGTGATCTCGGCTTACCACAACCTCCCCCTCCCAGGTTCAAGCGATTCTCCCTGCCTCAGCCTCTTGAGTAGCTGGGATTACAGGCGTGCACCACCACACCCGGCTAATTTTTGTATTTTTACTAGAAAGGGGGTTTCGTCATGTTGGCCAGGCTAGTCTTGAACTCCTGACCTCAGGTGATCGCCTGCCTTGGCCTCCCAAAGTGCTGGGATTACAGGCGTGAGCCACCGAGCATGGCCTGCATTGGGATATTTTCAATAGCTCAAGGTAATTCAGTTTCAACATTAAGTCATATTACATTCCTTTTGAGAATATCGTATCTTCGTGAAATTGGGTTTTGGTGGCTGCTGTGGTAAAAAGTAAGTATAGTGTGAATATCAATATAAAACAAGACATGAAAAAGTGACAGTGCTGATTCCAAGGTCTGCAAGGCTGTCAGTGTCCAATAGGCACACAAATTCCACTAGTAACTGTGGTTATGTGAGAATGAATAAAAGTGTTTTTTTCCCCATGGGCACTGTAATTTTATTTTTTTCTTTTTCTTTTTTTTTTTTTTTGAGACGGAGTCTCACTCTGTCACTCAGGCTGGAGTGCAGTGGCATGATGTCGGCTCACTGCAACCTCTGCCTGCCAAGTTCGAGCAATTCTCTGCCTCAGTCTCCCAAAGTAGCTGGGATTACAGGTGCCCACCGCCATGCCTGGCTAATTTTTTTGTATTTTTAGTTGAGATGGGGTTTCACCAAGTTGGCCAGGCTGGTCTTGAACTCCTGACCTCGTGATCCACCTGCCTCAGCCTCCCAAAGTGCTACGATTACAGGTGTGAGCCACTGCGCCCGGCCATGGGCACTGTAATTTTCAAGTGGCAAAGTTATTAGGACATAAATACTTATTAAGTTACTTGGCTCTAACTACTTACTAACTAAAACAGAACTGTTTTGGCCCAGGAGCTCTGTGAAAAAACCCCTGGGACAATTATGAACGGTGAAAGTTCAGGACCCCTGGTCTGCTCTATTAAGGTAATGTCTCAATCAGTATATAACATACAAAATCCCTCACTGGGAGACTTTCTACAATGAGACCTTTATGAGGTCTTTTCTCCTGCTTCAGTGTCATTTCCCCTTATTAGCATTTAGAATAAGCAGATGTATAAAATCAATTTACCAAAGTTTATAAAACATCTTTGTGCTAAAAAGACTCCCCTCAACAGCCAACGAATGGTCTGTGTTTTCTATTCCCATAAGGAGTTGAGTAGGTCCTTTAGGCCAGAAGTAACCTGCTGTTTTCTGAAGCTGCCACTTTGTAACTTTGGTCATGTAACTTTCTTAGCCCCTTTGTGCTCTTAGTTTCCTCCTTTTGTGAAATGGGGATAATAGCACCTATTTCATAAAGCTATTGTATGGATTACAAGAATTAGCAAATGTCAGCTACTTGGCAGTACTATTCAAGTATTAGCTATTATTATTAAGCTGTAGAGGTTCATGTTCAAGTAAAACACAATCACAGACATTACCTCTCTTCCACATCTTCACTAATACGGTTCTGTAAACGCCGTAGCCGGGGGTCACTAGATGAATCCTCCTCCTGTTCCTCAGGCTCTGCTTCTTGTTCTTTGGCTTTCTTAATGAACTGAAATTCTTCATCTTCCTCATCTGAGGACTCCATAGGGGCATAGTCTGGCCTCTTTCCGGACACATAACGCTTTACCTTCACTTTTTCCATTGAAATCTCACCTGGGTGAGAAA
This sequence comes from Mandrillus leucophaeus, assembly GCF_000951045.1. Lineage (NCBI taxonomy): Eukaryota > Metazoa > Chordata > Mammalia > Primates > Cercopithecidae > Mandrillus > Mandrillus leucophaeus. Next base: position 272,880 of record NW_012099366.1, on the reverse strand, counting down.
AATAACTTATGTTTCAGTAGCCTGTTTCTCAATGTGCTTCATCCCATCATGGCCTTTGCAAATAGAGCCCGTTATTCATAGTAGACAAAAGTCTAAGCAGGAGAAGAAAAGAGCCACTACCCAACCATCTATTCATCTAATAGTGTTTTCCTACAAAGGCCAAGTCATGAGACTGCCTCCCTGTGAAAGCCAACACTGATGATAACGAGGCTTACCTTCAGTACAATGAAGTGGAGGAAGGTAGGCAGTGAAACAGTAGAAAAAAGTCCCCCGCAAAAAGGCAGACTGCATCCATCACAAATTCATGGCATCCCACCTCAACTATACCCTTAAATAAATTATTTGTAACAGTGCCCACCACATAGTAAGGATGATTTCTGCAGGAACATAAAACTAAAATGCTGCTCAGGCATTCTTGTAGTTCCCTCTGGGATTTCCACGGCAGCCTTTATAACATATTACCACATGACTCAATATTCCAATCTTACTTATTTCTACCTTCTTTTCCTTTACCTTATGTGTTATCAAACCTGCAAGAGTAGGTAATCTGTTATAAATACAATTCTTTTTTTTTTTTTTTTTTTGAGACGGAGTCTCGCTCTGTCGCCTAGGCTGGAGTGCAGTGGTATGATCTCGGCTCACTGCAACCTCCGCCTCCTGGGTTCAAGTAATTCTCCTGCCTCAGCCTCCTGAGTAGCTCGGACTAAAGGCATGCGCTACCATGCCCAGCTAATTATTTGTATTTTTAGTAGAGACGGAGTTTCATCGTGTTAGCCAGGATGGTTTCCATCTCCTGACCTCAAGATCCGCCCACCTTGGCCTCCCAAAGTGCTGGGATTACAGGCGTGAGCCATAGCACCCAGCCTACAAATATAAACAATTCTAGTGAACAAGGAGAGACGGTGAAAACTAACCAACTTATTTTATGAGTATAACCTTGATAACCAAATTGGACAGTTCAAAGGAAAACTTTAGGTGGATTTCACTTACAAACACAAATACAAAAATATTAAATAACATAAGAGCAAATTTATCCCAGCGATATAAAAACTACCAAAAAAAAAACCCGAAACAAAAAACCCCTAAGCCAACACAACTTATTAGAATTTAGCTCAAGACTACAAGAATAGTTTAACCTTAGAAAATTAATGAGGGGGCCAGGTGCGGTGGCTCACGCCTATAATCCCAGCATTTTGGAAGGTTGAGGCAGGAGGACTGCTTAAACCCAGGAGTTCGAGACCAGCCTGGGCAACAAAGTTAGACCTTGTCTTTACTAAAAATAAAAAAATTAGCTGGGCATGGTGGTGTATGCCTGTGGTCCCAAGCTACATGGGAGGCTGAGGTGGGAGAATCACTAGAGTCCAGGAGGTTAAGGCTGTGGCGAGCCGTGACCACAGCAAGGCACTCACTTCAGCCTGAGTGATACAGTGAGAACCTGTGTCAAACACAAAAATATATATAGCTGGGCACAGTGGCTCATGCTTGTAATCCCAGCACTTTGGAAAGCCAAGATGGGCAGATCAGTTGAGGCTAGGAGTTGGAGACCAGCCAGGCCAACATGGCGAAACCCCGTCTCTACTAAAAATACAAAAATTAGGCCGGGCGCGGTGGCTCAAGCCTGTAATCCCAGCACTTTGGGAGGCCGAGATGGGCGGATCA
>NW_012099366.1:260319-267671 GCF_000951045.1 Mandrillus leucophaeus | reverse complement strand
AAAAAAAAAAAAAAAAAAAGGCCCAGCATCACTAGTGATCGGGGAATGCAAATTAGAATAATGACATACCATTTCAACAACTGTCAGATTGGGCAAAAAATGTAAAAATTTGGTATAACCAAGTGTGTAGATGATGAATATATGGGAAATAAAGCTCTTAGGTTCTCGAAGTTTGTTTTCTTTCTTTTCTTTTTTGAGATGGAGTCTTGCTGTGTCGGTCAGGATGGAGTGCAGTGGCGTGATCTTAGCTCATTGCAACCTCTGCCTCCCAGGTTCAAGTGATTCTCCTGTCTCAGCCTTCCAAGCAGCTGGGATTACAGGCGTGTGCCATCACACCCGGCTAATTTTTGTATTTTTAGTAGAGACAGGGTTTCACCATGTTGGCCAGGCTAATCTTGAACTCCTGACCTCAGGTGATCCACCTGCCTCAGCCTCCCAAAGTGCTGGGATTACAGGCGTGAGCCACCAAGCTGGGCCTTAATTTTTAATTTTTTCTGTAGAGATGGGGGGGGGGTCTTGCTATGTTGCTCAAGCTGGTCTTGAACTCCTGGCCTCAAGTGAGCCTCCTGCCTCAGCCTCCCAAAGTGCTGGGATTACAGGTGTGAGCCACTGTGCTCCACAAATTCTTATGTTCTTACAACTTACTTTGAGGAGCAATTGGCAGCAGGTACTAAATAATGCTAGTATTGGCTACAGAATGACAAATGCAGAACTGTTTTTTTTTTTCCTTTTTTGAGACAGAGTCTCACACTGTGGCCCAGGCTGGAGTGCAATGGTGTGATCTCTGCTCACTGCGACCTCCACCTCCCGGGTTCAAGCAATTCTCCTGTCTCTGATTCCTAAGTAGCTGGGATTACAGGCACCCACCATCATACATGGCTAATTTTTTATATTTTTATTAGAGACGGGGTTTCACCATGTTGATCAGGCTGGTCTCGAACTCCTGACCTCAGGTGTTCTGCCCGCCTCAGCCTCCCAAAGTGCTGGGTTTACGGGCAGGAGACACCATGCCTGGCCGCAGCACTTTTTTAAACAACCGGACAACCACCTGCCCCTCAATAGGGAATAAACTGTGGATTACACTTTATTTTATACAATGGAATTCATAAGCTGTTAAGATGAATGAATTAGATGTATAGGGATGAAAAGATAATTCTTAAAAGCCATGTTGAGACTAGACACGGTGGCGTCTACTTGGGAGGCTGAGGCAGGAGGATAGCCTGAGCCCCAGGAGTTCGAGTCCAGCCTGGGCAGCATAAGTAGACTTCTATGGACAGCAAAAAAGGGACCGTATCCCGCACAATGCCCTGCCAACAAGCAGTCTCTATCTATCTAGTCTGATATTATGTATATATTCTGCTATATTCTGCTATATACTTAAGTTCCTAATTATTAGATTTATATATACTTAGTTCCTTAGTAATTATTAGACTAATAATACATATATTCTAGTATTTATATGTAATTAGTGATATATTCTAATCATATATATTAGAACAAAATCATATATTCTAGAATACATGTATTAAACATATATATTCTGATATATACTTAATTTCCTAAGTAACGAATATTTTAATATATGTAATATACATTATATATATGTAACACAAGTCTAAGGAATTTGTGGAGGCTACGAGAGGTGCTTGCTGAATATGAAAGCAGGCCACAGGAACAAGATTGGATGCAAGGGGATGGGGGTGGAAAGGTCCAAGAATCTGGGAGCCAGATCTTAAGAGCTGGAGGGGTTGGAGTGGTGTGTCCCAGAGGTCTGGAGGTTGCTGGGGCCGAAAGGGGTTAAAATTCGACTGGGAAGAGGGTGTCAGTACCGTACCTTTCTCATTGCGAACTGGGACGGCCCCAGCCGTAGACTGAATGGGCGGTTGCTTCATGAGAGCGCTTGGGACCGACATGTTGATAGCAGCGACGGTGATTCCCGAAACTTGACTAATTCCAAACAGTGAACACCAACAACCTCAACGAAGAGAAGAAATTCCTTCCACCTAAGTCCACGAACACAGCTGCGCGACTGATAGAGAAACTACTTACGGCTGAGCTAGATAAACCGGAAATACGTGACGAGAGGATTGTGGGATGGTGGAGGACGTTTGGGCGCCCACAGCTAGGACGTTGAGTGTGTTTCTGCGCATGCTCATCGGCTGCCCGCGTGTTCTCTACGTTGCAGAATTTGGAAGCTGCTTTTGGAGGGAAATTTTGCTTCTTTTGGGCTTTGCTGTTAGGACCCTGCGGTGAGGAAGGTTCCAATGAAAGATTTTACGTGTTAGCTTGGTTTGAAGCCAAGAACGGTATAGTGAACAAGAAACTCAGGCGACAGTGAGTTACTGTTTGGCTTGTTGAAAGCTCAGAAGAAGTAGAGTTTGATGGAATAAAAATCTTGCCAGTAGTATCCGATTAGCTCAGTTCAAGAGGCCAGGGTGGGCTGTGGTGCAGTGTTTGGTGTCACAGGGCAGGTGGTGCTGATTTAGGCCAGTGACCAAAAAAAAAAAAAAAAAAAAAAAAATCTCTTAAGGTGCCTGGGACATTACCTGCCTGAAATCCCAAAACTCCACTTTTAGGCTTTCAGGTTTTTCCAGTTTCTAGAAAATACCTATTAGAATATATTCCTGATTGGAAAACGTTTGTATTTAAATATCTAAGTAATTATTATTATTTTGAGACAGGGTCTTCTTCTGTCACCCAGGTTGGAGTGCAGTGGCTCGATCTTGGCTTACTGCAGTCTCCACCTCCCGGGTTTAAGCGATTCTCGTGCCTCAGCCTTCTGAGTAGCTGGGATTACAGGCGCCCACCACCATGCCCTGCTGATTTTTGTATTTTTAGTAGAGATGAGGTTTGACCATGTTGGCCAGGCCCAAGAGATGATCTCACTCCGGCCTCCCACAGTGCTGAGTGGTGGCGTGTGCCACCACTCCCGGCTAATTTTTGTATTTTTAGTAGAGGTGGGGTTTCACCATGTTGCCCAGGCTGGTCTTGAACTCCTGACCTCAGATGATCCACCTACCTTGGCCTCCCCAAAGTGCTGGGACTACAGATGTAAGCCACGGCGGCTGGCCTATTTAAGAACTCTTTAAGGACTTACAGGATAATAACAGAAGCAGTGCCAATTTACAAGCTGGGTTGTGTTAAAAAAAAAAAAATATGTATGTATATATATGTATATATGCTAATTGGAAAGTCAGGGCACATTTCACATTAGAAAGGACTTTATAACTGCGGAGGAGACAAGGGACAGCAGGAACAAAGTTCTGAAGTCCAGAAACAGTATACATTATACAGGACACCATGAAAAGTTTGGTTTTATCAGTAATTTTTGAGTCATGGAGGGCCTTGAAGTTGCTGTTAATGTGATTAACCCAAATTACTTCACCTGTGTTCTACAACTGGGCCTTGAGTGGGAGAAGAAATGAAACTGGACAAGGCTCAGGCAAGAACAGTGTGGGACCCAATTAAGAAACTAAGGAAACAGTTTTGGGTAGAAGGAAACTTAAAGAGAAGAATAGCCAGAATCTTATTTTATTTTTATTTATAAAAGAGACAGGGTCTTGCCCTGTCGCTCAGGCTGGAGTGCTGCACGACCACGGCTCACTGTGGCCTCATCCTTCTAGGTTCAAGCCATTTTCCCACCCCTGCCTTCCGAGTAGCGGGGACTACAGATGTACAACACCACGCCGGGCTAATTTTTGTATTTTTTGTAGAGATGGGGTCTCACTATGTTGCCCAGGCTGGTTTGGAACTCCTGGGCCCGAGTGATCTACTCCTCTCGGCCTCTCAAAGTGTTGGGATTACAGGTGTTAGTCACCGCTCCCGGCCTGCCAATGTTTTTCAGAGAGAGATCCCAGTACCACCTGAATCAAAATCAGCAGTCTGAGGTAAAAATGTCAGTTCAGCCCCAGGACTTCCCTAAAGAATTTGAGTCCTTCTGCAAGTTTTCTTTATTTTAGTCTTCTTACATGCAACTTCATTGTTAGAATTCTTTTCTAATAGGGATCTGGGGCACATAAGCTGGTCTAGCTGGTAATTACTGAGTGAAAAGGGGGCAAGATAGGCCTTAGCTGTTTTTATTAAAACTGTAGTCTCTACTGGTCTCAGAGACACATAAGCGATTTTTTTTTTTTTTTTTTTTTGAGACGGAGTCTCACTCTTGTTGCCCAGGCTGGAGTGCAATGGCGCGATCTCGGCTCACTGCAACCTCTGCCTCCTGGGTTCAAGCAATTCTGCTTCAGCCTCCTGAGTAACTGGGATTACAAGCAAGTAACCGCGCCCGGCTAATTTTTTACTTTTAGTAAAGACGGGGTTTCATCATGTTGGCCAGGCTAATCTTGAACTCCTGACCTCAGGCCCTGCCTCAGCCTCCCAAAGTGCTGGGATTACAGGCGTAAGCCACCGCACCTGGCATCAATTTGGATTTATATTGTCATTGTGAAATGGGAATTATTAGATCTGCTGGGGATCCTGTAAGAAAAGGCACAGGACTTGGAATTCTAATACTCTCTTTTCTTTTATTGATCTGAATAGGTAAATGAATATAAAGAAAATCAAAACATCGCTTATGTGTCTCTGAGACCAGTAGAGACTACAGTTTTAATAAAGACAGCTAAGGTCTATCTTGCCCCCTTTTCACTCAGTAATTATCAGCTAGACCAGCTTATGTGCCCCAAATCCCTATTAGAAAAGAATTCTAACAATGAAGTTGCGTGTAAGAAGACTAAAATAAAGAAAACTTGCAGAAGGATTATACCTCCAAAGATGAAAACCACATCTTCTAAGTCTGAATCCACGCTGCAAAATTCAGCCTCAGCTGTTCATACTGAAAGTAACAAGCTACAGCCCAAGAGAACGGCAGATGCGATGAATCTCAGTGTTGATGTGGAAAGTAGTCAGGATGGAGACAGTGATGAAGATATCACACCAGGCCTGGTAAGGACTTAATTAGTAGCTTGTTCTAGTATCTCTTTTTTTAAATGTGAATTTCTGATAAATTGAAGTTTTTCAAGGCTCTCTCTGGTACAAACAAATTATTTTATCTAATAATGTAAGAATAAATGTAATAATACATTATTATTTTTAAGGTTTAACAAATAACTTCCTTGGGTTATTTTTGCTTTTGCTGTTGATGTGTCAATGAAAGGATTGACTTAATCTTTACTCTGCTTCCCTTTTTCTTTCTTTAAACTTACTGCATATATTTTTGGGTTTACTCATACTTTATGGTGCCTTGCTCACCTTTACATATTTATGTACAGTATATCAGAAGTCATCAGTTTGTGGGATATATGGTATTGACTGACCCTTGATATCAGGGTAGGGAAACTGATTATATGGATGTGTTGAATAATATTTCCTTTAAATGCAAAAGGAGACAAATGACAGAGTAGATAAGATACATGAGAAATGCATTAATTAGTTCTATATAATTCCAATCAACTTAAGGAATTTGGTGTGTAATTTTTTTTTTTTTTGGAGACCGAGTCTCACTCTGTCGCTCAGGCCGAGTGCAGTGCCACTGTATTGGCTCTCTGCAACCTTGGCCTCCTGGATTCAATAGATTCTCCTCCCTCAGCCTCCTGAGTAGCTGGGATTATAGGTGCCCCACCATGCCTGGCTAGTTTTGTGTTTTTAGTAGAGACGGGTTTTCACCATGTTGGTCAGGCTGGTCTCTAACTCCTGACCTCCTGATCCACCCGCCTCAGCCTCCCAAGGTGCTGGGATTACAGTGGTGAGCCACTGCGCCCAGCCTGGTCTGTAATTCTTTTGGCTTCTACTGCCTACCAGGAGGGCTGTGCTCCATTCAAACTGACAACTTTTAACAGGATAAGATAAAATATAAAGCACATGACACAATGTTGCTGGAACTCAGGGAACAGAAAATGATAGTAGGGAAAGGGAGATACTATAATTGAAGGGTTATTGTTATGAAATAGAAGTTTGGTTTATGCTTTCTTACCCCAGAGTTAAGAACCAGGACTCATAGTGGGACAGCATAGGATAAGTATTAGATGAATTGGACTTGGGGTTGATAGCCTAGCATGGCCACTTCTTTTTTTTTTTTTTTTTTTTTCTGAGACGGAGTCTTGCTCTGTTGCCCAGGCTGGAGTGCAGTGGCGCGATCTCGGCTTACTACAAGCTCTTCCTGCCGGGTTCATGCCATTCTCCTGCCTCAGTCTCCTGAGTAGCTGGGATTACAGGCGCCTGCCACCACCCCCAGCTAATTTTTTGTATTTTTAGTAGAGGGTTCCGCTTTGTTCGCCAGGATGGTCTCGATCTCCTGAACTTGTGATCTGCCCACCTCAGCCTCTTAAAGTGCTGGAATTACAGGCGTGAGCCACCGCACCCGGCCTAGCATGGTCACTTCTAAGAAACCTTGTTCCTTTAAGCAAATCACCTTAGTGAGGGGTTTGGATAAAATCTGTGGTTCTCAAACTTTAGGCTATATCAGAATTACCTGGATAGTGTGTTAAAACTCCATTGCAGGGCCCCACCAACAGAGTTTCTGATTCAGAAGTTTTGGAGTTGGAGCATACAATTTGCATATCTTTTTTCTTTTTCTTTCTTTCTTTTCTTTTTTTTTTTTTTTTAAATAGAGATGTTGGTGGGGTTGGGGGTGGGAGGTGTTGCCCAGGCTGGTCTTGAGCTCCTGAGCTCAACCAGTCCTCCCACCTCAGTCTCCCAAAGTGCTAGGATTATAGGCTTGTGTCACCACACCCAGCCCAATTTGCATATTTAACAGTTTCCTAGTGACACTGATGTTGTTAGTCCAGGACTGCACTTTGAGAACCACTGGATTAGATTATCCCTTTGGCCTCTTAGACTGTAAGATTCTGAAGAATACAAGGTAAACATAAAGCAGATTTTAGTTTGATGTAATGAAATAGGTCCGTTAATAGAGTTGCTCCTAAAGAAAAAAAAATTAAAAATTAACAAAAGGAGGTGGTCAGATCGCCTGAGGTCAGGAGTTCCAGACCAACCTGCCCAAAATAGTGAAACCCCATTTCTAATAAAAATACAAAAATTAGGCCGGTCATGGTTGTTCATGCATGTACTCCCAGCACTTTGGGAGGCTGAGGTGGGTGGATCACTTGAGGTCAGGAGTTCGAGACCAGCCTGGCCAACATGGTGAAACCCCATCTCTCCTAAATATACAAAAATTAGCCAGGCGTGGTGGCGGGCACCCGTAGTCCCAGCTACTCGGGAGGCTGAGTCAGGATAATTGCTTGAACTCAGGAGGTGGAGGTTGCAGTGAGCCATCACACCACTGCACTCTAGCCTGGGCGACACAGCCAGACTGTCCCCACCTCCCTCCACCAAAAGAAAAAAAAGAAGATATAAAAATTAGC
>NW_012099366.1:258921-260269 GCF_000951045.1 Mandrillus leucophaeus | reverse complement strand
AAAAAAAAAAAAAAAATTAGCCAGGATGGTGGCACACACTTGTTAATCCCAGCTACTCAGGTGGCTGAGGCAGGAGAATCACTTGAACCTGGGAGGTGGAGGCTGCAGTGAGCTGAGATCATGCTGCTGCACTCCAGCCTGGGCAACACAGTAAGACTCTGTCTTTAAAAACAAACAAAAAAAAACCCCAAAAATATATATGTAGATATAGACAATGGGAGGGAAGCAATATACTATTTTTACTTTTGTAAATTTCATTTTTATTTGTTATTTTTTAAAAGGGAGAGAAAGGGTCTTGCTATGTTGCCCAGGCTGGCTTTGAACTCCTGGCCTCAAGTGATCCTCCAGCCTCCGTCTCCCAAAGTGCTGGGATTGCAAATGTGAGCCATCTCTCCCAGCCTACTATTTTTTAAAGTCACATTAAAAAAAAAAAATAGATACAGCAGACCTTATAGTTAATGATAAAACAATAGAACCATTCTATTTATGTATTTATGTATTTATTTATTTATTGAGATGGAGTCTCGCTCTGTTGCCCAGGCTGCAGTGCAGTGGCATGATCTTGGCTCAAAACTGCAACCTCCGTCCCCCGGGTTCAAGCAATTCTCCCTGCCTCAGGCTCCTGAGTAGCTGGAATTACAGGCGCCCACCATATGCCTGGCTAATCTGTGTATTTTTTAGTAAAGACAGGGTTTCACCATGTAGGCCAGGCTGGTCTTGAACTCCTGACCTGAGGTGATCCGCCAGCCTCAGCCTCCTAAAGTGCTGGGATTACAGGTGTGAGCCACCACGACTGGCCAGAAGCATTCTCTATAAAAATCAGTGGGCATCCAGCTGGGCGTGGTGGCTTACGCCTGTAATCCCAGCGCTTTGGGAGGCCGAGGCGGGCGGATCACAAGGTCAGGAAATCGAGACCATCCTGGCTAACACAGTGAAACCCCATCTCCACTAAAAATACAAAACAATTAGCCCGGCGTGGTGGTAGGTGCCTGTAGTCCCAGCTACTTGGGAGGCTGAGGCAGGAGAATGGCGCGAACCCGGGACCTGGAGCTTGCAGTGAGCTGAGACAGCACCACTGCACTTCAGCCTGGGCGACAGAGCAAGACTCCGTCTCCAAAAAAACAAAAACAAAAACAAAAAATTAGCCAGGCGTGGTGGCACACACCTGTAGTCCCAGCTACTCGGGAGGCTGAGGCAGAAGAATGGCATGAACCTGGGAGGCGGAGCTTGCAGTGAGCCGAGATCACACCACGGCACTCCAGCCTGGGCGATAGGGCAAGACTCTGTCTCAAAAAAAAAAAAAAAAAACCAAAAAAAACAAAAAACAAAAACAAAAACCCAGTGGGCA
>NW_012099366.1:255806-258871 GCF_000951045.1 Mandrillus leucophaeus | reverse complement strand
GGTGGCAGGTGCCTGTAATCTGAGCTACTCGGGAGGCTGAGATGGGAGAATCGCTTGAACCTGGGTGGTAGAGGGTGCAGTGAGCCAAGATCAAGTCACTGCACTCCAGGCTGGGTGACAGAGCAAGACTCTTGTTTTAAAAAAAAAAAAATATAAAGCCTTCCAAATAGCTGAGACTACAGGCATGTGCCACCTTGTCTGGCTAATTTTGACCTTTTTTTTTTTTTTTTTTTTAGAGATGTGGGTGTGCCATGTTTATTGCCCAGGCTGGTCTCAAACTCCTGGGCTCCAGCAATCTCCCCACCTCAGCCTCCCAAAGTGCTGGGATTACAGGTGTGAGCCACCGCGCCCAGCCAAGATACTTTTTAAAAAAAATTTTTTTGAGATGGGGTCTTGCTCTGTCACCCAGGATGGAGTGCAGTGGCGTGATCTCAGCTCACTGCAACCTTCACCTCCCAGGTTCAAGCAGTTCTCCCAAATCAGCGTCCCGAGTAGCTGGGATTACAGGCGTGCGCCACCATGCCTGGCTAATTTTTTGTATTTTTAGTGGAGAAGGGGTTTCTCAATGTTGGCCAGGCTGGTTTTGAACTCCTGACCTCAAGTGATCCGCCTGCCTCAGCCTCTCACAGTGCTGGGATTACAGGCGTGAGCCACCGTGCATGCCATGTCTTTCTTTCTTGGTTTATTCTTTCATTTTGGTGAAGTGCAGCTTTCTGAGAAGAAGTATATAAGAGGCAAATATTTTGCATGTCAGAAAAAGTCTTTTTTTTTTTTTTGAGACGGAGTCTCATTCTGTCACCCAGGCTGGAATGTAGTGGTGCGATCTCGGCTCATTGTAGCTTTTTGTATTTTTAATGGAGATGGGGGTGTCACCATGTTGGCCAGGCTGGTCTCGAACTCCTGACCTCGTGATCTGCCCGCTTCAGTCTCCCAAAGTGCTAGGATTATAGGCATGAGCCACTGCGCTCAGCCCAGAAAAAGTCTTTAGCTTTATGTTTGATTGATGACCTAATTGGATTTAGAATTGTAAGTTGAAAATAATTTAATCTTTCCTTAGAATTTTTAACGCATTGTTCCATTGTCTTCCCACTTCCTTCAATGTTGAAAGTTTGTGCCATTCTGATTCTGGATTCTTTGTGATCTTTTTTTCCCTCTGCATGCTTTTAAGATCTTTTCTGGCTGGGTGTAGTAACGCAGGCCTGTAGTTTCAGCTACTTGGGAGGCTAAGGCTGGAGCCCAGGAGTGCAAGGCTGCAGTAAGTTTTAATCAAGCCAATGCACTTTAGCCTGGGTGACAGAGTGAGAGTCCATCTCTTTAAAAAAAAAAAAAAAATTGTGATGATATACCGAGGCCTGGGTTCTTCTTTGTTTTGTTTTGTTTTCTTGAGACGGGGTCTCACCCAGTCGCCTAGGCTGGAGTGCAGTGGCACAATCTTGCCTCACTGCAACCTCTGCCTTCTAGGTTCAAGCGATTCTCCTGTCTCAGCTTCCTGAGTAGCTTGGACTACAGGCACATGCCACCACGGCCGGCTAATTTTTGTATTTTTAGTAGAGATGAGGTTTCACCATGTGGGCTAGGGTGTCTCGAACTCCTGACCTCAGGTGATCTGCCCACTTCAGCCTCCCAAAGTGCTGGGATTATAGGCATGAGCCATCGTACCCGGCCTGCTTTTTTTTTTTTTTTTTTTGAGGCAATCTTGCTCTTGCCCTGGCAGCTAGAATGCAGTGGTGTGATCTCAGCTCTGCAACCACTGCCTCCTAGGTTCAAGCAATTCTCGTGCCTCAGCCTCCTAAGTAGCTGGGATTACAGGTGTGCACTACCACGCCCAGCTAGTTTTTTTTGTATTTTTAATAGAGACGGGTTTCACCATGTTGGCCAGGCTGGTCTCCCATTCCTGGCCTCTAGTGATCTGCCTGGTGGCCTCCCAAAGTGCTGGGATTACACGCGTGAGCCACTGAGCCTGCTTGCCTGAGTCCTTTTTCATTCATTATGCTGTATACTCATTGGGCTTTTTGTAATCTGGAAGCTCATGTCTTTAGTTTTGAGAAACTTTAATATTTTTGTTTTCAGACTATTATTGTTTAGAGATGGGGGTCTCGCTCTGTTGCCCAGGCTAGAATACCGTGGTGTCATCATAGCTTACTGCAACCTTGAACTTCTGGGCTCAAGTGATCCTTCTGCTTCAGTCTCCCACTTACATTATTTTTCTTTCTGTCTTTTCTTTTTTTTTTTTTTTTTTTTTTTTTTGAGACAGAGTCTTGCTCTGTTGCCGCCCGGGCTGGAGTCCTGTGGCATAATCTCCGTTCACTGCAACCTCCGTCTCCCGGGTTCAAGCAATTCTCCTGTCTCAGCCTCCCGAGTAGCTGGTACCACAGGCGCATGCCGCCATGCCCGGCCAATTTTTGTATTTTTAGTAGAGATGGAGTTTTGCCATGTTGGCCAGGATGGTCCTGATCTCCTGACCTGGTGATCTGCCCGCCTCGGCCTCTCAAAGTGCTAGGATTACAGGCTTGAGCCACTATACCCGGCCTCCCATTTATATTATTATTATTATTTATTTTTTTTGAGACGGAGTCTTGCTCTGTCATTCAGGCAGGAGTACAGTGGAGCCATCTCGGCTCACTGCAAGCTCCACCTTCCAGGTTCACGCCATTCTCCTGCTTCAGCCTCCTGAGTAGCTGGGACTACAGGTGCCTGCCACCACTCCCAGCTAATTTTTTGTATTTTTAGTAGACAGGGTTTCACCTTGTTAGCCAGGGTGGTCTCGAACTCCTAACCTTGTGATCCGCCCACCTCGGGCTCCCAAAGTGCTGGGATTACAGGCGTGAGCCACCGCGCCCGGCCTTTATTATTTTTTAATGATTGATTCTCTTCCAATTTCTCTGCAGTTTCTCAAACAATGAATTGGATATTGGACCTCTAAGATTGAGTCTGTTTTTTGTCTTCTCTGTCCATGTGTTTATCTTTTTGTTCTACTTTCTAAATTTAAGCCTTTTAATGGATTTAAAAACTTCTGTTCTTATTTTTTGAATTTTCTTATAGTATTTTGCTATTTCCTGAATATA
>NW_012099366.1:252691-253736 GCF_000951045.1 Mandrillus leucophaeus | reverse complement strand
GTTTCACCATGTTAGCCAGGATGGTCTCGATCTCCTGACCTCGTGATCTGCCCGTCTCGGCCTCCCAAAGTGCTAGGATTACAGGCTTGAGCCACTGCGCCTGGCCTTTTTTTTTTTTTGAGACAGGGTCTCGCTGTGTTGCCCAGGCTGGAGTACAGAAACGCTGATCATGACTTATGGCCTATCTTTAGGATCTTTAGTTCCTGAATAGACCTTAGTTTAATGTGGGTATAGTGGCAGATACCTAATATTTTAAAAGGTAAGATATGTAGTTAAAACATTTTTACATGATTTTTATACTTTACAGTCTGCTGCAAGACTCCGTGAAATCATAGAGAAGAGACAGCCTCCTAAATCCAAGAGGTAAAATACCTGGTTTGCAATGCCTGAACCATGATACATTGCTCAACTGTTTTATAATTTGAAAAAAATGGTTTGCCATAGTAAGCTTAACAGATCGTCAAGTGCTGTTTAATCTCAGTCCCTCTAGGATCTCTGAGGTAATGCTACCCTTTAATAACTTTACAATTCTCATCTTCATCAAAATAATATGGAGCAAATACAATTGAGAGCTGAACTTTGTTTATATTTGTTGTTGCTATAATGGAGGGAAATCTTTTTTTCCACTAAATTATTGTTACTTAGAAAACTATTATTCTTAAAGACTCTTCTACTTACTTTTAATTTTTCTAGCTGTCTTTTTGCATCTCAATTTGTTTTTGCTTTCTTAGTCCTAGAATAAAGGAAAGGAATTAACATTTATTGAACATCTATGAAACATACTGCAGTGATCTAGCAATTTTGTCGTGTATTATCTCATTTAACTCTGACAACCACTGTATCCATCCATGTATGTGGTAGGTAATATATTCATTTTGTGAGTTAGAAATCAGGCTCAAAATATAAGATTGTTGGCTGGGTGCGGTGGCTCATGCCTGTAATCCCAGCACTTTGGGAGGTTGAGGCAGGGGGATCACCTGAGGTCGGGAGTTAGAGACTGGCCTGACCAACATGGAGAAAACCCATCTCTACTAAAAAAAAAAAA
>NW_012099366.1:251505-252641 GCF_000951045.1 Mandrillus leucophaeus | reverse complement strand
TTTTTGCATTTTTAGTAGAGACAGGATTTCACCATGTTGGCCAGGCTGGTCTTGAACTCCTGACTTCGGGTAATCTGCCTGCCTTGGCTTCCGAAAGTGCTGGGATTACAGATATGAGCCGCCACATCTGACCAATTTTTATATTTTTAGTAGAGACAGGATTTCACCATTTTGGCCAGGCTGGTGTTGACCTCCTGACCTCAGGTGATCCACCTGCTTCAGCCTCCCAAATTGGTGGGATTACAGGTGTGAGCCACCACGCCTGGCCAAAAATAACTTTTGAGTAATAGTACAATTAATTGCCACTAGGAAATAATTTGCTACTAGATTATACTACTTGATTTCTAATATCAGATCACTTCTTAACTGGGAAGCCATACAGATACTCTGTGAGTATCCCAAATTCAGATTTACTGAAATATCCAATTCAGCAAACGTCTGTTTTGGTTAGATGGCATGAAATGAATAGAGGTAGTACAATTTGAAGTAAAGTATTCATGTAGAAAATGAAACACATAGTTTTGTGAAGTGCTTTTCCTATAGATTATATAAAGTAATGGAATCTTTTTGGTAAATTTTATAGGATGATTTTTCGGGATTGTCACCCTACGAAAGGAAGAGACTGAAGAACATATCAGAAAATGCAGACTTTTTTGCTTCTCTTCAGTTGTCTGAGGTTTGTGTGGAGTCTGTATTTAAAACCAAGATGCTGGGCCGGGAGCAGTGGGTCACGCCTGTAATCCTGTCACTTGGGGAGGTGGAGGTGGGAGATCAACCTGGGTAACATACGGAGACCATCCCCCACCTCTATAAAAAGTAAATTAGTTGAGCATAGTGATTCATGCCTGGAGTCGTAGCTACTGGGGTGGCTGAGGTGGAAGTATGGCTTGAGCTTAGAAAGTCGAGGCTGCTGTGAGCTACGATCGTGCCACTGCATTCCAGCCTAGGCAACAGAGCAAGACCCTGTCTCAAAACAACAACAAGGGTAATAAAACCCAAGATGTCATAACTCCCACCAGAAGGTCAATAACATACCAGGTTTCATAGTGTCAGATGAGGAAGGCTAAAATAGGAGCAGGTTTTGCACTTAATAGGAAGAGGTTACTGTATTCCATTGATTCGAAGGCATTTTTTTT
>NW_012099366.1:247654-250070 GCF_000951045.1 Mandrillus leucophaeus | reverse complement strand
TATAAGATTGTTGGCTGGGTGCGGTGGCTCATGCCTGTAATCCCAGCACTTTGGGAGGTTGAGGCAGGGGGATCACCTGAGGTCGGGAGTTAGAGACTGGCCTGACCAACATGGAGAAAACCCATCTCTACTAAAAAAAAAAAAATTAAAATATTAGCCACGCATGGTGGCAAATGTCTGAATCCCAGCTACTCAAGAGGCTAAGGCAGGAAGATCACTTGAACCTGGCAGGCGGAGGTCGTGGTGAGCCAAGATCACACCATTGCACTCCAGCCTGGGCAATAAGAGTGAGACTCTATCTCAAAAAAAAAAAAAAAATTATTTGCTGAAAGTCAAAACAGCTTATAAGTGGTAGCTTTAGGATTTGAACTCCAGGGTTTTTAAATTTTGAATTATCTCCATTGCATTTTGGTAGTGCTTACATGTAAATGAAGAAACTAAAAATCTTGGTATCATTAGCTCATTTGTTTAGTGCCAGATCCTAATGAAATGTAGCTTCATTTACTTGGTTTGATTCTGTTACAGGACAATTAGCTTGAGAAAAGCTAGACCTTTAATCATGGCCAGGTATTTTCAAGTATGAAAAGTTACTATAAGAGGAACATCATTAACACTGGAAAAACAGTAGCACTGGTCCTGTTGCCAGCTGATTAGTACCTTTACATTTGAATGTTTTTTATTAGCCAAGATAGGTGATTTCTTCCTAAATCACAAAATTCCAGCCCTTAATAGTTGCATAGGTAGTAGCAAGTTGATAGTATGGAAGTTGCATAATGTAGAGGAAGAAGCATAGGCTTTGAGATGTAGCAAATTTGGGTTCAAGTTTTGATTCAGTCACTTACAGCTATGATATTAACCTTGGATACTTTATATAATTTTTCTTTCCTTTTCTGTAAAACTGGTGTTATGCTAATCCAGAAGGATTTAAATTTTTTTGAAAATTATTAAATATACATATAAAAAGGTACATATAATGTATTTGTGTAGTTGAAAAATTATACAGGTCCCAACCATGTACCTGCCATCCAGGTTAATAGAAATTATGAGTACCCCCGAAGGCCCATATATACAGCTCCCTCCAGATACTACCACTATGCTGACTTTTGTGATAATATTTCCTTGCATTTATTTATAGTTTCTTTGTTTTTTGAGACAGAGTCTCACTTTGTTGCCCAGGCTGGAGTGCAGTGGCGTGATCTCAGCTCACTGCAAGTTCTGCCTCCCGGGTTCACACCATTCTCCTGCCTCAGCCTGCCGAGTAGCTGGGACTACAGGCACCCGCCACCACGTCCAGCTAATTTTTTATATTTTTAGTAGAGACGGGGTTTCACCGTGTTAGCCAGGATGGTCTCCATCTCCTGACCTTGTGATCCACCTGTCTCGGCCTCCCAAAGTGCTGGGACTACAGGCGTGAGCCACCGTGCCCAACCTATAGTTTCATTTTTATTTATTTATTTATTTTTGAGACAGTATCGCTCTGTTGCTCAGACTGGAGTACAGTGACGCCATCTTGGCTCACTGCAGCCTCTGCCTCCCAGGTTCAAGCAATTCTCATGGCTCAGCCTCCTGAGTAGCTGGGATTACAGGTGCTCATGACCATGCTTGGCTAATTTTTGTATTTTTAGTAGATACGGGGTTTTGCCATGTTTGCCAGGCTGATCTGGAACTCCGGACCTCAAGTGATCCGCCCGCCTCAGGCTCCCAAAGTGCTGGGATTACAGGTGTGAGCCACTGCGCCTGGCTATTGATTTATAGTTTTACTACCAGTGAGTGTATCCTTAAACACTCTATTGTTTAGCTTTGTCTTTTTTTGGTGTTCACATACAATATGCCATTTTTATATTCTGAGATTTTCTTATTTTGCTCATCTTTACTTATTTATGCTTTTAAATTTACCCATGTTGATGTGCACAGCTTTATTTCATTCTTTTTTTCTGCTATATGATATTCCACTGGATAAATGTACTACATTTTATTCCACTGTTGATGAACAATTGAGTTGTTTCCAGGTTTTTATTATGAAAAGTGCTGCTCTAAACATTCTTAAGTCTCTTAGTGCTTATGTGTGGGAATTTCTCTAGGAGTAGATTTCTAGGAGGATTGTATGACAGCCCATATTATTCCATATACTCAGGCGTATTTTTTGAGGATTAAATATGAGATGGAATGTTGAGTACAGTTTTTAGTATATAGTATACTTTAAATCAATAATAGTTTTTAGGCCGGGCGTGGTGGCTCAAGCCTGTAATCCCAGCACTTTGGGAGGCCGAGACGGGCGGATCACAAAGTCAGGAGATCGAGACCATCCTGGCTAACACAGTGAAACCCTGTCTCTACTAAAAAATACAAAAAAAAAAACTAGCTGGGCGAGGTGGCGGGTGCCTGTAGTCCCAGCTACTCGGGAGGCTGAGGCAGG
>NW_012099366.1:244312-247515 GCF_000951045.1 Mandrillus leucophaeus | reverse complement strand
TGGACTATAGCTGATAATTTTTTGTGAATTTTTGGAAATAATTTCAGAGGCTTCTCTTTCCCTGACATTTTAAAATGAATTTTTTTAAAATGAAAAAATAGTGCATAAAAAATAGGGACTGTATATTATTTGAAAAGTAAACTGCCAGGCGCGGTGGCTCACGCCTGTAATCCCAACACTTTAGGAGGCTGAGGCGGGCGGATCATAAGGTCAGGAGATCGAGACCATCCTGGCAAACACGGTAAAACCGCGTCTCTACTAAAAATACAAAAAAATGAGCTGGGCGTGGTGGCGGGCGCATGTAGTCCCAGCTCTCGGGAGGCTGATGAAGGAGAATGGCGTGAACCCGGGAGGTGGAGCTTGCAGTGAGCTGAGATCCCGCCACTGCACTCCAGCCTGGGCGACAGTGCGAGACTCTGTCTCAAAAAAAAAAGTAAACTACAGTGTATGGAAGGGAATGCAGTGAAACGTTTACGTTTCCTTCCTATTTTAGACCTTAGTTTTCCAGGCCTTTTCCCTAGAAGTAGTAGTTTTATGTGTATTCCTCCATAGGTAACCTCAGCATGTACAAATGTATGTGTATATGTAACCTTTTTGTAAACCTGTACTGGACTTTGTTTTTGCTTTTTATAAGCTAGGGTTCCTTTCAGCAGTGCATTAAGATCTGTATCATTCTTTTTATGGCTGCATATTATTCTATTAGATATGTACACCATGATTTAACAGACCTCACCTCCTTTTGATGAACATTTAGGTTTAAGTTTTTTCCATACTTATTAAAATAATTGTGGCCATGTATATATATGCAATGTATAAATATATCTGTGGGATATATTCCTAGAAGTTATCTCCTTAATGTTAGTAAATTTTATTGTTTTGTGAGTATAACATGAATTTTTCCCCACTCCTGTAGAAAGAAGCCTAAGAGAGAAAATGGGGTTGGATGTAGAAGGTCAATGCGATTACTAAAAGTTGATCCTTCGGGAGTTTCATTACCAGCAACTCCAACACCGCCGACATTAGTAGCAGATGAAACTGTAAGAAAATGTGCAAATACAATATTTTAATGTAATAAAATACTGAAAAATTTGAAGTGTTGAAACTAAACTAAAAGTTCATTAAATTATGTTTAATTTTATATTTCATTCTTGAATGTTGTAAGGTTTTGTTTTTTGTTTTTTTTTTTTTTTTAAGATGGACTCTCGCTCTGTCACCCAGGCTGGAATGCAGTGGCATGCTCTTGCCTCACTGCAACCCACTCCTGGTGTTCAAGCGATTCTCCTGCCTCAGCCTCCCGAATAGCTGGGATTACAGGCACATGCCACGATACCTGGCTGATTTTTTACATTTTTGGTAAAGACGGGGTTTCACCATGCTGGCCAGGCTGGTCTTGAACTCCTGACTTCAAGTGATCTGCCTGCCTTGGCCTCCCAAAGTGCTAGGATTGCAGGTGTGAGCCACTGCAATGGCTGCGCCTGGCCTGTTCTATGGTTTAATGAGTAAGATTTCAAAGTCGTAAAGACTGGATTAAATTCTGTATTTCTGCGGAACTTACCTGCTATAGGATTGTGGGTGAGTTAATTAACCTTTCTGATCGTTTCCCCATTAAAAAAATGTCAGCAATAATAGAACCCTCAGTAAATATGTGCAATTTTATGTCAGTTTTAAAAAAAAGAAACCTCAAAGAGATACTGTGAAGATAAATTGTATCTATCAGGTTTCTCACATTATATTAAGGGCTTAGTAATCAATAAAATATTAATGTTAATAATATGTGATAATGTATAGTTTAATTTTAGTGAGTAGAGTTTTATTTAGCAAACATCGTCTAAATAATATTTTTCAAGAACACCTATTTTTAATACTTTATATCAGTGTTTAATTGTAAATAGGAAGATAGCACTAATTAGGAAGGTACTCTGGGAACAAATTGCAAATCCAGGTGTTACGGGAAGCAGCATGAAAGAGTAGCTTCCAAATTTTTTTGAAGCCTCAGCCCACAAATATATTTATGGCCAGGTGTAGTGGCTCATGCCTGTAATCCCAGCACTTTGGGAGGCTGAGGCAAGAGGATCACTTGAACCCAGGAGTTTGAGACCAGCCTAGGCAACATCAAGTGACCCTGTCCTCACAAAAAAAATACGAAAATTAGCTGGTTGTAGTGGCATGTGCCTGTAGTCCCAGCTCCTCAGGAGGCTGAGGTGGGAGCATCACTTGAGACATTAAATTAAAAAAAAAAAAAAAGATATTTACATTGTAACCATTACACATATATGCAACTGAAACCACAGTTTGTCAAGTGACACTACATGTGCACTTTGGTATTTCTTTTTTTTTTTTTGAGACACAGTCTCCCTCTGTCGCCCAGCCTGGATTGCAATGGTATGATCTTGGTTCACTGCAACCTCCGCCTCCCTGGTTCCAGTGATTCTCGTGCCTCAGCCTCCATAGTAGCTGGGACTACAGGCGTGTGTCACCACGCCTGGCTAATTTTTGTATTTTTAGTAGCAATGGGGTTTTGCCATGTTGGCCAGGCTGGTCTCGAACTTCTGGCCTCAAGCTATTTGCCTGCCTCGGCCTCCCAAAGTGCTGGGATTACGGGTGTGAGCCATGTTCCTGGCCTGATACTTCTATTCTAGTCTCATTCACTAAAACAAATTGCTAGTTGTGACATATTAACATGATTTCTCACCCATTGGTTGGTTACAAACTGTTTAAAAAATTAGTAATGTAGGTATGATACTGAGTAATGAGTTAAGATAATCTGAGTCAGTTCTCAGCTTCTCTGGTTAATGGCTGTGTGACTTCCGGCAAGTTAACTCCTCTAAGTTTCTGTTTTTTTTTGGGGGGACGGAGTCTTGCCCTGTTGCCCAGGCTGGAGTGCAATAGTGCAATCTCGGCTCACTGCAACCTCCACCTCCTGGGTTCACACGATTCTCCTGCCTCAGCCTCCCGGGTAGCTGGGATTACAGGCACCTGCCACCATGCCCAGCTAATTTTTGTATTTTTAGTAGAGATGGGATTTCACCATGTTGGACAGGCTGGTCTTGAACTCCTGACCTCGTGATCCGCCTGCCTCGGCTTCCCAAAGTGCTGGGATTACAGGCTCTAAGTTTCAATCCACTGTCTTTAAAATGTAATACCTGGCCGGGCGCGGTGGCTCAAGCCTGTAATCCCAGCACTTTGGGAGGCCGAGACGGGTG
>NW_012099366.1:241831-244150 GCF_000951045.1 Mandrillus leucophaeus | reverse complement strand
AATACCTCATTCACTAGGTGCTTGAGAGGATTAAATGAGATAATACATGTTATTGATTTATAGGGTACCTGGCATTCATTTATTGAACAATTATTTTGAGTGTCTATGATATGCCACCGTTACTGTTAATGTTGAAAGTGAAGTTGTGGGAAAACAGACAAATACCCTTACCCTCCTTGTGTTTACATTCTAGGTAAATGTAAACCAACAAATTTACGAGACTAACAAATAACTTTTTATTTTTTATAACAGCCTTTGTTACCTCCTGGGCCTTTAGAAATGACTTCTGAAAATCAAGAAGACAATGAACGATTTAAAGGATTTCTGCACACATGGGCAGGAATGAAGAAGGTATTGGGAAGGCTAATAGCCTTTAGAATCATCTGTTAAGGAACTATATACTATATATATATGTGCGTGTGTGTTAATGAAGTTCTTTGATCTCTCCCAATGTTTCAGCCAAGTAGTAAGAACACTGAGAAAGGATTATCTAGCATTAAAAGGTAAGTTGCAATTCCTTGTGTTTCTTTTATATTTTTTGAGATGTTTTAGTTATAAAGACTACACACCATTTTAGGGAATTTTGAAAGTGAAATGAAATGTTTCCACCCTAACAACCGTTGTTTTTGTGTATTTCCTCTCAAGTGTTGCCATATACAATACTACTAGGATATAAGCTTCATGAGGGCAAGAATTTTATTTCAATGACCAGAACAGTGCCTGGCACATAATATATGTTCAGTGTTGAATAAATGTTCAGTGTTGAATAAGTGAGTGAATCCACATACATTTTTACTGTATGTTGTAATGTATATACAATTTTGCATTATACTTTTTTCTTTTTTTTTTTTTGAGACAAGGTCTCCCTCTGTTGCTTAGGCTGCAGTACAGTGGCGCAATCTTGGCTCACTGCAACCTCTGCTTCCTGAGCTCAAATGATCCTCCCACCTCAGCTTCCCAAGTAGCTTGGACTACAGGCATGCACCATCATACCTCACTAATTTTTGTATTTGTAGAGATGAGATTTTGCTGTGTTGCCCAGGTTGGTCTTGAACACCTGAGCTCAAGTGAGCCATCTGCCTTGGTCTCCCAAAGCGCTGGGATTACAGGTGTGAGCCACTGTGCCTGGCCTGCATTATGCTTTTTTCATTTGTGGTTACATGTTATTAGAGTCTTTAAAATTATTGAATAATTATAAAATATTCCATTGAGTAGAAGGAATTCACTTCTTCTCCTACCTGCTTGGTATTTGCGGTTGTTTTCCATTTAGTTTTGTGTGTTTGTTGAAGTATATGGATATGATAGTGGATTATTTCTTTAGGTTAGATTTCCAGAAGTGAGATTAGTGCATCAAATATTGTGAACATTTTTATTGCTTTTAGTACACATTGCCGAATTGTTTCTCAGAAGTCTTTTTTTCTTCTGAAAATTTTATAGAACTTACTCTTCCACTAGCTATATGTGTGATTATGTGTATTTAACTGCAGCCTACCAGTTTTTGGTGGTGGTAAAATTATCAAGGGTAATTTAAAAAGTGAAAGAGTATTGCTTAATTTGATTTCCTTGGTTACCAGGAGATTGAATAGTTTCCCATATTTGTTTACTGATTGTAATTTTTCTTTTTGAATAATCTTTTACTTATTTTGACTATTGAGATTGGTTTTACTTACAAAATTTAACTTTCTAATTTTCTTAGCTACAGAGCCAATTTAAATGGCATGGTCATTAGTGAAGATACTGTTTACAAAGTTACCACAGGCCCAATATTCTCTATGGCTCTCCACCCATCAGAGACTAGAACTTTGGTAGCAGTTGGGGCCAAATTTGGGCAAGTTGGACTTTGTGATTTGGTAAGTTGTTATTCTTGAATATATTATAGTTTGTCTAAAGCAAATAGTCTGGAAGAGAATAGGCTAGAGCCATGTGTTTATAAATGCTGCGTGAGACTTATAATTTTGGGCTTTATGATGCTTTATGATTCCAAATTTTAGAAATCTGGAGGAATTTAAATTTGCTTTATAGAACTTTAATATTTTTAGCTTGAATATCATTAACCATCTGGGCATAAATTAACTGCCAGAAAACTTTGTTACACTTTAAACATGTATGTGAAAAGATCACACAAAGTGGCCGGGTGTGGTGGCTCCTGCTTGTAATCCCAGCACTTTGGGAGGCTGAGGCAGGTGGATCACCTGAGGTCAGGAGTTTGAGACCAGCTTGGCCAACATGTTGAAACCCTGTCTCTACTTAAAAAAAGCAAAAATTAGCTGGGTGTGGTGGTAGGCGCCTGTGATCCTAGCTACTTGGGAGGCTGAGGCA
>NW_012099366.1:234091-241291 GCF_000951045.1 Mandrillus leucophaeus | reverse complement strand
CGCGATCTCGGCGCACTGCAAGCTTCATCTCCTGGTTCACGCCATTCTCCTGCCTCAGCCTCATGAGTAGGTGGGATTACAGGTGCTCGCCACCGCACCCAGCTTATTTTTTGTGTTTTTAGTAGAGACGGAGTTTCACCATGGTCTCAATCTCCTGACCTCGTGATTCGCCTGCCTTGGCCTCCCAAAGTGCTGGGATTACAGACGTGAGCCACCACACCCGGCCCAAAGTTCAGTTTTCTAGTTGTGTTTAAAATATGGTCTGCTATGGTCTGAATGTTTTTGTCACCCCCAAAAATTCATATGTTGAAATACTAATTTCTATGGTATTAGGAGGTAGGACCTTTGGGAGGTGATTAGGTCATGAATAAGGTTAGTGAATAAGATTCTTATAAAGGAAACCTAAGAGAGACCACTGTCCCTTCTACCATGTGAGGACTCAGCTAGAAGGCACCAACTATGAACCAGAAAGTAGGCCTTTAACAGACACTTAATAAACTGGAACCTTGATCTTGGTATTCCTAGTCACCAGGACTGTGAGAAATAAAATGCTGCTGTTTATAAGCCACTCAGTTTATGGTATGTTGTTTTAGCAGCCCAAATGGACTAAGAAACAGTTTCTAAGCTGTATCAAAATATCTTCCCAGGGACCTGCTTTGGAACGATTCTAGTCATCTTTGATGAGTCAGAAATAGATACTGAATTCCATTCATTGTGCATATAATTCTGCATGAAATGCTGTCTGTTGTTACAAAATTGAGAAAAGTCAAGTTAATATTCTCTGAATTTATTTTCTTATTGGGGAAGAAGACCAAAGACATGAAAAATGCCGTAAGGACAATTAATGAAGATGAAGAAACAGTGGTGACTTGAAGTTGGTTGGGGTTTATAAACAAAATTTGCAAGTCTGGAGACAGATAGAAACCAAGTTCTTTCTTATTTTGGGATCATAGCTTCTCCCTTATTTTGATAAGATGTGAGTTGGGGGTAGGAGGTGATAGGATTTAGCAAAGAAAACTGAAGCAAAAAAGTGGGAAGAAGATCAGAATAGTATGTTTTAGAAGCCAAGAGATAAGTTTTAAGGATGGGAGGTTGGCAGAGCCTTTTGCGGAGAAGTTAAAAGAATGGAGAAAAGGCCATGGATTTTGAAAATAGGGTACCATTCGTGAGTTGAGAGAATAGCTTTGACAATGAGGTAAGTAAGGAACAAAGGCTTTAGGAGATTAAGAAAGTATGGGGGTAATGAAAGAACTGGAAGAAATGGGGATAGAGACTACTGTTCTCTCCCCCGCCCCCCACCACTGAGACACAGTCCCGCTCTGTTGCCCAGGCTGGAGGGCAATGGCATGATCATAGCTCACTGCAGCCTCAACTTCCCAGGCTCAAGTGATTCTCCACCTCAGCTTCCTGAGTAGCTGGGACTACGGTCGTGTGCCACCACACCTGGCTAATTTTTTTATTTTTTGTAGAGATGGGGGTCTCACTCTGTTGTGTAGGCTCATCTCAAATTCCTGAGCTCAAGCGCCCCACCTGCTTCAGCCTCCCAAAGTGCTGGGATTACAGGTGTGATCCACCACACTCATCTGAGACTACCTTTTGAATAATTTTGAAAAGGAAATATTGAAAATTAGCATGATTAAGTGAAGATATTTTTGGATGGTTGATCTGTATATAATTTAAGACATACATAAAAATTCTTTTTTCATATCTTTCCTGGTGACTCCAAAAATCTGTATTATGGCCGGGCGTGGTGGCTCACACCTGTAATCCCAGCACTTTGGGAGGCCGAAGTTTGCCGGATCACCTGAGGTCTGGAGTTCGAGACCAGCCTGACCAACATGATGAAATCCCATCTCTACTAAAGATACAAAATTAGTCGGGCGTGGTGGCACATACCTGTAATCCCAGCTACTTGGGAGGCTGAGGCAGGAGAATTGCTTGAACATGGGAGATGGAGGTTGCAGTGAGCCGAGATGGCGCCATTGCCCTCCAGCCTGGACAACAAGAGCAAAACTCCATTTCAAAAAAAAAAAAAAAAAATCTGTTACTAGATCTCCATAGTCCAGTATCTCCATCAACCTAATTTTCCAGGACATTTGGCAATCTCATTAACAGATTTAGCAAGTCTAAAAGCAATATTACCTTGCCTATCCTGTGCTCACAATTTCCCCAGTTTTTTAAAAAAGTAACTTTATTGAGGTAATAATTTACCTATCATAAAATCCTACTTAAAAATGTAAAATTCAATGCTTTTCCTTTTTTTGAGGTAGGAGTCTCGGTCTGTCACCCAGGCTGGAATGCTGTGGTGCGATCCCGGCTCACTGCAGTCTCTACCTCCTGGGTTCGGGTGATTCTTGTGCCTCAGCCTCCTGAGTAGCTGGGATTACAGGTGCTCGCCACCACACCTGGCTAATTTTTTTCTTTTTGTTTTGTTTGTTTGTGACGAGTCTCGCTCTATCGCCCAGGCTGGAGTGCAGTAACGTGATCTCTGCTCACTGCAACCTGCGCCTCCTGGGTTCAAGCAGTTCTCTGCCTCAGCCTCCCAAGTGGCTGGGATTACAGGTGCCCATTACCACGCTCGGCTGATTTTTTTTTTTTTTTTAGTAGAGATGGGGTTTCACCATCTTGACCAGGCTGGTCATGAACTCTAGACCTTGGCCTCCCAAAGTGCTGGGTTTACAGGCATGAGCCACTGTGCCCAGCCTAATTTTTGTATTTTTTGTAGAGATATTGGCCAGGCTGATCTTGAACTCCTGACCTCAGGTGATCCACCTGCCTCTGCCTTCCAGAGCTGGAATTACAGACATGAGCCACTGTGCCTGGCCTAAGTGGTTTTTAATAAGTTTACTCGGTTGTTTAACTATCATAGTCTGGTTTTAGAACATTTTCATCATCCCTACAAGATCCCTCATGCTGGCTGAATGCAGTGGCTCATACCTGTAATTCCAGCGCTTTGGGAAGTTGTGGCAGGAGGATCGCTTAAGCCCACTAATTTGAGACCTGCCTAGGTGACATAGTGAGTTGCCTGTCTCTACAAAAAAAAAAAAAAAAATAGCTGGGTGTGGTGGTGTGTGCCAGTAGTCCCAGCTACTCAGGAAGCTGAGCTGGGAAGATCACCTGAGCCCAAGGAGGTTGAGGCTGCAGTGAGCCATGATTGTGCCACTGCACTCCAGGCTGAATTGACAGAGTGAGACCCTATCTCAAAAAAAAAAAAAAAAAAAATTACTGCAATAAAAAAGAAGCAGAACCTAATGTAGTATACTTCAAAAACTAGCTACCAAGGAGAGAAACGAATCCTGTAGCAGAGCTAGGAGACAGCATAATTTAGCTTCTGCCCTGACCCATGTGCAGAATCCATACGGTAAATCGACCAAATCCTGAGAATTTTCTCCTATATTATCAAAAGTGGAGAGAAGCACATTGGGTATTCCGATTTTCCCTCTTTAGAATGAGAAATAGGGAAATGGTTGCTGGAGAAAAAATAGAGGAAGTAGGGAAAGTGAATAGTAGAACTGATTGTCTTCAAAGGAAGTTTTCTTGACCCATGGGAGTGGTAACACCTTCTACCCCATACAAGTAGGTGGTATGAATCCTAGTATAAAATAATGAACAAGGCCAGGCGCAGTGGCTCACGCCTGTAATCCGAGCACTTTGGTAGGCCGAGGCAGGCGAATCACCTGAGGTCAGGAGTTGGAGATCAGCCTGGCTAACTAACATGGCGAAGCTCTGTCTCTACTAAAAATACAAAATTAGCTGCGTATGGTGGCGGGTGCCTGTAATCCTAGCTACTCGGGAGGCTAAGGCATGAGAATTGCTTGAACCCAAGAGGCAGAGGTTGCAGTGAGCCGGCATTGCGCCACTTCACTCCAGCCTGGGCCACAGAGTTGAGACTGTCTCAAAAAAAAAAAAATCTGCGTTTCAGATTACCTGCTGTCTCAACATGGTGAAACCCCATCTCCACTAAAAATACAAAAATTAGCTAAGTGTGGTGGTGGGTGCCTGTAATTCCAGCGACTCAGGAGGCTGAGACAGGAGAATTGCTTGAACCTGGGAGGTAGAGATTGCAGTGAGCTGAGATTGTGCCACTGCACTCCAGCCTGGGTGACAGAGTGAGACTCCATCTCAAAAAAAAAAAAAAGAAAAAAGAAAAAAAAGAGAAGACTGTTGGAGGAAGGGTGAGAATAATATTCTCAAATCAATATAAATTGTCTAAAATTAACAGTTTAAAAAATAAAAAGCATAATGGCTACAATTGCTTTTTGTTTTATACTTTTGCCATTGTAGGAGATAATGTCTCTGTAAATACTTGAAGTTCAAAAATTCCTTTAGCTTCCTTTTCTTATATTATTTTGACATATTTATATGTACCTATACAGATAGAATGATAGAGAAGAAATTTTAAAAAAGGACCATGCTATGTATGCCATTTTGAATCACATTAAATTGAACTATAAAGATGTCTGTAATCTCAGTATTTTAATGATAATTTTGGTTAATTTTAGATTTGGAATTTTTTTTTTTTTTTTTTTTTTTTTTTTGAGACGGAATCTTGCTCTGTCGCCCAGACTGGAGTTCAGTGGCACGATCTCGACTCACTGCAAACTCTGCCTCCCCGGTTCAAGCAATTTTCTGCCTCAGCCTACCGAGTAGCTGGGATTACAGGCATCTGCCACCATGCCCGGCTAATTTTTGTATTTTTAGTAGAGACAGTGTTTCACCATCTTGCCCAGGCTGGTCTTGAATTCCTGACCTTGTGATCCACCCGCCTTGGCCTCCCAAAGTGCTGGGATTATAGGTGTGAGCCACCGTGCCTGGCCGGGAGTGATTTTTTAAAACTTTCATCTTTGTACATTTCTGCATTGTTTGAGTTCTTTATAACAAGAGAAAGTTTTATTTTTCTAGAAAACAAATGCTATAAAAAAATATGTCTGTCAGTAGTTTCTAACTTGTAACAGGAAGAATATGTGTGATTATAATAATTTTTTCTCATTTTTTTCCTGTTAAAAAATACTTTTCCATTTTAAAATTTAAAATAATAAAACAAAAATGCTTGACGATTTCAGAGTAGACTAAGCCAGATTTAGAGGTGATGCTTTGTGTGTTTCATAATGTGCCATATGGCATAGAAACATAACTTACCTTGATCTGAAAAGTGACTTCTCAGGAGTTGGCAATGCAGTTGTGGAAAGGATAGTCCTTAGGAGTAGGTATATTAATATGGAAATTCAAATACATGCATTTTTATGGTGTATTTAGAGAACAAAGTATGTTTAAAACTATCATCTTTGTCCCAGGACCAAATACCTTATGAAAATTATGCTGAGAATGAGTAAGTTAATATTATACAGAAGCCTGCTGCAGAAGCAAAGTGGTAAGGTACTGATACTGTTTTAGTTAGCGATTATACCATGTGTGAAATAGAGTAGATTTCTCATTTCCTGAGGATTTTATAAACTGACAGTAATATATAAACTAGTTTGTTAGTTACAGAAAGCTGGTCACTGTTAAAATTAATGTGACTTGGTATTGTTGGATTGAAAACTACAAAAAGTTAATGACAAGATTAAGTTTCTCATTCTGACTTTCTGATGGGGAGAGTGGTTACAATTACAGACTAAGAAAAGACTGAATATAATCCAGTGTAAATTCTTTAATGACATAATAGCATAACAAAAATCACTACTTTTCACTAGCTTTTTTTTCTCTCCCCTTACCTCCAACTCTCTTCCAGACCCAGCAACCTAAAGAAGATGGAGTTTATGTTTTTCATCCCCATAGTCAACCAGTTAGCTGTCTTTACTTCTCACCCGCCAATCCGGCCCACATACTGTCACTGAGCTATGATGGCACGTTACGCTGTGGGGATTTTTCCAGGGCTATTTTTGAAGAGGTAAATGTTAATGTGTTTACATGCTGACTTCAGATGATATTCTAGATTCTCTATGAAATGCCACATGAATAATTATTATACTAATTGGGAGAAGTGATATAGCAGAAGGACTTTGAGAACTACACTGCCTAAGTGCAAATCCCAGATCATCTATTACTAGTTATGTGACCTTGACAAGTTGCTTAACCTCATTGTGCCTTACTTTCCTTAGTTGTGAAATGGGATTTAACAGTACTGACCTTATTGTTGTCATGAGAATTTGATGAGTTTATGCAGATAAAGTACTTAGAACAGAGCCTGGCACGTAGTATGTGTTTGCACTTGTTAAATTTTTTTTTTTCCCCAAAGCTTTTAAATAAAATAACTTACTCTTCCATTTTTAGGCATAAGACTTGTATTTAGCTGGGTGTGGTAGCTTATGCTTGTAATCTCAGCACTTTGGGAAGCCAAGGTGGGAGGCTCACTTCAGGCCAGGAGTTGCAGACTAGCCTGGGCAACATGGCGAGACCTTGTCTCTACAAAAAATAAAAAATACTAGCTGGGCGTGGTGGTGTGTGTCTGTAGTCTGAGCTACTCACAAGGCTGAGGTGGGAGGATCACTTGAGCCCAGGAGTTAGAGATCAGCCTGGGCAACATAGTAAGACCTTGCCTCTGAAAAAAATTAGCTTGGTGTGGTGGCACGTGCCTGTAGTCATAGCTACTCAGGAGGCTGAGGTGTGAGGATTGCTTGAGCCCAGGTGATTGAGGCTGTAGTAAAGCCATGATTACATACGTAATTGGACTTCAGCCCAGGCAACAGAGTGAGACCCTCTCTCAAAATAAGACATCTTCTACTTAATGCTTAAAACAAACATGTCATTTGAGATGAACTTTCAGATTTGCTTAACTGTATCAGATTGTCTCAATAAGAGAAGTCTTATAAGTTGAACTTTATTTTTTATTTTATTATTTTTTTGAGACAGAGTTTCACTCTCATCACCTAGGCTGGAATGCAGTGGCGCGAGCTTGGCTCACTGCAACTTCTGCCTCCCAGGTTCGAGCGATTCTCCTGCCCCAGCCTTCCTAGTAGCTGGGATTACAGGCACCCACCACCATGCCCGGGAAATTGTTGTTGTTGTTGTTGTTGTTGTTGTTGTTGTTGTTGTTGTAGAGATGGAGTCTCACTTTGTCGCCCAGGCTGGAGTGCAGTGGCGTGATCTCGGCTCACTGTAACCTCCGCCTCCCAGGTTCAAGCAATTCTCCTGCCTCAGCCTCCTGAGTAGCTGGGACTACAGGCGCATGCCACCATGCCAAGCTAATTTTTGTATTTT
>NW_012099366.1:223622-234041 GCF_000951045.1 Mandrillus leucophaeus | reverse complement strand
AGCTAATTTTTGTATTTTTAGTAAAGATGGGGTTTCTTTTTCTTTTCTTTTTTTTTTTTTTTGAGACAGAGCCTGTATCTGTCGCCTAGGCTGGAGTGCAGTGGTGCGATCTTGACTCACTGCAACCTCCACCTCCTGGGTTCACTCCTTTCTCCTGCCGAGTAGCTGGAACTACAGGCGCCTGCCACAACGCCCGGCTAATTTTTTGTGTTTTTGGTAGAGACAGGGTTTCACCGGGTTAGCCAGGATGGTCTCCATCTCCTGATCTCGTGATCTGCCTGCCTCGGCCTCCCAAAGTGCTGGGATTACAGGCGTGAGCCACTGTGCCCGGCCGAGATGGGGTTTCATCATATTGGCCAGGCTGGTCTGGAACTCCTGACCTTGTGATCCACCTGCCTCAGCCTCCCAAAGTGCTGGGATTACAGCGTGAGCCACTGCGTCTGGCCAGATTTTCCTACTCTGAACATTTCACATAAATGAAATCTTACAATTTGTGGTCGTTTGTGACTGATTTCTTTAGCAAAATGTATTCAAAGTTCATCCATGTTGTAGCCATGTATCAGTACTTCATTCCTTTTTATGGCTGCATAATATGCCATTGTATGGGTATTCCACATTTTATTCATCTGTTCATCAGTTGATGAACATTTGTATTTCTTCTTTTTTTTTTGAGACGGAGTCTCGCTCTGTCGCCTAGGCTGGAGTGCAGTGGCGTGATCTCTGCTCACTGCAAGCTCTGCCGCCTCCTGGGTTCGTGCCATTCTCCTGCCTCAGCTTCCCGAGAAGCTGGGACTACAGGTGCCCGCCACCACGCTCGGCTAATTTTTTTTTGTATTTTTAGTAGAGACAGGGTTTCACCGTGTTAGCTAGGATGGTCTCGATCTCCTGACCTTGTGATCCGCCCACCTCGGTCTCCTAAAATGCTGGGATTACAGGCATGAGCCACCACACCCAGCCGAACATTTGTGTTTAAATTATTTATTTATATATTTATTTCTGAAGCAGAGTCTTGCTCTTTTTGCCCAGGTGGCAGTGCAGTGGTGCAGTCTTGGCTCACTGCAACCTCTGCCTCCTGGGTTCAAGCAATTCTCCTGCCTCAGGCTCCCGAGTAGCTGGGATTATAGGCACGTGCCACCGCGCCTGGCTAATTTTTGTATTTTTAGTAGAGATGGGGTTTCACCATGTTGGCCAGGCTGGTCTTGAACTCTTGACCTCAGGTGATCCACCCACTTTGGCCTCCCAAAGTATTGGGATTACGGGTGTGAGCCACCATGCCTGGCCTTATTTATTTTTATTTTTTTGAGATGTGAGTCTTACTCTGTCACTCCAGCTGGAGTGAAGTGGCTTGATCTCGGCTCACCGCAGCCTTTGCCTCCTGGGCTCAAGTGATCCTCCCCGCTAAGCCTCCTGAGTAGCTGGAACTATAGGCATGCGTCACCATGCTTGGCTAATTTTTGTATTTTTAGTAGAGATGGTGTTTTGCCATGTTGCCCAGGCTGGTCTCAAACTCCTGAGCTCAAGTGATCTGCCCACCTTGACCTTCCAAAGTGCTGGAATTACAGGCGTGAGCTACCACGCACGGCTGTAACTTATATTTCAATAAACCTGACTTTAAAACAATAGGTGGAGAACTCCTACAGCTTCATTAAAAAAGCTAACCCAATTAAAAAATGGGCAAAGGATCTGAATAGACATTTCTCTAAAGAAACAGAAATGGCACTGGGCGTAGTAGCTCACACCTGTAATCCCAGCACTTTGGGAGGCTGAGGCAGGTGGATCACCTGAGGTCAGGAGTTTGAGACCAGCCTGGCCAACATGGTGGAACCCCATCTCTACTAAAAATACAAAAATTAGCCAGGTATGGTGGCAGGCACCTGTAGTCCCAGCTACTTGGGAGGCTGAGGCAGGAGAATCGCTTGAACCCAGGAGGTGGGGTTTTCAGTGAGCTGAGATCGTGCCACTGCACGTTAGCCTGGGCGACAGAGCAAGACTCTGTCTTAAAAAAAAAAAACAAAAACACCACAAATGGCAAATAAGCACATGAAAAGATTCTAAGCACTAGGGAAATGCAAATCACAATGAGATACCACTTTACACTCACTAGGATAACTACACTTGCCAGTAATAACAAGTGTTGGCAATGATGTGGAAAAATTGAAACTCTTATCCATTGAGAATTGGTATGTAAAATGGTATAGTTGGTTGGGGAAAGTTTGACAGTTCCGTAAATGTTAAACAGAGTTACCATATGACCTAGCAATATCCCTCCTAGGTATACATCCAAGAGAAATGAAAGCAGAAGTCCACACAAAAACTTGTACAGGAATGTTCATACCAGCATTATTTGCAATAATACAAAGAATAGGTCAGGCACGGTAGTTCACACCTGTAATCTCAGCACTTTGGGAGGCTAAGGAGGGTGGATCACTTGAGCTCAGGAGTTCAAGACCAGCCTGGCCAGCATAGTGAAACTGCACTATATTCTTAGTAGACTAAGAATACAAAAACTAGCCGGGCATGGTAGCGTGCACCTGTGGTCCCAGCTACTCGGAAGGCCTGAGGCATGAGAATCACTTGAATCTGGGAGGCAGAGGCTGCAGTAAGCTGAGATAGTGTCACTGCACTCCAGTCTGGGTGACAGAGGGAGACTCTCAAAAAAAAAAAAAAGGTACATATGGTACAATTTACCATTTTAGGTGTACAATTCTGTGAGTTTTGGTGAATTGTGTACACCTGTGTAACTATCATAATCAAGCTAATAGAGCCGGGCGTGGTGGCTCATGCCTGTAATCCCGGCGCTTTGGGAGGCTGAGGCAGTGGATCACTTGAGATGAGGAGTTCGAGACCGACAGGGCCAACATGGCGAAACCCTGTCTCTACTAAAAATACAAAAAATTAGACGGGCATGGTGGCTCACGCCTGTAATCCCAGCTACTCAGGAGGCTGGGCCAGGGAGAATCACTTGAACCCAGGAGGCGGAAGTTACAGTGAGCCAAGATTGCACCATTGCATTCAAGCCTGTGTGACAGAGTGAGACTCCATCTCAGAAAAAAAAAAAAAGAAAATTTCCATTTCCCTCAAAACTACATCATAACCTTTTGTAGTCATTCTCCCACTGTCTGCAATCCCTGGTAACCACTGATGTGATTACTGTCCCTATAATTTTGCCTTTTCCTGAATGTCAAGCATTTGGAATTAAATGATATATAGCCTTTTGTTTCTGGCTTCTTTTACCTGGTGTAACACTTAAGATTCATTCATGCTATTGCACGTATTTGTAATTTGTTTCAGTTACCACTGACTGAACAGGTACCTTATACTAGGCACTATCTTGAGTGTGCTTTATATACATCATTAAGCCTTATAACAGCCTAGAAAATGAGTAATGTTATTGCATTTAACAGGTGAAAAAACTGAGGCAAAGAGAGGTTTATGATGTTGCTCAAGGACATAGATGGCAGAACAAGAATTTACACCAGGATTTGTCTGACTCCAAAGCCCCTGCTCTTAATCATTTAAATATATTGAGTATGCCAAGTTTCATTTGTATATATTGGTCTTTTTGTGGGGTGTGAAGGTTGTGATGCCTTTAGTATATTAATTTATTCTTAGTTTATAATACTTGTTTTTAAAACTAAAAATCAGCAATTCATGATTCAACAGTAAGAATTGTGGTCATCCCCTCTTAGTTGACAGGAAGATTTTTTTTTTATTCTTTATATGCATGAGTCCTAAACCCAAAGTGATTGCATTGTGGATTACATGTGATTAAAAACTTAATAACATGCTCACGATATAGCTGGGCGTGGTGGTGCGCACCTGTAATCTTAGCTACTTGGGAGGCTGAGGCAGGAGAATCACTTGAAGCTGGGAGGAGGAGATTGCAGTGAGCCGAGATTGTGCCATTGCACTCCAGACTGGGCAACAGAGTGAGACTTCGTCCCAAAAAAAAAAAAAATGCTCATGATAAAATATTTACAGTAACTCAGATATAAAAGTAAATCTGTCTGTCCTTCATTTGCATTATCCGCAAGTAACCATTGTTGCGTATCTTGAGTATGCTTCCACAAAGTATACCTGTGCTTACAAAGCATATAGTTACACATTTTTTTCTCCTCTTCTTTATACTAATGGCTTCATACTAATATACATAGCCTTTTGCAACTCTTTTCACTTAATAGTATATCTTGGACAGTTAATGCTATAAAACTACCTTATTCTTTTTAGCATTGTGTGGTATTTCAAAGTAGAGGTGGACCGTCATTTATTTAACCAGATCTCTCTTGGTGGATATTTATGTTGCTTCTTATTGCTATTATAAACAATCTTGCAGCAGACATTGTTACGGATCTCTTAGTGAAATTACTGGGTCCAAAAGTATAAGCATTAATCATTTTGATAGATGTAGCCTGATTAACTGTCAAAAAATGTATATATTTACTCTTCTACTAAGAGTAGGTGAGCATTCAGCTGTGTATCTTGGACTTGGTTGGCAAAGTTACTTTGCATATTAAAATATAATTTCAATTGGGTAGAATTCAGATTCAGTTCTTTTCCTGTTAAGTTTCACAGGGTAGATCTGGAACTGAGGTTTATTGGGTTTGAGAGATTTGGGATGTAGCCCTGACATGGGTAGATGGGCCATTTAGTTGTAGACACAGCTGATCAGTGCCTTTGTTTCCTTTTTTTTTTTTTTTTTAATTTTCAGTTGGATAGAAGGAATAAGTTCTAATGTTCAGTAGCAGAATAGGGTAACTATAGTTAACAACAGTGTATTGTATATTTTAAAATACCCAGAAGAGAGGACTTGAAATGTTCCCAGCACATAGAAATGATAAATATTCGGCCGGGCGCGGTGGCTCAAGCCTGTAATCCCAGCACTTTGGGAGGCCGAGACGGGCAGATCACGAGGTCAGGAGATCGAGACCATCCTGGCTAACACAATGAAACCCCGTCTCTACTAAAAATACAAAAAAATTAACCGGGCGTGGTGGCGGCGCCTGTAGTCCCAGCTACTTGGGAGGCTGAGGCAGGAGAATGGCGGGAACCCGGGAGGCGGAGCTTGCAGTGAGCCGAGATCGCGCCACTGTACTCCAGCCTGGGCGACAGAGCGAGACTCCGCCTCAAAAAAAAAAAAAAGAAAAGAAAAATATTCAAGGCAATGGACACCCCAAATACCCTGACTGTGTTTCCATTATGTCTTGTGCATCTGATGGGGATGATGAGAGGAGAAATGAGGTTATTTGGGTAAAGTGTTTTATAACCCTTTTACCAAAGAATTTATGTTTTGGCTTTCTTTTTTTTTTTTTTGAGACGGAGTCTCACTCTGTCGCCCAGGCTGGAGTGCAGTGGCGCGGATCTCCACTCACTACAAGCTCTGCCTCCCAAGTTTATGCCATTCTCCTGCCTCAGCCTCCCATGTAGCTGGGACTACCGGCGCCTGCCACCACGCCCGGCTAATTTTTGTATTTTTTGTAGAGACAGGGTTTCACCATGTTAGCTAGGATGGTCTGGATCTCCTGACCTCGTGATCCGCCCGTCTCGGCCTCCAAAAGTGCTGGGATTACAGGCTTGAGCCACCGCGCCTGGCTGTTTTGGCTTTCTTTACAAGAAGAGTGTGATACAAGCTGATTGTTACTTATATTCTTAGGTATATAGAAATGAAAGAAATAGCTTTTCCTCCTTCGACTTCTTGTCAGAAGATGCCTCCACTTTGATAGTAGGACACTGGGATGGAAATATGTCACTGGTGGATAGACGGACACCTGGAACTTCTTATGAGAAACTTACCAGTTCTTCTATGGGAAAAATAAGAACTGTTCATGTCCACCCAGTGCATAGACAGTATTTTATCACTGCTGGATTGAGGTATGGTCTTTATAAGACTTTATGACTTAGACCTTTTAATGTCAAAATTACATGGGTTAGTTTGGTTGTCAAAGATACTGTAATAAAATATTACAAAAGGTAT
The DNA here is from genome assembly GCF_000951045.1 of Mandrillus leucophaeus. NCBI lineage: Eukaryota > Metazoa > Chordata > Mammalia > Primates > Cercopithecidae > Mandrillus > Mandrillus leucophaeus. The sequence goes on along the minus strand of NW_012099366.1, from coordinate 228,070 downwards.
TACTTTTGTAATACCCAAAGGCCAAGTAATTTTCCTTTCTACACTGATTGAGACTTGAGTGATTTCTTTTTTTTTGAATAAATACTTTTAGATTTAATAAATAGTGAAAATGCTGAAAGAAATTTTTTTTCTTGGCGTTTTGCCATGTATTTGCCATGTATTTGCTTCTGATCATGTATTTGCTTCTGATCTTACGAGAAGAAAGTTTAAATTTTAAGGGAAAAAAGTTATATGTGACCTATAACTTGTTGGCCTGTGTTAGCTTTTTTCTTGGAAGGATTGAAAAACCAACTAGAAACTTGACAGCCGGGTGTGGTGGCTCATGCCTGTAATCCCAGCACTTTGGGAGGCTGAGGCAGGCAGATCACTTGAGGTCAGGAGTTTGAGACCAGCCTGGCCAATATGGTGAGACCCTGTCTCTACTAAAAATACAAAAAATTGCCAGGTGTGGTGGCATGCACATGTAATCCCAGCTACTTGGGAGGCTGAGGCAGGAGAATCACTTGAACACAGGAGGCAGAAGTTGCAGTGAGCCAAGATTGCACCACTGCCCTCCAGCCTGGATGACAGAGTGAGACTCCATCTCAAAAAAGACAAAACAAAACAAAAAACTTGTCTTTCTATATGCACTGGATCCATGTATCTGCTATAGTTTTGGAACGTGTCTAGTATTGTACTTGTTATCTATACCAGTTTTGGGAAAACTGATGGAGTATTAGAGGGTGCTGTCGTTTTTTTTTTTTTTTGAGATGGAGTCTTGCTCTTTTGCCCAGGCTGGAGTGAAGTGGCGCAATCTCACCTGACTGCAACTGCCGCCTCCCATGTTCAAGCGATTCTTCTGCCCCACCTTCCCGAGTAGAGTTCTGTCTTTTTTTTTTTTTGAGACGGAGTTTTGCTCTTGTTGCCCAGGCTGGAGTGCAATGGTGTGATCTTGGCTCACTGCAACCTCTGCCTCCCAGGTTCAAGTGATTCTCCTGCCTCAGCCTCCTGAGTAGCTGGGATTACAGGCATGCACCACCATGCCCAGCTAATTTTGTATTTTTAGTAGAGATGGGGTTTCTCCATGTTGAGGCTGGTCTCGAACTCCTGACTTCAGGTGATCCGCTTGCCTCGGCATTCCAAAGTGCTGGGATTACAAACGACCCACCGCGCCCAGCCGAGAGTTGTGTCTTAAATGTTCCTCAGTATAGCAAGTATGTGAGTGTCTAACTTATGTTTAGCCCTGTTGTAGAGGCTCATTACATGTACTATGGCAACATTGATCATTGTTTCTCCCATTACAGGGATACTCATATTTATGATGCAAGGCAACTGAAGTCCAGGGGAAGTCAGCCTTTGATTTCTTTGACTGAACATACAAAGAGCATTGCTTCTGCCTATTTTTCACCTCTTACTGGTAACAGAGTGGTGACCACATGTGCCGATTGTAATCTGAGGTAAATGGGGAAGGTAGAAATGTTTTTAAGGAATGTAAAGATTCTATAGCTATTGTGTCAGTAAACCAAAAGCTTTGTTTACTGCTGTTCCCTATTAAATTGCTAATGTTATTGTTTAGTAGTCATATCTAGGTTTCTAAAGACTGATGACCTGTATTTAATGGCTTTTCAGCAGTTTTTGGGTCCTGGAAATTTCCTTGAGACTGGCAAAGGTCCGTTGCTACCCTGAGGGGTTTATGGTCCAGCTTTCCTTTAAGCACTGAAGAATCCCCGAAACCAGGTTGTGAGAAGGAGATAATTTTAGCATACTTTGGGGTCAGTGTGATCTATACTGCAAGTGAAGTGCTGAATGGAAATTGCAGAGCCCCAGACCGTGAGCAGACAGAAAATAGCAAAAACTGGGGTTCTATACAAGCTATTGGATATGGTTTTATAGTTCTAGGGTTTTAGCTTTAGTACTTTTCTATAGCTACTTCCCAAAAATGGATTTAAAGTGTAATATAAACCGATTGAACAAAAAACAAAACAGTGTCAATAAAGATGTCGGGAACATTAGTGTAATCACAAAGGAAAATTATTTTGTTCTCTTTTAGAATCCCTGATTTTGCTTAAAATTGCAAGCCCTTTTCAGTTTCTAAGAGTTTTACCTTAAGCTATTTTGGAATTCCTACATTATTCAGTTGAGTGTATACTGTGCACCAGGCTCCAGAATGGCACCCAGTTTCTGTTTAAACCCACCTGTTGGGAAGAGTGTGGTCTGCAGTGTGTGACAGTTGTCCAGTTAGTTTCTAGCAAAGTCTGTGAGTATTACCAGATGGTGCAGAAAGAGAGTCACCAGGGAATGGTAGTCCAGCATCCCCTTTCCACTCATTCAGTTTCCTTTGTCTCGAAAGCTACCTGTTCTGTTTCTGTTCATTTACACTGCAGTTTAGTCTTGTTACATTAACTATTAGTGGTTTGGCTTTCTACTAATCTATTTAGGCAATAAGCTCTAGTGCCAAGCAACCATACTAGAAAAGCTAGGCACAAGGAGAAGAGAAGAAGGAGGTGGTGATGCTGTTAGTTTCCTTCTGCTGAAGTGCTCAGTGGAGGCTTCTAGACTGTTCTCTAACTGCTGTATAAAATCTCCTCTCTTTGGCCAGGTGTAGTGGCTTATGCCTATAATCCCAGCGTTTCGGGAGGCTGAGGTGGGAGGATCACTTGAGCCCAGGAGTTTGAGACCAGCCTGGGCAACAGAAAGAGACCCTGTCTTTACATAAAAAATTAGCCAGACATGGTATTGTGTGCTTATAGTCCCAGCTACTTGGGAGGCTGAGGTGGAAGGATCACTTGAACCTGGGAGGTTGAGGGTTCGGTGACCTGTGACAGTGCCATTGCACTTCAGCCTGGGCATCAACTGAGATGCTGTCTTTTGAAAACCAAAACACAACTCCTCCTTGGTTGCTGGTTGATCTTAGTCTGGAAATGACACTATCAGGCCTTCAACTGATGAGTCTCAGGGAAACTGCTCTTGATACACAGATGTACTTTTAGGTGATTTGTACATTTTCAGACCATATCCTTTATGTCCCATATTATTGTGAATTGTGGATATAATTTTACAGTTCAGATTATCACTTTAGAATGTGCATTTTATTTCTATTCATTTATCATTATTAATGTTTTTTTTAGAGACAAGATCTCTTTGTTGCCCAGGCTAGAGTGCAGTGGCATGATCATGGCTCACTGCAACCCTGACTGGCTGGGCTCCAGCAATCTTACTGCCTTAGCTTCCAAGTAGCTGGGACTAGAGGCATGCGCCACATACCTAGCTATTATTATTATTTTTTATTTTTTTTGTAGAGATAGGGTCTCACTATGTTGCCCAGGCTGGTCTCAAACTCCTGGCCTCAAGTGATCCTCCCACCTTGGCCTCAAAGTGCTGAGATTACAGGCATGAGCCACAACAGCCAGCCAAATGATTTCTACACTAAACTGTAAGCACTGACTTATTTTATAAAACATCTTGCAACTTTTGTTTAGTATTTTAGCCAAGATTTGTTGGAGCCTGATCCTACCCCCGCTGTTTTTTTTTGTAGACAGGGTCTTGCTCTGTTGCTCATGCTGGAGTGCAGTAGTGTGATCATAGCTCAGTGTAATCTCAAACTCCTGGGCTTAAGTGATCTTCTCACCTCAGCCTCCTGAGTAGCTTGGACTACAGGCATGTGCCCCACGCCCAGCTAATTTTTAAATTGTTTGCACAGATGGGTCTCACTGTATTGCCCAGGCTGGTCTCATACTCTTGGCCTCAGGTGATCCGCCTGTGGATTACAGGCATAGGCCTCTAAACCTGGCCTGATCCTACATATTTTTAAATGACAATTATGTATTTCATACCGTGAATTAATGAGAAGCTTGTTAAATACACTGATATTTATTTCAGAAAGTTTTTAAGAAACAAAATAATGTCTTACTCTCTATTTTGCAGAATTTTTGACAGCAGCTGTGTATCTTCTAAGATTCCTCTCCTCACCACCATCAGGTAGGCTTCTATATGCCAAATAATGTAGATGTGGATTACCATGAACCGTTTGTTGCAGTGCATACATGAGACATCTGATTGTCAAAGATATGTAGTAGTCCTGATTTTTGAATACAAAAATTATAAGTGTCCCAGTTTGCTAGTTCCTATCCGGAAGGGTTCTTGCTTCTAGGTTCTCTGTGTCTGTAGAGGTTCAGTCTCTTGTAGTCAGTAGCTGTTCTCTGCAGGTGGGAGGTTATTGTTGGTTAAGGTTAATGACTTTATTCTGAACTAAATTACTCATGTTATCTTATTGAAGAAGACTGTAATTATTCACTTGCTGATGAGGCTGTCTGAAGCTCTGAAGCTCTGTTTATTTGTGTCTGTTTATTCTGGGCCTAGAGGGTTTCCCCATCTTCCCACTTCATTTCTTTGATTATACTCTTATATCAACTACTTCGAATGTGTGTGTGTGTGTGTGTGTGTGTGTGTGTGTGTATATATATATATAT
>NW_012099366.1:220856-222297 GCF_000951045.1 Mandrillus leucophaeus | reverse complement strand
GGCCTCCTAAAGTGCTGAGATTACGGGCATGAGCCACTGCACCCAGTCTTATTTTTTAATTGACTAATAAAATTGTATATATTTATCATGTACCACATGTTTTGAAATATATACATTGTGGAATGGCTAAATCAAGCTGATTAACGTATTACCTCACGTACTTACCATTTTTTTGTGGTGAGAACACTTAAAATCTGTCAGCAATCTTCAAGAATATAAATATTGTTATTGACTATGGTCATCCTGATATACAATAGACCTCTTGAATGTATTTCTCCTATTAACTGAAATTTCATAGTTTTTGACCAACATCTCCCCAACCCTTTCCCTCTCTGCCCAGCAGTTTCTTAAGTTCTCTCTCTTTTTTTTTTTCTTTTTTTTTGAAAAAGAAACAGGGTCTCGCTCTCTTGCCCAGTATGGAGTGCAGTGGCATGATCATGGCTCACTTCAGCCTCAATCTCTTGGACTTGAGCAGTTCTCTTGCCTCAGCCTCCCAAGTAGCTGGGACTACAGACACACAGAACCATGTCCCTCTAATTTTAAAAATTTTTTGTAGAGATGGGGACTTGCTGTTGCCCAGGCTGGTCTGGAACCCCTGGCCTCAACTGATCCTCCTATGTGGGCCTCCTGAAGTGTTGGCATTATAGGCATGAGACATCATGCCCGGCCTTACAACTTTGTTATTTTTTATTTATTATTATTTTTTAGACTAGTCAAGTGCAGTAGTGAGAAGGTGGGAAAGAGTAGAACAAAGAGTATTATCTGTAACTGACTGTGAACAATCAATTAAAATAAGTCACTACCTTCGAACTAGCCTCAGCTTTTTAAAATTCCCCATATGAGTGAGATCATGTGGTATTTGTCTTTCTGTGCCTGGCTTATTTTACTTAACATAATGTCTCCAGGTTCATCCATGATAGGGTTTTCTTAAGTGGAATAGTATTCCATTATGTGTATATACTATGTTTTCTTTATTCATTTATCCATTGATTGATTGATTCCATATCTTAGATGTGACAGTGAATGTGGGAGTACAGGTATCTCACAGATAGTTCATTTCCTTTGGATATATTCCCGGTAGTGGGATTGCTGGATCATATGGTAGTTCTATTGTTAATTTTTTGAGGAACCTCCATACTGTTTTCCATTATGGGTGCACCAATTTACATTTCCACCAACAACATACTAGGGGTCCTCCTTCTCTGTATTCTATATCTTTACCAATACTTGCTATCTCTTCTTGTTTTGATAATGGCCATTCTACTAGATGTAAGGTGATATCTAATTGTGGTTTTAACTTGCATTTCACTGATGATTAGTGATATTGAACATATTTTCATATAATTGATTGGCCATTTGTATGTCATCTTTTGAGAAGTATGTATTCAGATTCTTTGCCCATTTTTTAATTGGGGAATTTGTTTTCTTTTTTTTTTTTTTT
>NW_012099366.1:159493-220216 GCF_000951045.1 Mandrillus leucophaeus | reverse complement strand
CACCTCCCGGGTTCAAGCAATTCTCCTGCCTCAGCCTCCCCAGTAGCTGGGATTACAGGCACGCGCCACCATGCCTGGCTAATTTTTGTATTTTTATTTTTTTTGAGACAGAGTCTCACTCTGTTGCCCAGGCTGGAATGCAGTGGCACAGTCTTGGCTCACTGTAGCCTCCATCTCCTGGGTTCAAGCAATTCTCCAGCCGTAGCCTCCCTAGGAGCGGGGATTACAGGCGCCCGCCACCACGCCTAGCTAATTTTCCTATTTTTAGTAGAGACGGGGTTTCACCATGTTGGCCAGGCTGGTCTCAAACTCCTGACCTTGAATGATCCACACCCTTGGCCTCCCAAAGTGCAGGGATTACAGGGGTGAGCCACTGTGCCCAGCCAATTTTTGTATTTTTAGTACACTGGGTTTCGCCATGTTGGCCAGGCTGGTCTCGAACTCCTGACCTCAGGTAACCAACCTGCCTCAGCCTCCCAAAGTGCTGGGATTACAGGCGTGGGCCACTGTGCCCACCTATATTTTGTATATGTTTAAAAAATTTATGTAGGGTGATTATTCTAGGGGCTAAGAATTTTCATTAACGATAGGATCATTTAAGTAGCAGTGGGAAATGTGTTTCTCTATAGTCCATACTTTAATGAAAAAGGATTGTTAGTGATATTAAGGCAAAGAGACTAAAAGGGCAGTACTTGTGTTTTTGCTTTTGAGTACTATAAAGGACTCCGTATGTTTTATTTTGGGAGATTTTTGGATGAGGAGGATATCGTCTCTGTCCAGAGGTTCAGTTCTGTAGAGAGGATGAGATAAGGTTGGTGGTAACTCAGTAACTTAATGAGAAGAAACTTAGCAGAAAAAACTAGCATTTAGGAGCAATGCCATCTTTACCCTCTGCCCAGTGCTACCTTATTTAACCTTACTTCATTTAAAAAATATATTGTTTTCCTCACTAGGCACAACACTTTCACTGGGCGATGGCTGACCAGGTTCCAAGCCATGTGGGATCCTAAACAAGAAGACTGTGTCATAGTCGGCAGCATGGCCCATCCACGACGGGTAGAAATCTTCCATGAGACAGGAAAGAGGGTGCATTCGTTTGGTGGAGAATGCCTTGTCTCTGTGTGTTCCATCAATGCCATGCACCCAACTCGGTATATTTTGGCTGGAGGTAATTCCAGCGGGAAGATACATGTTTTTATGAATGAAAAAAGCTGCTGAGTTTTTGGTTTAAGAACATCAATTTGTTCAAATAGACCACTGTCCAAGGAACCTAGTAATTGGCGTGCCTTAGTGTGTTTACTTGGTAATGTGTTACATTTAGCAAATATTAACATTGTTTTATTAATAAGACTGTAAGAAGAGTGTAATTTTAGTAAGGGAGAAGTCTTGGAGGGTTGCTTCTGCAGGATGGGGAGGGAATTTGAGGGGAGGCTCAGGTGCCTTCAGGACTTTAAAAAAAATTTTTTTTTTTTTTTTGAGACAGAGTCTTGCTCTGTCGCCCGGGCTGGAGTGCAGTGGCCGGATCTCAGCTCACTGCAAGCTCCGCCTCCCAGGTTCAAGCGATTCTCCTGCTTCAGCCTCCCAAGTAGCTGAGATTACAGGCACCTGCCACCATGCCTGGCTATTTTTTGTAGTTTTAGTAGACATGGGGTTTCATCATGTTGGCCAGGCTGGTCTCAAACTCCTGACCTCAGGTGATCTGCCTGCCTCGGCCTCCCAAAGTGCTGGGATTACAGGCATGAGCCACTGCACCTGGCCATGAGCACTTTTAATTGAGACAGTATGCTGAGAAATTCTAACATTATAAATTATAAAGCTTTGACTATTAAAGTTTTTGTGATCTAATGATATGGTTTTGATTCTATAGTGATTTGTGGTTTAGTTTATAGTTTGGAATTAATACTTATCTCTAGGCTCACACATTGGAAGGGGACCCGGAAAGGTAATCTAACTCAGTGATTTGAAACTTGATTTTTTTAACTGAGAACTTTTTTTGCCCCCTGCCTGTAGATTAAATCTTATGTGAAATGCCAAGATAATTGCCGAGCAGCTTTGGTTTACCCAGGGCAGGGTCTGGGTCTGTCTGTATTTTCCTTTCCCCTTCCTCTAGATGACTCCTGAGACACAGGCAGGACTCCCAAGCACAGGGTTTGGATCTGCCCCGGTCCCGGCATTCCAGGATAAGATTGCCTCAGACTTGTGTTTTTCAGACTGGGTTTTTGCTCTTCACATGAAATCAGTTAAATGACAATGACTGGTGTTGAAAAAAATGAAAAGGAAAGAATTTGTAAAGAACAGAAAACATATTTGAGTAAGTATTATTTGGTAAAACTTAGTTACATATGCATATATATTGGTAGGTATATATGTTTATTTTGATGTAAAATAAATTATATATATATATTTTATCACTGTAGTACCATGGGTAATGGATAAAGAAGTGAAAGCTACTGCTTAGAATGAATGCCCCAGTCTTACCTGTCCCGATCTTTAAACTGTCCAAAGGAAATTCAATAGCCTGTTAAGTGAATACCTTCATTCTTACTCATATTTAGGTGAAATATTATGAAATACTCACCACTTTTGGTATTTTATCAAAAATGTTTTCTTTTCAGAAGTTATGGTAATTTCAATGTGTTTATTGTTGGGAAGGGAGCTGCCAAATCAGTTATTCATATTACTGTGTGACATCTATCCAACTTTTTCCATTCTTCATTGCCAAATGCTGAAAGACTTGTAAACAGCTTTGGCAATATGTTTGAATTCTAAGAGGAAATATTTTCGCATAATTCTATATCAGAGAAATATAGTGATATATAATTTCCTTGAAAACAAATTTCTAAATAATTTTCTTCTCTGTAATCTAAGTGTAAAAAGTTTTTCAATAGGTTTAGGTGTTTATGAACAATAGTTCTCTATTTTCTAGTTGGTATAAGCAGAGGAATTGACAAGTAAGATGGAAATGTTAATTTATAAAGGGAAAGTAAAGCTAGGTGAGGTTGAGTTATAATTAAACTGTTCAGGAAACATCGTAAAGGCTTTAGGCTCCCTTTTTCATTTCTACACCAATTAATCTCATGGGTTCTAGAGTGGTTAGTTCTATGGGAATTGTTTTTGTTTTTGTTTTTAAAGATGCTGAAAACTACTCTCAATCAAATTAGTACTATCATTTAAGCTTTGAATACTTGGCGATAATTGCCTGGCCTCTTCAATAAATGTTAGCAAATTCTTGATGTTCCTCACTTTTGTGGTTTCTTTTGCCATAGTAGCTTCATAAACAGTGCTATTTATATTCACTTACACTTAATAGAGTTGTATCTGGAGGCAATGCAGGAAGAAAGTAGAATGATTAGGGACTTTTTTTTTTTGGTGATAAGCTTTCTAATGGAGTAATTGTTTAAATCTACACAGCACATAAAAGAAGATTGTCCCCCTTGGGACCTTCTTACACTGTAATCTGTAGTGAAAGGTACTTCTCCCACAGACTTGCCTACAGCCGGCTTCAGTAATTATGTGTGTATTATTGCTTCCTTCAGGATAAGCCTTTTCTGTAAGTTTGGCCTTTATGATATCTCTTAAGCTCTGAATTCCACTTTTTATTCTTTTTTTTTTTTTTTTTAAACATACCCAGCCTTTTGTTATGTAACTTTTAAGTAAGGAGCAGACAATTCTCATTTTCGGTTGTCAGAGACTTGGTCAGACTAGGAGAGACCACAAATGATTAGGAATTAATCGAATCTGAGTTGCTTAAGTCCTATTTTAGTATTCTGGCCTTTTTTTTTTTTTTTTTTTGAGACAGAGTCTCGCTCTGTTGCCCAGGCTGGAGTGCAGTGGCCGGATCTCAGCTCACTGCAAGCTCCGCCTCCCGGGTTTACGCCATTCTCCTGCCTCAGCCTCCCGAGTAGCTGGGACTACAGGCGCCCGCCACCCCCCCAGCTAGTTTTTTACGTATTTTTAGTAGAGACGGGGTTTCACCGTGTTCGCCAGGATGGTCTCCATCTCCTGACCTTGTGATCCGCCCGTCTCGGCCTCCCAAAGTGCTGGGATTACAGGCTTGAGCCACCGCGCCCGGCCTATTCTGGCCTTTTGAAAAGCTTCCTTTTCACCAAGAAGATTTTAGAAAGGGAGTTCTCTAGGAAAGCAGGGATCCTTAGGGCTGTGGATACAAGGATTTAAATCCTTTCAGCCAATGTACAGTAAATGGGGTAGAGTTGGGGAGAAGACACACATGCCTTCTGTATCAAACTGAGAAGAGGAAATCTATGCCCTGTAACTTCAGATTCCAAAAACTTCCATGTCCCATTGGGTTGTCCTTTCTGACTTAGTACATTTCCCCCTGCTTTTTAGTAGGGTGTTGATGGCTAGAAATACCAAGATAGCAGATTGTATTTTGACTCATTTGGCTATAAATATTTGGATTTCAAATGAAAAAGTGGAATTTATGAGGAAGATAACATTTAGTACAATTACACAGAGCTGAAGAACAAAACATTTTATGATACGTTTTCCCCAAAATGGAAGCTGGGCAAGAGGAAATGTATTAAAAGTGTGCTTTGCTTGTTTTACTCCATTCCATCAGCAGGTTGTAGGGGTCTGAAGAGGAAGCCTGTTCATGAGCTAAAACTAAGTGTGTTCAGGTGCAGAGGAGCTAGATTGTGCTAGAGGAATCCAAAGCAGAGGGAGTAGGGACTAGAGTCCTACCAGGGTGTGTGCACAGGCTGTTCTTGATAAGCTGTCAGCAGAAGGGAGGCTGCTGTGAATCGGCAGGGCCATGGGAAGCCACCCAGCTCCAGTGTTTCTTGTGCTTTTTACTCTTTGGATCACTTCAAGCAAAATCTTATGTCATAAAAACATACAAAAAATTCCACTGGGGATAGGGTGCTGGATAGCATTTTATAGGTAGTGGGTACCTCTGAAATTTGGAGGTAACATAGCCTGATTGGTGTTTAGGAAGATGATCTGGAAACAGAAATGGGAGAGTGGAGGGCAGGCAGAATTGAGAAGACAAAGATTAGGTAAGAAGCTAGCACAGTGGACCAAGCCCCCAGTGTCACCTCTTATCCTCATAGAATTTGGAAGACCATTTCCAATTCTGTAGCCACAGAGTGATGGTTACATAATCAGATAAGATAATGCTATAGGGATATATTTTGTAAATATGTGGTGGTGGTATCATTGTAGTTCCTTCTTAGAAAGTATTTTCTGTGCTCCCACTTACTCCAGGCTTGAGTAAGAACACCAGACCAGAAGCTGGACCATCTGGGTTCTAGTTTGGGCTCTACCACTATGTAATCTTGGGAAAATCACTTAGCCTTCTTGGTTTTCCTCATCAGAAAAATGATGTCCAATTCACTTTAAAATTATTACATTTTATAGCTTCTCAGTTTTCTTTTTTTTTTTTTTTTGAGATAGTCTTGCTCTGTCACCCAGGCTGGAGTGTAGTGGTGCGATCTTGGCTCACTGCAACCTCCGCCTCCCAGGTTCAAGTGATTCTCTCCTGCCTCAGCCTTCTGAGTAGCTGGGATTATGGGCACGCGCTGCCATGCTCGGCTAATTTTTGTATTTTTAGTAGAGATGGGGGTTTCACCATGTTGGTCAGGCTGGTCTTGAACTCCTAACCTCGTGATCTGCCCGACTCGGCCTCCCAAAGTGCTGGGATTACAGGTGTGAGCCACTGTGCCTGGCCACTTCTCAGTTTCTAACAGTATGTATTTGGGGGTATGGGACAAGGATAATAGGTGGATACAAGCAAAATGATTATTTTATATGATCCAAGTGAATAGTAGTCAGCTGTGTAAATCCCACTGGTATTCTTTTATCTATGTGTAACTTTAAGGGAGGAAAATAAGACAGGCTGTTATTAAAGAAAGAGCCCACTCTTCCATGATATTTAAATATTTATTTAAGTTTAAAAATAATCTTCATGGCACCAATGATTTTATGCTAACTACATACTGCATATGTAGAAAAAAGTACATTGCTTTGAAGGAAAATGTAACTTAAGAGTTTTTGGCACACGGAAGGTTAACAACTATATATATTTTAAATGAAACTAAGAAATTCACATTTGCAGGTAGTTTACCCTCTACTGCTTAAAGATGCAGTACACTATTCTTTAGTAAGAGTTTTATTTCCTCTGATAGATGAAGCTATGAAAACCAGTGCTTTTTCTACAATGAGATAAAATAATTTTGAGAGAAAATGAGAGACATGTTAGAACACAGTATAACCAGGTTAAAAACTTGAACAATTTTTAATGGTGGAGATATACCAAAAAAGACTAATCACCAAAGGAGGTTTATTATTCAAGCACTATTTGAAAAGCAAACTGAAGGAAACTTTTCTATCCATATTTTCTGGGATGAGCCCTGGAAAAAAACAACCCTAAAGTTTCTGTTTAGAGAGCAAAATTTAGCTGTTAGAAATGGCATAGACTACTGTACTGTTAGAACTCTAGACACAAGGAACATACTAGGATATGGAATTGCATCTGTCTCTAATGTGAATATGAAAGGTCGGAGTTGAGGCTATCACTCACTGCATAGAAACACCAGATTCTACAAACTGAGGTAGGAGCACTACACTAAAAGGTAATCTTCTATGTTGCATAAGACAGTAGATATCCAGGTTGACACCAGCCCCCTGTCTCCTGACAGCCTTTTCATCTCTGGGTCTACTTTTCACATTAGTCCTGTGCTAAATAAAGCCTTTGCTATGTAGATGACAAGTGGCAGTGGCTAGTTGGTTTTAACTGACCCCTAATCTCTACTAGGATCTCTTTCGGTTTATATTGTCACTCGATAAATAGATGTTTATAATTCTGCCTAAATTGTTGCTGGTATGAAAATGGTCACAGAGGCCCTCTTCCCTTCTTAGATTCCAGCTGTGTTTTAGCATTCCAGTATTTGATCTTGGCCATTTGGCATCAGACATCTTTTTGCTGGTTAGTTGTTCAAGCACCCTTTAAACAAGCAACCCTGGTGCCTCCACTGGGAAGAGGTCCCAGATCTTTAATACATGTCAGGCATGGAAACAGAGCTGACTGACCCTCTTCTGCTAACATTGGTAAGGATCAGTTTTACTGTCTAGATCAGGATTGGCATATTATGGCCTGTAGGCCAAATTCAGCTCACTGTTTTCATAAAGTTTTATTGGAACACAGCCATGTTCCTTCATTTACAAATTATGGCTGTTTTTGTGCTGTGATGGCAGACTTGAGTGGTTGTGACAGAGCAAGGCGTGCTAAGCCAAAATAATTACTGTGTAGCACTTTACAGAAGTTTATTGACCTCTGGTACAGATGAAAGGATGTCTTTAAAATTATGCAAATCTCTCCCTAAGAGCCCCGATTATTCCACAGTTGTTGTATTCTAAACACGGACATGGTTCTACCATCTCAGGGGACAAAATAGGGCAGGTCAAATCTACAAGTGACTCATTCTGTTCTGTGTTTGGGGCTGTCCAATTAGGGAATCAGCAGCTGCTCTACTTCTGTGTGGGTCCAGGAATATGTCCATTGACCATCCTTAAATAAGCCCTCAAGCCCCAGATGACTTAGAAATCTCTCCCTGAGATGAAAACAGGATCTTGTGTGTGATTGGTTTTAGAGTTGAAGAGCTTGGGCCTAGGACCCCACACTCACCCTTCCTATGCCTGTGCTGTGTGCTTCCAGGACTTCCCTCTGCAAGGATGGTGATGCTTTCCTAGAACTTACGCAGAGGATGACCCTAGGGGGCAGCATTTCTACATCTAAGTGTTGGTCTCTGCCACGGTCACCTTCTGTGTTTTGTAGGCATCTCTTAGAAATCCTATTTTAAAAGATTCTTTTCCTGGTCCCTTCTAAGGCTGTTGATCTTGGAATTCTATTTTCTGAAGCTTTTCATTCTCAGGATCAGTTTCTTTCTTGCATCGTTTAGTTCATCAGGGTCTATTTTCTTAATCCATAAAGTAAAAACAAAATATGAATTGTTAAGAAAATAACATTTTGTTGTTAAAATATAAATTGAAATAGTCTTTGGGTCGGGGGGTGTATATAAAATAAGCACTGCTCTCCAAATCTCAACAGTCTCTCAGGTAACTTAACTCTTTCTCTTAACCATACTTTGTCCAACATTTCTGACAGAACTATCTCTGGCACCACTGAATTCATTTAACGCCCCTGGAGCACTATAAAAGTCTTGAGGTTCTTCAGAAAAAAAAATCACGTTAAGTCTAGTTTCATTATACAAAACTGTGGTGATGCCCACTAGGCTCTAGACTAAGGGGACAGACTTACCCCACCCCTGCTGCTGCTGCTGCTGTAGCGGTGGTCCCTTCAGATGCCCACTCTGCTCAGATTTGAAAAAACAAAAGGAAAAGAAAATCCAACTCAGACCATCATAAGAAGCAACTTTCCATTTAATCATTCTACATGGATGTTTACTTTTTTAAAAGTTCTGTCTGGCAAAAAAAACTAAACAGTCCCCATTGTCCAGATCCCTGGCCTGCCCTGCTGAGGCTGCAGTGACTAATCTACTGGAACCCAGTGGCACCAGCAGGAAAGCTCCTGCAGAATACAGAGGACAGCAGCTCTCTAGTCTTCAACTAGTGTCCCCTCTGCTAGGTGACACTACTGCAATAATCAGTAATAGTAAAATAAATTATTTTTATTTGATACTTCAAAATAATACACATCTATGAAAAATCAAAATTCATAAACCAAAAATTATCCTGCAAATTGGAAAGATGAGAAACAGAGTCGCTGAGCCTTTCTTGAAATAACTTCTGAAGAAAATGAGTTTTCCCAGTTTGTTTAGACAGGGCGTGAGCCTATCCCTTTCTTCTTCTGGGAAACACCCTCCTAGGCTGCAGTGGACTTTGAGTCATGAGAGGAGGACTTGGTATATGTGCCGATGGTTCCGCGATGGGTCCCATTGCTGGGAATGGGTAGCCGGGCTCCTTGGTCCACCTGGCTAGTTTTTGGGAGGAGTCATGCCTTCTCAGGTGTCAATGAGCAGGCTCACCACTGAGCGGATTTTGCAGGCAAACCATCGCCTGAGGGGACAAAAGTATTGATAGTGGAATTGTTCAAACTCGGGGGTCTGGCGGATATCGCGGAAAAAGGCAATGTCAAGGTCAGACTCGGTAAGGATGATCAGGAGGAGGAGCAAAACAAAGAGGAGTCCCATGGTCACAAGGAGCAAACGGAGGACACTTAGAACAAACTTATTCACCTGTTCCTCCTCGGGCCCGCCGTGCCCCTGACACAGGGCCCTCAGCTCTCCCCCAAGGGCCTCCACCTCTGTAGCAGTTGGGGTGCTGACTTCAGATTCCTTCTCCTCCTCGATGCTGCAGGTGGCTCCATTGATCTGCCGGGAAAGCAACATCAGCTCCAGGCTGTGCTCAGCCACAGGGGTGGGCAGCACGCTGTCTGCAGGGCTGTAGGCCTCGTCTGCAATCACAGCTACTCGCTCATTGCTATCTGTCCGGCTGCTTCTCACGTGAGGCAGGAAGGTGTCCCCATGGGAAGAGGAACGCACTGGCGTGGAATGGGCACTGTCCCGTAGGGACTCTAGGCCTAGAAAGGCAAAAGGAACATGACTAGGCTGTGTCCCAATGCACCCTTTGCTTTCCAGTGGCACCCACTGTGTTTTATTGGGTACCATTCTGCACACCCACATGACCAGCAGCAGTAGCCGCTGCACTCTATTTCGATATATCAAGAAGATGACAGCCTGGGCGTGATGGCTCATGCCTGTAATCTCAGCACTTTGGGAGGCCAAGGTGGGTGGACTGCTTGAGATCAGGAGTTCCAGACCAGCCTGGCCAACGTAGTGAAACCCCATCTCAAGTAAAAATACAAAATTAGGTGTGATGGCACATGCCTGTAATCCCAGCTACTTGGGAGGCTGAGGCAGGAGAATCACTTGAACCTGGGAGGCGGAGGTTGCAGTGAGCTGAGATTGCACCATTACACTCCATCCTCGGCAACAGAGTGAGTGAGACTCCATGTTAAAAAAAAAAAAAAAAGGCTGGGCACCGTGGCTCACGCCTGTAATCCCAGCACTTTAGGAGGCCGAGGCAGGCGGATCACGAGGTAAGGAGTTCGAGACCAGCCTGGCCAACATGGTGAAACCCCGTCTCTACTAAAAATACAAAAATTTGTATTTGTGTGGTGGCGGGCGCCTGTAATCCCAGCTACTCGGGAGGCTGAGGCAGAAGAACTTCTTGAACTCGGGAGGCAGAGGTTGCAGTGAGCAGAGATCGTGCCACTGCACTCCAGCCTGGGCAACAGAGCAAGATTCTGCCTTGGGGTGGGGAGGAAGCCAGGTGTGGTAGTGCATGCCTGTTGTCCCAGTTACTTTGTAGGTGGGTGGGTTGCTTGAGGCTGGGAGATCAAAGCTGCAGTGAACCAAGATCACACCACTGCATTCCAGCCTAAGCAACAGAGCAAGACTGTCTCATATATATATATAATATATATATATTTTTGTATACTATATTATATATAATACATATAGTACATATAAAATATGTATATATGATATATATGATATATATAAAATATATGTATGAAACAAGAGGAGCCACAGAAATCACAGTGGCCATTTTAGAAAAGTATTTCTTTGCTTTTTGCTTATGGTTTTGGCCTAATTTGTGTGTGCGTGTGGTTTTTTTTTGAGACGGAGTCTTACTCTGTCGCCCAGGTTGGAATGCAGTGGTGCAATCTTGGCTCACTACAGCCTCTGCCTCCTGGGTTCAAGCGATTCTCGTGTTTCAGCCTTCTGAGTGGCTGGGATTACAGGTGTCTGCCACCATGCCTGGCTAATTTTTTGTATTTTGAGTAGAGATGGGGTTTGGCATTTTGGCCATGCTGGTCTAGAATGCCTGGCCTCCAAAAGTGCTAGGATTATAGGCATGAGCCACCACACCCAGCCCCTAATTTCTTAAAGATTCTGCCTTCCTTGCCTTTAGTGTCCTAGGCCTGGTTTTTACCCCAATTTGAAAGAATCTGAATTCCAAACTACCCGATGCAGAGCTGGCACCACGGTTTGAGTCTCAAGTCTGCCTATCAGGTGGAAGGCTTTAAGAGGCAGGAATGGGCCAGACGCGATGGCTCCCATCTGTAATCCCAGCACTTTGGGAGGCCAAGGCGGGTGGATCACTTGAGCCAAAGGGTTCAAGACCAGGCTGGGCAACATAGCGAGACACTGTAACTATAAACTTTTTAACAAAAGAGAAGTAGGAATGGGGAGAAGGAGAATGTCTTGCCTAACTGGGTTCCATCAAATACTGAGTATCCTTGTAAAAATCCAGCATCAGCATACAGCATCTTGAGCTCATAAGGTCAAAATTTTTGGATTTCTGCAGCTGCTCTCAGTCTCTTCAGCCTCCGTTCTAGCTGTTCTGACCTTGTGGAATGATGGGGGTAGAAACTCTCTCTGTTCTTCTTGACGGGGCATGGGAGTAGTCCCTGGCCAGCTCCCTCTTTTCCCCTGAGAAGAAGCTGGGTCTAGGATAGGCTGAAAAGCTCCCCTATCTTTAGGCCCTTCAGAGCACAAAACGGTTTCTGAGAAGATCTTGTTGGGTTGGTGAGGGGTGGGTGGGTGGATTTCTCTTACATTTGGTAGGAGAAAGGGGTATTCTATCCCCTAAAACTACCCATTATCTCTTCTCTCTTTCCAAGGTTCTCACAGGACTCAAGCCCTGGCAGGGAAAACTAGCTGGTTGCACTCTCAACTGAACAGCAGCTACCCAGGCCAGAGGCTTTGGGCATACAGTGAGTGAGTGTGGCCCACATCACAGTGCTCCCAAGGACATGGCTTCTTGTTTTAGGCTCAACGTCTACATTTTCCATTCCTGGCCATCTTGGTGGTGCTGGTGTGGTTCTCTCTGCCTTTGTGACCTATGACAAGAAAAGCCAGTCCCTTTCTGTTGCCCTGAAATAGTCCCTGACAATCCCAGACTGAACCAGATTCCTAGCTCAGTAAAGGTTTTACCTAAGTCAGGCTGATTAGGGAGTTTTTTGGTTCAGGGCTAGCTCCAGATGCCCAAAGCTGTCTTTTTTCCCCTTCTCCCAGGACACAAAGCAGTCCAAAGGTCTCTCTTAAAAAGGTGTTAGTAACCTTTCAGAAGCAGTGTGTCCATCTTCCTTGGCTCCCTCATGGCTTGACCATTTGTACCCAGGCAGCCTGCTTGACCAGCCTGGTGGAGCCTGTCTTGGCACAGGCACAGTTAAGGATTCTCCAGAGGAATAAGCCCTGGAATCTGGGCTATGAATGAGTAGGACAAGGGAGAGAGGGGGTGGGGGCAAAGGCAGGGCACCTGCCATCCAGTTACGCCTTCCATTGCCTCACGGCTCATACATTTGCCACAGTTCTCAATCTCTGCTTTCAGAAGCTCCTCATAGTCCTAGCTGTCCCTGTGCTAAAATCTTAAATTTGTATAATGCTTTCAACTTTTTAAAGCACTTTCATTTTATCTTTCAGTAACTCCACAAGGTAGTGTGGGCAAGAGGTTACCTGAAGTCATGTGGTTGGTGGTTAATGGCAAAACCAAGGATAGAATCCAAGGCACTTTCTAGTTCATGATCCTGCTGATCATATCCATTAAGTCCTCACGTTGTCAACAGGCTCCTGGAAACCATGACTTTAAGCCAAATGTTACAGCAGGTCCTCCAATGTTTTCTTCAGCATCATTTTGTTATAATTTTGAAAAAGTTTTTTAGTTTTTTGAGACAGTCTTACTCCATTGCCTAGACTGGAGTGCAGTAGTGCAATCATAGCTCACTGCAGCCTCGACCTCCCAGGCTCAGGTGATCCTCCCACCTCAGCCTCCTGAGTAGCTGGGACTACAGGCATGTGCCACCATGCCTAGCTAA
This sequence comes from Mandrillus leucophaeus, assembly GCF_000951045.1. Lineage (NCBI taxonomy): Eukaryota > Metazoa > Chordata > Mammalia > Primates > Cercopithecidae > Mandrillus > Mandrillus leucophaeus. Next base: position 207,357 of record NW_012099366.1, on the reverse strand, counting down.
TTTTTGTATCTTTTTGTAGAGACAGGTTTTTGTGCTGGGATTATAGATGTGAGCCACCACGCCCAGCCCCATTTTGTTATAATGTTGATGAGGAAAACAGAAGTTTCATTGTACATCATTTTGCTTAAAGTTGCAGTTTCTAAGACCCTATCAACGATGTTAAGTGACGACTTAACTGTAGTCGGATTCCATGGAATGGAACCATGGGCCAGGATGGATTAAATCAACAGCCAGCATCTACCTTAGATTTAGGTCTTAATTGCCCAGGAAACTTTTTTGAAATAACCTGAAATTAGGAGCCTCTGTCCCTTGTTCTAGAGCTCTTGCTGTTCCTTTGACCTCTCTCTTACCCAGTATTCCTCCCTGATGTCCCCATTTGCACATGCAGCTTGAGGAATAGGTACCTGGGAACAGGTTATGGGTCACTGATAAGGCAGAAACCTTAAGGCCCTGGTTGCAGCATATTGCTGGCTTGGCTCCTTTCCCAGGCAGTCCTCTGCCCCCCTTTTCCTGGAACCTCGGCCCCATTGCACAGGGCACCTGCCACCCTTTCAAAGGCCTGCCCCTTCACGAGGACAGCTCTGACTGCAAGATCTTTCAAAGTAGAAAAGCTTAGCTTAACCTACGATTACGTGCCCTCAGCTTGTGGGGAAGGAGAGAGGCGGATGCTGTGACATCAGAAGAGAAAAAGTCAGAGGACCACCTGGAGTCACATCATACTGGGAGCTGTTGGTACTCTCATTAAACAAGGTAATGGATAGATAGGCATTTCTTTTTCTTTTTTTTGAGATGGAATCTCACTCCATCGTCCAGGCTGGAGTGCAATGGCGCAATCTCCGCTCACTGCAGCCTCCACCTCCTGGGTTCAAGCGATTCTCCCACCTCAGCCCCGCGAATATCTGGGATTACAGGCACCCGCCACCACGCCCGGCTAATTTTTGTATTTTTAGTAGAGACGGGGTTTCACCACGTTGGCCAGGCTGGTCTCATCTCCTGACCTCAAGTGATCTGCCCACCTCGGCCTCCCAAAGTGCTGGGATTACAGGCATGAGCCACTGCATCCAATTAAATATGCATTTCTAGTAGAAATGTCTGACAAATACAGTTGCTCAGTAAATATCAGTTGGTCTCCTCCCTCAATAGATCTCACCTGTAAGGTGACCCTCCCACATCAGGTTAGTCCTATATTAGAAACTGTTTTCACTGCTGTAAAAGCCACCGCCTGTCCTGCCGTTTCACCGACCCTGTGATTTTGGGATAGATGGGATGGGTGCTGTGGGAAGGATCTGTGCTAAGTGGCACAGCAAAGCAGGAGAGTTACCTTGGAAGTGCTCCAGCTGATTCCCTTGCCCGGGGGTCACAGCAGTCAGGACCCTACCCTGGAGCCGGGGCCCCATCCTCAGGATGCGCACACTTAGGGGCCGAAAGCAGTGATTAGTCAGCCGGAGCTGAACCCGGACTCTGGTGTGAATCTTAATCAGACTCTTCCCCATGGCGGCCCAGGAAGGCAAATACTTCTTCAGTGGAAACCAGCTGATTACTTCAGAGAAACCAGCCAGGCAGGGAAAGATACAGAGAGGGAAAGACGGAACGCCAACTAGGAACAAAGGATTTCCGCAGATCCCACACCATAGCAGCCCCTTAGCAGTGCCTCGCGTGCTGCAGGAAGAAGGTCACCTCCCCAAGCTTCAGATCAGGCTGAACTGCAGGGAAAGAGCAGCTCTGAGAGGCCACCGTTATCAGGGGACTGGATTTAGTCAGAAGCACTTACAGCCATAAAAAGTAATGCTTCCTTGGCCTGCAGCTCTTTCCCTGAGGCCTGGATAAGGGCTGCACCCTCTCAGAGGGCCAGGGACAGAGGGGGCAGAGAACAATCCCAGAGGGCAAGGGGAATCAAGACTGTCCCAGAAAATCCAGGATGTAAAGTTACAACACCATTGGGCTTTCTCCAGGCCATATATAATCCAGGCCTGCCCTGGTGCCTGCCAAGTTGCATGGTCAGCGCTACCTTTGGGGCTGGGTGGCTCTGAAGTGGGAGGAGGTGGTCTCTGTGATACTAAATGGGCCAAATGGACTATAGAAAAGACAGTCTTTGGTGGAGCATGAACCAATTTCAAATGCCCATAAATTCCTTGGGGTTTTTGTTGGTTGTGCCCTTCTTCTGAGGCCCTCATCACATCCCTCGCAGCCCCTTCCTCCCTGGTTGGGGTAGGCAGTTAGGGTCAGCTGTGCTTGTCAGGACCTTTAAAGGCAAGCCTTCTTGAAAGATGTTGCATCTGAACTCTTGCCTCCTAGAAACTAATCCATTCTTCCACAGGCTTGGTAACCCCTGCACTGATAAAGCCATTTAATTGCTACAATCTTTTATTTATTTCCACATCCAAACCGGATGTCATCTCCCTCTCCTCACTCTGAGCGTGTGAGGTTCATTTGGGCCAGGTCAGTTGTACTTGCCCTGTCCTGCATCTAATGGGTCCTGGGCTGGGGGCCATGACCAGGGCCACAGGCTGTGTTTGTCCATTGGCAGCCTTGGGCACAGGGTGTGAGAAGCACCTGGAAGTCTGCTAAGCTATAACCTACCAAGTGTGCCATTCTATGAGGCTGGTTTCGAGGAAGTGCCCCGGCCCTAGAGGGCCTATACTCCTCAGCAGCCTCTCCCCACTGTACCTCTCCTTGCATTTGACAACAAGGGGGAATAGTTTGGACAAGGAACCTGCTCCTGCAATGGGAGAAGAGAGGCTCTGGGAGGAGGAGAAGGCTGGAGGTAAAGCCAGAGCTGAATGGGGAACTTAGGCAGCCTCAGCATGTCTCAGGATCACAAGGACTGTTTTCCCTGCCTCTTGAGTTGTTCTACTAACCCTACTTGGCAGCAGCTCTCAATGAGTTTTGTCTACAGAGAGAGCCTCCGCCCTCCCTCTTTTGGGAATGCTGGTTTCCTGGACATTCTTCCCTGTTCTGGGAAGTCGGCTTGCACAAGGCTCCTCCTATTTTAATCCTGCATGGTGCTGGCTTCCCTAGGGTGAGCCTTCTGTTCGGGAGGACAGCTGTCCCAGCTCTGTGGAAGACTTGGGATGGACCGTCTAGCTTCAGCCTCAGGAGGGATGGAAAGAAAGGCCACAGAGGGGAGAAAGTTATGTTTCCTCAAAGAGAAGTTCATTCTACTTCCTGAGATGTACACCCCAAAAGAGGGACAGTGAGAGCCAAGCTCAGTTCTCCGGGTCAGCCTAAGATGGGAGGAAACACCAGGAGGCTGTGTCTGATGATGGTCATGTATCCATAATTCCATTCTTTGCATAATGATTCTACTTGGTAGTCCACACTCTCCCGCACTCAGCTCTGTTCTGCAGTGGGGGCACTAGGCTCAGAGAGAAAACGACCTGTTTCAGAAGGTGCATGGCAGAGCTCCTAGTCACACCTTGGCTTCCTGACCGGGATTCTGCACTGTGCTTGCTGCCTGCCTGTAAACGCTTTAGTCTCTTTAAAGTACTTCTGCACATATTAGCTTCCTTGCAACCAATGGAGTGGGCAAGGAAGATGTCCCTGTTTTACAAATGGAGCATTGAAGATACTCAAGTAACTTGATGGTGTTTGTCTAGCCGGGGTTCTCAACCTCTAGACTGTAGGGAGTTACATACCAGACTCTGGTAACATGGAATCTCACACAGTGACACGTCCTAAAATCCTAAACACAAATTAGATCTCAGGGAAACAGCAGAGTGATATCCTTCCTAACCTGAGCATTTTCATTCCCAAGCAGCATTCTTACAGAAAAGGCAAAGGGCTGTCCCCACCAGCTTCTACACCGTTAATCCCAGGAGAGAGACAGGTATGAACCAATCGTTCTGTCTCCTGCTGTGTGAGATCTTCTGAGGTCCCCAAAAAAACACCATCTTTGGGAATGAAAGCACTCAACTTTAACCTGTATCCAGCCTGCGGGTGACCTGGGCCAGTGACAACAGCTAGAGGGCAGTATTCCGGGAGCACCTCCTAACAGCATTAACTACCCAGAGAACAGATTGTTGGCCTCAGCTACTGGGGTATCTAGTTCAGTGGAGATACATAGAATTTCTCTCTCTCCCCACCTCCGCCGCCTCCAGAGGAAGGGAGTCTGGAGGGAGATGGGTCATATTGGATTTCCTGAGACAGTGGTAGATATGCAGATAGCAACAGGACAAATTTTTTTTTTTTTTTTTTTTTTTTTGAGACGGAGTCTTAACTCTGTTGCCCAGGCTGGAGTGCAGTGGCACAATCTTGGCTCACTGCAACCTCTGCCTCCTGGGTTCAAGCGATCCTCTTGCCTCAACCTCCCAAGTAGCTGGGATTACAGGCGTGCATCACCACACCCAATTTTTGTATTTTTAGTAGAGATGGGGTTTCACCATGTTGGCCAGGCTGGTCTCAAACTACTGACCTCAGGTGATCCACCTGTCTCGGCCTCCCAGAATGCTGGGATTACGGGCATGTACCACTGTGCCCAGCCAACAGGACAGATTTCTATAGCTGAAGCAAAACATGGTGGGTGACAGCTACTAGAAATGCTTCAGATTCAAGAGTTTTCACTTATTGGTTAATAGTCTCAGCCATCCTGATAATTTAAGCTGTGGAGATTGGTCAGATTTAGCAAACAAGTGAAAACCCTCTTTTTTTTTTTTTTCTTGAGACGGAGTCTCTGTCACCCAGGCTGGAGTGCAGTGGTGCAATCTGGGCTCACTGCAGCCTCCACCTCTGCCTTCTGGGTTCAAGCAATTCTCCCACCTCAGCCTCCCTAGTAGCTGGGATTATAGGCTTGTACTACCACGCCCAACTAATTTTTTGTATTTTTAGTAGAGAAGGGGTTTCACCATGTTGGCCAGGCTGTTCTCAAACTCCTGACCTGAAGTGAGCCTCCCAAAGTGCTGGGATTACAGGTGTGAGCCACTGCGCCAGCCCCCTTTTAAAACTTTTTTTTTTTTTGACAGTCTCCTTTACCCAGGCTGGAGAGCAGTGGCGTGAACTCAGCTCACTGCAACCTCTGCCTCCCAGGCTCAAGCGAGTCTCCTACCTCAGCCTCACGAGTAGCTGGGATTACAGTCATGCGCCAGCACACCCAGCTAATTTTTGTATTTTTAGTAGACAGGGTTTCACCATCTTGGCCAGGCTAGTCTTGAACTCCGGACCTCAAGTGATCCACCCATCTAGGCCTCCCAAAAGTACTGAGACTACAGGCATGAGCCACCATGCCAGGCGTGAAAAGCCTCTTGATGGAAAGCAATTTCATAACTGCATGGAACCTTTAAATCCCACATATGCAGGTCCTCCAAAGGGCTAACCCAGCACCCTCAAATCCACAACCCCCCTGCCTAGATACCCACACCCCTTCACCCTGTACCCAGCTAGTATTCCCATCCGCTGGATAAAACCTCCTACTTGCCACTGGAGACCCTTTTCCCCAAGAGACATGCTGCTGTCACTAATGTAAATTAGCCTCTTTTCAAAGTCCTTTTCAAGGTCCCAGATCACAACTTGGAGGACCCCAGTGGTCACCTCAAGGAGCTCATGCTCACCTTCCATGATGGAGATGTGAACGGCTCTTCTGCGGGTCCTGGGGACGCTGCTCAGCCTTGGGCCATGGGTTATGGAGGGACAGCTCCGGCTGGGAACCATCCCTGCTCTGAGATGAAAGAACCTTGTTAATTCAATGCATGGACACATTTAGTAGGCACTTAAGAGCTGAGTACTGGCTACTAGAATTGCCTGGCTGTATTAAGTGTTGGTCTCTCTTTTTAAAAATCTTTAATACCTTCTCTTTGCCTTTGGTCCCTGGATTCCAGTCAGAGATAGTGCTTCAAACTCCTCCACTTCCTTGTAAGCCTAGACCAATCTGAACCTTTTTCTTTTAGTGTGGCAGCGGTGCCACTGGTCTCAGGGGTGGGGGCAAGACGGTCAGAGAGTAGAGCCCCAGGATGAGCAGTACTCCTGAAAATATGCCTGGACCAATACTGGCAGCCTCCCCTGACTTCCAGTACAGGCTGCGGATGACGGGGCTCCATGTGAAGGGGTAGGCAGTCATGCTCCCATTCCCAGAGGCAAAGGCTGGTTGGCAAGTCCTACCCTTCTTGGTCAGTCATATTCTTTCTGGGTCTTAGATTCTAGGAAATAGGCTTCTGGAAACATGATTTGTGGATCTACATGAAGCATGGATCCTGAAACTGTTTTAGAGCCACTGTGGCAGGGCTGTGGGACTATCCTTGGCTTCATGTAATCGACTGGTTCCAGAACCACTGAAATTGTGTGACATATCTATCATCAATGTCAAGACTTGGGAGGGCAGAAGAGAACTGCCAAGTGAAGCGGCACCTGGATCTGATGTACTATCTGCAGTAGCCCTCCCTCCCCTGCTCTCTTATTAAGGGTCAAAGACTTTTCCCCATCCCTTCTGAGAAGTTTCTTCAGCCTTCTGCCTTATTTTGGACCTTTTGGTAGCCACTGGAGCCAGGGGCTTCACAGTACTCAAACTGCTGGATTGAGATTCTGGGATCTGAGATAGAACTGTTTTGGGGGAAGCCCCGGCAGCCTACCTGTGTATTTCCGGTGGCTCCCGTTTGATCTTAGCACTTGACTCCATGACTTCCTTTGCAACTCGGCCGCTGTAAGTAGTATAATAAAAACAAGTGGCAAGAAATGAGACTGTGTTCCAGGACAGCTCCTCTCCAAGATCTCAGGTGCTTTCCCTGAATCAGGAAATGGCATCTGTGGCCCGCCCTTTCCACGATGTTTTGGTCACAGAGAAAGGCTTGCTTGCTGGGGTACAGAGTTCCTAAGTGTCATGACAGCCTATCTGAGAGAGAGCTCTCTCCATCTCTAGAGTCTTTAGGATCTTCCATTCTATTTAGGAATAATTCCTCAATTTCCAGCATGTTCCAATTACATCACAAAAAAATACATAAGAACAATCTTTAGACAGTGAGACATGAAAAGAATCACTGTTACAGTTCTTATTTTGCTGCTGTTGTAAGGGAAAGAGAAGATACACATTTATTTTTCATTTTCTTGGAGACAAGATCTTGCTCTGTCTCCCAGGCTGGTGTGCGGAGGTGCAATCATGGCTCACTGCAGCCTCGACCTCCTGAGCTCAAGCGATTCTCCCACCTCAGCCTCCCAAGTAGCTGGGACTATAGGCACGTGCCACCACACCCAGCTAGTTTTTTGTTTTGTTTTGTTTTTTTCTTTTTTTGGTATTTTTAGTAGAGATGGGGTTTCATCATGTTGCCCAGGCTGGTTTCAAACTCCTGGCCTCAAGTAATCCACCTGCCTCAGCCTCCCAAAGTGCTGGGATTATAGGCGTGAGCCACTGTGGCCGGCCGATATACATTTAAAACCCTACAGACAAATAGCTGTAGGGAAGGAAGGAAATAAAGGGTCATAAGACAGGAGAATTGGATGGAGACCTCAGACTTTTCTGAGTCCTCCCCAGTTTCTCTGTTCTAAAGGATAAGGACCACTGAGTGTTCTCCAGAGAAGGGTCTGAAAATAGATCCATAATGGTTACTTACTGTCACTATTTACCTGTATCGGAACCGGCTCCCTTTAAAGAATAAATTGCTGCTGGACACTGTGCGGACTTGGCTTGACTTCTCCAGCCTGCAGCAAGGCAAAGTCCAGTGTGATAGACAGCCTGAACTGCCTCATACAGGGTAAGGCAGCACATCCCCAGCTTCTTCCAAAGGCTACTTGAAATGTCAGGAAAAAAGCCCTTCGTAGTCCACACTTGTCTCTGACTCTCACTATCCTAGGATCTGGGGGCTGTGCGCACAGCCAGCTGCCTTCCTGCCTCAGTGCCCAGGACTGTTGCATGGAAACCCATTTTTGTGTCAGGAGAGTGAAGGCTCCCCCAAAATGCTTCATAGGTTTTACCAGGGGGACTGAGAGAATACATGCTAGGGTGGATGGTCTGGGGGAATAATAGAATGCCACCCATCTAATCTCAGCCAGGTCACTTATTAGCAGTGTGACCTCGGGCAAATTTCCTTCTCTCTTAGCCTCACCCTTCTTATAAAATGATAGAGCTGGGACTACTGGACCTTAGGGGTCTCCTTTCTAGTCCCAGTATTTGATTTTGTGTCCATGTCTGGGTAATTGTGGGTAGAGAAGAGGATGGGGGCTGTCCTTCCTGTTCCATCTCCCTTTTGGAGGGTCCTAAAATACATGACCATGGTAAAGACTGAGAAATCCTGCGATGAAGAAACTAGCTTAATTTTAATAAAAGTTCCGTCATGTATTTGAATTTGGAGCCTTCCTCCCTCCCCCGGGATGTCTATTTAATATCTCGTTTGAAGCTGCAGACAGCTGATGTGGAGCTCTGTACTACTTTCTCCTGGGTGACTTCACTGAGCCCATTAACTCTCTCAGCTTGGGCACAGCAGCTCAGGGAGAAGCCTCCTAAGATGGGATTCACCTGTAAGATGCCCAGGTGCCTATGATACTGATCCAACCAGGAACCCATGTGGGTCTGAAACCTGTGCTATGAGCAGCGAGTAGGAGCTGTCTCCACAATCCATGAACAGTTCTTGGGAGACACCATCTCTGCCCGTCTCAGGGCTCCAGGACATCCGAGCTGCTTACTCTCCTGCCTGGGCATGCTGTTGCATCTGACTGGGCGCCCGCCAAGGCACTAGGCCAAAGGCAGGACTAGGGATCTGTATGTGAGAGACACTGAGGGCAAGGCCAAAGCGCTGCTGCCAGAGACTTGGCATACCTGGGGATCTGACCCAGGCTAGAGGCTTTTATCATTTAACGAGAACATCAAGGAGGCAATGGAAAACTGAAAAATGACCTCCGTTTCCAGTGTGGGTGCAGGCAGGGCTGGGTGGGTATGGAGATCTACTCGTGGGAAGACTCAGAAACCGGCTGTGGTCACAGGTTCAGAAGCACACGTCTGTTTCCATGACACAGATGGGAAACCAAGCCCTTAAGAAATGGTGCTGAAGGCATGAAAAGACAAGAGGCAAGGAGACTGCTTCCATTTGCATTAGACCCTTTGGCAGAGAGAAAGGGAACGCTTCCACATACGCCATTCCCAGGGCAGGGATAGCTCAGTGTGGAGTAGGCCCCTGTCTGCTAGTGCCTTCCTCTCTCTGCTGGGGAGACCCATGGAACCCTCGTCCTTCCTGGGCTGCTCCTCAGTCCCACAAGCAGGAGCTTGCATCTCAGATTGCTTCTCTCTAGGTTCAGGTAGCTGGCCAAACCTGGATTACATCCTCACAGGCAAAGGGACAGTGGTAGCAAAAGAAAATAAATGTTTTCTTGACTTTCTATGGATAGTAGGGACTGAACAGGAGGGAAGTGTGACCATGCCAAAGTCTCCCCTGAGTGTATTCAGGAGAAGAACTCACTGCCGATTCAGTGAATCCTTGATTCTGGTATAAACACATAACGAGTATTAAGCAATTCAGAATGCCTGTCTAAGAAACAGCCTCTGGGGCTGTGGCCCTGGCAACTGGGAGGACCCAGTTCTGCCAACCAGCATCCCATAGCAGCCAGCAGGCAACAGAATCTTCCCTGGAGAGGAGCATTGTGCCACTCAGCCCAGAGCAGTTCTCATCTCTCCAGGATCCTTCAGGTTACTGGAACTGAGACCTGGCCTGTCAGGGGCATTTGGTGAGAGCAGGGCTCACCCCAGGTAGAATATACCACACTCTGTCTTGCCTTGACCTCATTCAGATACGTCTTAGTAAAGCATAAATTATTACGGTATATTTTAAAAACAAGACCAAGGGGTTTAGTGATCATCACTCCCTCGATAGGCCATTTTACCTGGCATCACTCCCTCGATAGGCCATTTCTTTACTACCTCATGCTTTTATAACCACTTTCTTAATCGAATCGAAGAAAACAATACACAAGCCCCACATTCTTTACAAAATCCCTTTGGTAGGCAAAGCTCTGGCCTTTGGCCTCAACCTGGCTTCCCGGTAACTGTCAAGCCCTTGACCACTTCCAGCTACGCTGCCCCAGGCTCCTGGGCACTTGGCCTCCTGTCACTGACTCTCTGTGACTCTGGCTTTAAGAAAGACAGTCCCCATCACATGTATCCACTCACTTGTAGAAGGCTTGGTTCTCGATTCCACATTTCCAGAGGTGCTTACATGCTTCAGGAGTTGGAGCAAAATATGTAAGAATAATCTTCTTTTCCTGCAAAAAATTCCACATTGATATGGCTGAGTGTAGATGGAGAAGCAAAGGGTGAAGTAGGCAAGGACCCTGACCCCAGAGCTGTTAGAGGCCCTGGCAGCTGGCTAGTTAGAGGGGAGGGCCCGCGGGACCCACTGAGGCAGAGCTCAGTTCAGTGCATCACATCATACTTAGCAAGTCCAATCAGGGTAAGTCTCAGCTGGCACAAAAGTGGCACAAATTGAACCAGGAGAGCTCTTGGTGAGAAAGTAGCCCTTGCCTCTGGAATTCCCATATACATGAAAGGAAAAGAGCCTTCCTTTGCACTTCCTGGAGGTAAAGATCTCTTGAGTGAAAGCTCTGGGTGTCAACAGCATCCCCGAGGAAGTCCTGTGCTCCAGGGCCTTCCCACTCCTTCATATTGTACCTGCAGGTCCTGACCTTGGTCTTGGCTTAGCCTGTGGGTGGCTTGGCTCTACTGGGGTCCCTCAAGCTTGGCTCTGGCCACCAGGAAGCATCCCATCACCCCAGCCCTCCCTGAAGAGAAAGAAGCCAGCACTCACCTCTTTCTGACTTACGTATAAATAGAAAGTCTTTCCTTCAAATTTCAGCTTGGTCACCTCATTCCTAGAAGTACAAAGATAGTGCCTGTCACCTCATTGCGGGCTGCCTGTTCACAGCTAAATCTTGTAGATGCACAGCCCACCCCAACTGGAAGGGGCTCCAGGCACAGACACAATTTTAGCCAAAATCAGAACTGAAACAAGACAGCAGCGCAGTGGCCTTAGAGAACGTTGTTGGAACAGTTCAATCCACAGTTTTCTGGTCAATCACACTATAGTAATAGGGTGACAGGAGGATTTCGGGCTTATCAACAGTGGCTGTAAAAGGGAAACATTTGCATGGAAAGTGAGTCTAGGCAGAGTATCCGGGGCCATTTCAGGATTGGGTTCATAACACAGGTGCATTATCTGGATGGGACTGTCAAACGTAAGATGCCACAGGTAGCTGATGAGGCCAAAGTTCAAGATACAGCAAATAATGAGAAACAATGCAACCAGGTTCTGAGGGAGTTGAGTCTTTCAGGTGACTGTGCCACTGGATGGAAAATGCAGTTTAATGCAGACAAATGTCAAACAATCTCAGGGAGCGGGGCAGGGCAACATACCAAAGAGAGAGAACAGATTACATGGAACAGTCATGCAGCGTACTGACCAGGAAAGGGGCTTAGGGGTTATTGTAGAAAAATCCTTGAAGCCACCAGCCCAGTGAATGGCTGCAGTAAAAGAGGCAAACAGGATACTGGGGTACATCACCCGTGGGACAGACACAAATCAGAAGAAGTGACATGGTTACTGTACATGGCACGGCCTAGATCTCACCTCCACATCCACCTCCTGCTCTCAGCCTTGGTTACATTTGCAAAATGGAAAAACTACCAGGTCTTAGGCGAATGTCCCTGAGAGCCATGGCATTAGGCCTCCAGTACTGGTTGCTCCTTACTTCCCATGTACCTGCCCAACATAGCTGCCCTCTGGAACCTCTCAGCCCTCTCCATGTCACTGTCCCATTTTTCTACCCAGCTGGGACCCCCAAGGTGGGCTTGTCATGCACATTCACCTCCATTGGCTGCTGCTTTTTTTGTGACTTCTAAGGAGATTTCCTTAATCTCCTAGGAAATAGTAGAAAGGTAGTGAGAATCATGTACCCAACTTACTACTGGAAAAAGTTCAGGGGACAGAGGAAAATCACTTGTTCTCTGTGCTCCTGAAAATCATGGCTGTTTCAGGATGAGATTTCACAACTTCTGACCACCACTTCTGAGCTAACACAAGCCACACGGTAATCCTTCCCTTCTGATTCCCTCTCAAACTCCCTCTCAATCAACCATCAATCTCACACACACACACAATACAATCAATGCCAATTGGCTAATATATAGACAAGCACACAGATCACCTAGGTTCCAACAAGCAGGCTAGGAAAGGAAGGAGTTTTATTTTGAGAGTGAGATTGGGCTTACATCTATTATTACAGAGTTGACACATGGTGACGAGGAGACTTCCAGAAGAAGTGGTGCATGAGAGAAGCCGTGGAAAGAAAAGCGTCTGTGAGAACCAAGAGCCATCATGGTTTCTGGAGGGGTGGGGATAATTTAGGGACTGCAGGTGTCTGTGACAGGTGTGTCCTACTTGTTTCTAGCCAAACACTTCCCCTGACAGGGACCTCACCCAGCAGCTACTCTGGTTGGAATGTGGATCTGGGCCCTGTAAGGAACATCGATAGCCCAGACGTATCCAGGCAGCAGAGACCCCACACTAAGAGGGCTGTGGCCTGATCCTGCTCATTGTCTTTTTCTGAAAAGCATTTTGTTGGACAGGAGATTCCAAATCCTCACATCTTCACCCAGAGAGCACAGTGAAGTGAGCCGACTTGAGGATGCCTAGGAAACAGGTATGTTGGGGTGTATTCTGCCAACTCCAGGGCAGCAGCTGCCTTGTGGCGTGGCTGTTGTCCTGGGGAATCGAGGCCCCCCTGCATGTGTGATGAGCAGTTTCACCAGCACTCTGGCTGACGAACGTAATGCCCTCCCCTTCACAAAATCAAGATGGGCTGGAAAGGCGGTATCTGTCCTCAAGCTCAAGCTCAGTGGCCCAGCTGAAGAGGGCACAGCGGGATAGATGGCCTGCAGTGTCCCCAGCCGAACGCTGACTAGGAAGCAACTGTACCCAAGATTCCTCATGAGCTCTCCTGGAGAAAACAAACGAAACAGACTTCCCCCCACTGAGCTCTGCTGGACCAAGGGAAGCCACTTATCTAAGCCCCTCGGAGGAGCTGGTCAGCTTAGACTTGGCAGTCTGAGGCCCAGGAAGGTACAGAAATCACAGGAGCTTAGTAGAATATGCAAAATGTTTTGATGACGCTGACAGATGTTTGTATGGACTGGCCAGCTAAAGGGTCTCCAGGAGAACCAAGTGTCAATCAACAAACCAGAGTCTGCCCAGAGGCATGCAGCAGAACAGACCCCAAACAAAACAGAGAGGGGCAGGAGAGGAAGCAGTTCAGAGTAGCTGCAGCTGAGGCAGTGGCTCTTGCCTGTTAGATGGGAATGGAGAGGGGAGGGAAGGAAGGAAGAGTGGGAATGTGACTCCTGGAGGCTGAGGACACTTAAATGCCCAAGAGGGATAGGAGTGAGACAGCAGCAACTAAGCTTTTGCAGACACAATGCCCACAGTGAGGGCTGGTCTGAGGAGGGTGTTTTGCCAAAGTAACAGGGGACTTATATCTGCCCCAGAGGTCACTGTCTGTGAGCCCCTCCCTTGTTAGTAGAGCAGGTAAGGGCACTAAGCCATCCACAGAGATGCTGCAGAACAGCCGGCTCAACAGGGCTGATTACGACCCTTAGTGGGTGACGGCCCCAAGGACTCAGTTCTCACAGGAACTTGGCTCCACTTACACTGGCTCCAGCCCCAGGCCTCTCACCCTCCCCAGAAATCAAACCATTGTATCCCTTTTCCTTTCTGGAGAGGCTGCTGGCTCTCAGGGACACCCCTTTGGAAGAACAGGATCCCTAGGAAGAGGCCACTCCCTGCATCAGTTACCACACTATCAACACAAGGCTTTGGGGAGGGCTCCGAACCAGAACTGCCCAATCACGGACAAAGGACATGGGAACCATCGCCCCTCCCCAGCTGGTGAGATACAAAGAGCCTGTTTTGGAAATGAAGACGCTCACCATTTAATGAAGTGGACCCTCTTGTTTCCTTGAAGAACAACAAACCCAAAAGGAGTGAAGGCCAGAAATGCAGCATTTCCTGACACGTCCTGCAACACAGAAAGACTTCTCATCGGGTGATGCAGGCACAGAGGTCAAAGGGTAAGAAACACAGCTGTTCATAGGTGATGCGGGGTTCATACTTGGCAGTAGGTCACAGAGGGAAAAGCATGTCCTCTGGAATCACAAGACCATAGTCTGAGTCTCAGCCTTGCCACTTGCCAGTCACACGACTACAAGCAAGTTACCTGCTGAGCCTCAGTGTCCTGATCTGTAAGTTGTAGATTATAATGATACCAACCTTAGAAGGTTGCTGTGAACATCCAAAGAGAATGGCAACACCTCATGCATTGCTGATGGGGTTGTAAAATGGTACAGTCACTTTGAGAGAGTTTGAAAGTCATTTAAATTGTTAAAAATCGAGTTACCACATGACCCAGCAATTCCACTCCTCAGTGTGTGCTCAGAGAATTAAAACTGCATGTCCACACAGAAACTGGTGCATGGATGTTAATAGCAGCAATATGTGTTAAGAGCTAAACAGTAGAAACAATCCGATCCATCTTCCAGTGTAAAGTTTCCATTAACTGATACATGAATATACAAGTAGTATATTGTGATACAGTAGAATCTCATTCACCAGTAAAAAGGAATGAAGTACGGACAGATGCTACAACACAGGTGAACCTTGAAAACACTGTGCCAAGTGAAAGAAGCCAGTCACAAAAAATCAGGTTGTGATCTTTTAACTCTGTGAATATACTAAAAACCACTGAATTGTACACTTTAAAAGGGCACATTTGGCCGGGTGCGGTGGCTCACGCCTGTAATCCCAGCACTTTGGGAGGCTGAGGCGGGTGGATCACCTGAGGTCAGGAGTTTGAGATCGGCCTGGCCAGCATGGTGAAACTCCGTCTCTACTAAAAAGACAAAAATTAGCCAGGCGTGGTGGCGGGCGCCTGTAATCCCAGCTACTCAGGAGGCTGAGACAGGAGAATTGCTTGAACCCAGGAGGTGGAGGTTGCAGTGAGCCAAGATTGCAGCAGTACACTCCAGCCTGGGCGACAGAGTGAGACTCCATCTGAAAAGAACAAAACAAACAAACAAACAAAAACGTTTTATGATATGTGAATTATATCTTAAAAGGCTGTTATTAAAGAGTCAGGGAGTTGTTATCTACGTTCATAACAGTCCTATAACACTGGGCCCCTCAGGAAAGTTTAGCTGAAGAAAAAAATAAGAAGCAACTGGCAAAATAGAACAGTCGCCATCAGCCCTGAGGTGCCTGAACCAACAGAGAGGGCCTCCTGGTCACTGGCACCATCAGTTGGTAAACACCAGGCTTGAGGCTCTGTTGAGCACAGTGGGGAGGGGATGGAGCAGAAGCTGCGGGTCTCACTTCCTCACGGGGGAGTGAGTCTGTGAGGACTAGGCTGGGTGGAGGATTTTGCCCTCCCAGAGGGCTTCCTTTGTGACAGGGGCGTCAGGTGACATTTGGCGCCCTCAAGCTGCATGAATGGCAATGGAGAGGGTGTAAGTGTGTTGAGGTGACCAGAAACTTGTGCCGTGATGCTGGTCAAATATGCCTGCAGGAGAGTCTTCTGGGCCACAGCTCAAGTGGTGCCATGGAGTCAGGGCGTGAGTCACCGAGCGTGAGGCATGGGTGTCAGGGCTGAGGCTGCCAGGCCAGGTCGGCCTGGGGTTTGGCTCTCCTGGCCTCTCCACGTTCAGGGCTCGCCTCTCTGGCACAGATTCTCCGCCTGATTGGTCCTAAGAACAGTGGGGCCTCTGCAGGGCCTCATGAGTCCTGCCTCAAGAAGCAGTCCAGTTCTGCCTTAAAACTCTCTCTCAGAGTCAGGGTTACAAGTATGAGCATCTGGGTCCAGGGAATAAACTAAGTATATGTTTGGCAAACACTTGCAATTAATGTAATGTTGTTATTGTCCTTTCCTTAGGGTCTGTCATGATCCAGACACTTGGCTACAAGCACAATGTCATGGGCACAACAAAAAGCTGTTTAAAAATAACTGGAATGCAGACACTGTGAAGCCACAGGGCTGGATTTCCTCCTGCTTGTCATCAGTGCCTGGTGGTGGTTATTAATATCTGAGTACCAGGCACTGCACACAAACACTGTTCCTGCCAGGAGGCACCAGGGCTAACCTGGCAGGCTTGGCAGAGGTATGGGTCAGGGAAGGGTGGCCTTGAGGGGAGAATGACTGGGAGAAGTGGGGGAGGGAGGCAGCCTGCCTGCTCTGCCTCTTCTGCTCCCTGTGTAAGCAGGACCCAGGGAAGTCCTACAACTGCAGGCTTAGAAAGACAGAGACTGGGAGTGGAGACCTTATTGTGTGAATGGTGGTGGAGAAAGGGCCTGCAGAAAATTTTGAGCAGAAGAAGGTGGAAGATAGTGGGGTGGGTCAGAGGGGCCAGTCTGGCTGCAGTGGGGAATGTCTGTATGTGCGTAAAAATGAGAGGGGAGCAGAGGTGGGGCAGAGGCACGGAGGGGGTCATAATGCTTGCTGAGATAGAGGAAAGACCTACAAAGGAGAGGTGGAGGGATGGAAATGAAGCCTTGGGCCTGCAGGAGGCTACTGGACAGTTTGAAATAACAGGGAAAGACGTAGGGAAGGGAGGTGGGCAGAAGGCAGGGGAGGGAAGCAGCAGAGGGCCCCCCTCTGCTTCTTTCACTCTGGCTCATATGGGCAGTGACAGGTGGAAGAGCATCCCCACTAGAACCAGTGGTGCGGGCTCTGGGTCAAACTGCTCGGGTCCAGGTCTGGCTCTGCCACTCACTGTGTGACTGTGGCCAGGTCCTTAGTTTCTCCATGGTCAGACTCCTTGTCTTAGAATGAGGGTTGATCATATTACCTACCTCATAGGTTATGTTTAGGAGGCACCCCACAAATGCTAGTGGCCATGTTTTTTGTTTGTTTTAGAGACAAGGTCTCACCATGTTGCCCAGGTGGGTCTTGAACTCCTGGGCTCAAGTGATCCGCCCACCTCAGCCTCCCAAAGTGCTGGCATTACAGACATGAGCCACCATGCCCGGCATGTATTTGTTATTAATATTATTATACCTGCTACTAGTTAGCTGAGTGTGTTGAACTTAATACAAATCCTTTTTAAAAAGAAATCTAACATTTTACCATTTTTCCTGATGTTGACAGATTTAAATTTTGCTAGTTAGGAAACAAAAAGTGGGAAGTTAGAATGAAAAAAGTAGAAGTAATTCACTGTTAGGGGACCATGGAGGAGTGGGGTGATCCATGAATCTGAAGTGAGAATGGGAAGGGAACAGAGGCCACGACACAGTCAGAGATCCACCAGAGTCCTCTCAGTGACCTGTGTCCCTCTGGCCAGAGCAAAGGGAAGATGCAGTCCCATAAGATGGGCGGTGCTGGCCAGGTTGCCCTGCAGCCTGCAGATACCTCAGCGCTGGCCTCTTCTCTTAGAGTTAGAGAAGCACAGCCTCTCCTAACCAGACTGGCTGCTTTGGAGCAGAGAGCTGGGAATAAACCCCAATGAGATGCCACATCATTTCATAAGCAATAATAGCACCTTGAACAATCCCAATTTTTCCCAATCTCATATGAAGAGAGCGGTTCTCCAAACTGCTTCAAATGCAATAGATGCAGATGAAGGCCACTGCAAGACCCTGGCACCTGGTGTCCGCAGGGGCAGGTGACAGCTGGGATGTTTGCAACTTGCCTCTGGCACATGAGGCTCAGCAATCAGTGTGGAAGGGACTTGAATTACAGGGAGAAATCTCACATCTGTGCTGGCATAAAAATACAAGCAGGCAGCCACTCTGACACCTTCCCTGGAACTTCTCCAGTTTCTTCTATTTGACTTGTCATTCTTGTTGTGAGCCTGTCCTTGGAGTTTGTGTGTAAAATAACAAGTTGCATGATAAAAACAGGAGGGAATGAGGACAAGGTGAGAAGTGGAGTCAACAGTCGCCTGTTCTTCAGATCTCCCATTTTATCAAGCTGAACTCTCTTTCTTCCCTGTCCCCTTCCCATCCCTATGAAATCAGTGCCCACAGGACTGAGCCATTAACAGAGTCGGGAGGTGGAATACGAACTAGGGTCCTGATAGCTCTGCTGTGGATATTGCCAGCTACACTCTGCAGCAGGTAATAGTCGAAATAATCTAGTTCACTTCTTCAGTTGTGAGGTTAAAAAATTGTTTTCAATTTCTCATCCTTGTGAAAAGAGCTTCTGTGTCAGTTTAGGATCCCAGCTCTGCTTCTTCTTTGCTGTGACTTTACTTCTCCAAACCTCAGTTTCCTCATTTGTAAAATGAGGACAATAATATATACCTGGAGAAATACTACTTCCATCTGATTTTAGGGAGATAGATCAAATATCTTACTGCTAGGACGTGGCCAACGGTATTCTCCTTGGAGAGGGGATGAACATGCATTCCTTGTCATTCATGTGTTTACATGGCTCTCGCCATCAAACTTGACCTGTGTCGGTCAACACCAGCAAAGTTCACCCTAAGATGATCACTCTGCCCAGGAAAGGATTTTTGGAAATCAAAGCACTGACTGGTTCAGAAGCAGGAACATCTGGCCACCATTTCTAGTCCCCACCGGTTCCACTTCCGGATTCAAAGTAGCCTTCTGTCTCCTGCCACCCTAGAGGACACACTGGGTATGACTGAGTAGGCAACACCTTCTTGGTTTTTAGGCCTCTAGGGTCATCCTGTCCCCTCTCTGGGGCGTGACTCAAACTAATGCAATTTTGATGAATGAAGCCACTATTTCTTATAAAACCCTCTGGAAGATGATTCCACATGCTCTACCAGATACCTATGCCCATTTCTGAAAGAGCTCACAGGTGGGACGCTAAAGTCAGTCATGAAAATCACCTAGTCTGAATATACTACACTTAAACTTGGCCACAGAAAACTAGAATGGAAATGAAGAGGAGGAGGAGGAGGAGGCACCCTGTAAGAGACTTGGTGTTACTCCATGACAGCTCAGAAATGGAATTCCTGGTGGAAACTGCACCAGGTGCCTTTGGTGAAGTTCTTCATTTCAGCAGTAAATCTAACATCCTACCTGCCGCACAGCCAAGAGGGGCCCACCCAAGGGTGGGAGAGCCATCATTGATCCTTCTTGTTCTGTTTCTCAGAAGTGAGGGGTGCCGGGCATGGTGGCTCATGCCTGTAATCCCAGCACTTTGGGAGGCCGAGGCGGGCAGATCACCTGAGATCTGGAGTTTGAGACAAGCCTGGCCAACATGGTAAAATCCCATTTCTACTAAAAATACAAAATTAGCTGGGCGTGGTAGCACGCACCTGTAATCTCCGTTACTTGGGAGGCTGAGGCAGGAGAATCACTTGAACCTGGGAGGCAGAGGTTGCAGTGAGCCGAGATCGGGCCATTGCACTCCAGCCTGGGCAACAAGAGTGACACAAAAGAAAAAAAAAAGTGAGGAGAAACTCGTCAAGATGGGGGAAGGGGTTCTTCTTTAGACAGCTGGCTCGGTGGCTGGATTATGAAAGTAATGATTCCACTTTAAGGGCAGAGGGACAGTGTAATTTTATTTTTGTGGTTGATCTAACCTAGATCCTGTTGAAATCAATTTTATCCTGGTCTATACAAAGCAGACATAAAGACACTGGTGAACTTACATTAAATTTTTATAGGATGATGATATGGTTTGGCTCTGTGTCCCTCCCAAATCTGATGTGGAATTTTAATCCCCACGTGACAGGAGAGGGGCCTGGTGGGAGGTGACTGGACCATGGGGGCAGTTTCCCCATGCTGTTCTCGTGATAGTGAGGGAGTTCTCACAAGATCTGATGGTTTAAAAGTGTGGCCTTTCCCTGGCGTCCTCTCTTTCCTGCTGCCATGCAAGACATGCCTTGCTTCCCCTTCCGCTATGACTGTAAGTTTCCTGAGGCCTCCCCAGCCATGCGGAGCTATGAGTCAATTAAACCTCTTTTCTTTATGAATTACTCAGTCTGAGGTAGTTCTTTATAGCAGAGTGAAAATGGACTAAGACAGATGATATCAATATTCTTGTAGATCAGTGTCCTTTCTGTGTCAGAATTGGCAATGAGTTGTGCTTAGTTCCTAAATTCCATCTCTCCAGAAGGAAGACCATGAATAGTAATTGAAAAAGCCCAGCATTGAGACTCAGATAACCCTGGGTTCCAGTCTCAGTACTGTATTACCCAGTACCTTTGGACATGTTAGTTGGCCCCTTAGAGGGGACTTATCTCCCTCATACCACTTCTCATCTGCATCTTCAGAGGCTCAGTATTCTTATCCTCAAATAAGGACAAGAATATCTTCTTGGCAGTGATGTTGTAAAGATTCAATGAGATAATGTACGAGCCTGGCACAGACAGACTCTCAATAAATGGTACCTTCAAGACTCTTAACAACAAAGCTGGGTATCTGTAACAGGCCTAACTACTCCATGAGCCTTAACAGGACATCTCCATAAGTTGGGCCCAGGAGGCCAAAGTACAGTGCTGCAGGAGACCCAGGCCAAACCAGCAGTCTCAGGGCTACCTGGATGGAGCAAGATGGTGGCTCCTGAAGTTGGAGTGCTGTCAGGGCCAGGGAACAGATGTAGCAATGGATTGCCAGTGGTTTGCTTCATTCTCTTCCTCCAGCAGCTGTAGGCTTGGGCTGCTGGGGCTCTTGCCAGGAGTTGGGGGCTGAGGATCAGGGCAGAGAATGCAGGACGGCCTTGTCCTGCACTTTTGGAATTTGGGTGTTAGCTAATAGGGCTCTCTGGCTGTCCCATTCAGCATTTGTAGAATCTCCTCTTCCTGGTCCCAGGGCCAGACAAGGACATTCTGGGCAGAAAGAAACCATCAGTGTGCATAGGAAGAACAGCAGCTTCTTAATCAGTCCAGGGGACAGAGCCTAAGCTAGAGCGTTATTCTGCTCTCATTTAATTATCAAAATGATTCCTCTTCTTCTGTCCTCCCTGGGGCTGCATGCCCCAGATTCCCTGGGCCCAGTAATTGCCTCTCTGTTAATAGAAATCATCAGTATTTATTACACCAAGTGTGCCAGGTTATTTCAGCTCTTCTTGTAGCAGCATTAAGGCGAACACTTGATAGCATATCACTCAAGCGACTCTACTTAATAACAAGAGTAAAGGCCCCTGAACCGTTCTCTTTGCTGGGAGAGCTGAGGAGTCATGGTCACAGCCTAATGAGAGGAGTTGAGGGGCTTTGTGTGGGGTCTGCAACAGGGCCCCGGCATGGCCCTGGGTGAGGAACAGGCACAGGGCTCAGGAACAAGAGACCTGAGCACTCCCACCTTCCCCCAGCAGAAGTCTCCTGGGGGTTTCTGTTCTTCCGTAGGGTACATAACAATGGGTAGTGACTTGAGTTCAAATTCTTGCTCTACCACTCAGGGCTTGTGAACTTTGGCCTCCTGGAATGCCAGTCTTCTTATCTACAAAACAAGGAGAATAACATCTACCTCCCAGAGCTGGTGTGAGGATTAAATGAGAAAATAATGTGAAAAGACTCCACTGAGGCTGCCATGGGAGGCATGCTACAAGCATCTCTTCTTCCCTCCCTCCCTCTTTCTTTCCAGGAGCTGCTGCTGTGGGATTGAGAGGGCACGACATAAGTAACTGGGCCGCAACAGTGCCTGGTACGAATGCTGGTTCCTCCCTGCAGCCTCTTCAGCCTCTCTGCATCCAATGATGGATGAACTCACCCAAGACAAGGCTGAGACAGGAGTCTCACAGTCCTGGGGTGCCTGTGTATTTGGGTTGGAAACCAGGCTGGCTGCCACTATAGCTTCCAGACTCCCATGGGCAACGGTGGAGAATCCCTTTCCCCCCTTTAGTCAGTGTAGTGCTCGGGCTCGCTGTCTGCCCATCTCTGTGTCTTTTCAATCCTGCTCAGGGACCCATCTCTGAAGAGGTGGATGCTATGTGTGGCCTCAAGGGGACTGGGCAGGTTTGGAGTGAAATGCAGAGGTAACCTGGCCCCTTCTGATGACCGTATCTTCAGGCAGCTGTCTTTAAGGTCCTGGAGTGACTCAGCAGTTCAGGGAGCACAGTTATTGAACACATACTGTGTACTTTCAAGTGAGGCTCAGAGAAGCTCCCAAAGGCCCCAGTCAACACGGATGGGAACTGGAGCCCAGGGCCAGCTTATCCAAAGCTCTCTTCACTCCTGTGTGGGTGTCCCGCAAACAGTTTTGGAACAATTTATGGAGGGGTTTAAACTGCATCTGTTACACAGAGGGCATTGTTTAGGAAGTTTTGCTAATGTGTAAATATCCAAATGTCGATTCTCTGGTATAACAGGCATGAATGTGTTTTCTGACAGTGTGGCCCCAAGAACACAGGGGTTACTTTGCAGCAGGCTGTGCTAGTGGATAGGGAACTGTGGGGTAGGGAAGATGACCAGGGTTTCTGAATGTCAGGATGTTCTCAAGGTTCATAACTCCTAGGCAAGACTAAATCACCATCTTCTCACCAAGGGACCAAAGGACACTGCTCTGTCCCTGTGTCACTGTGCCTGTTCATTCCTGTTTTGTTTTTTTTGATACAGACTCTCGCTCTGTCACCTAGGCTGGAGTGCAACGGTACAATCCCAGCTCACTGCAACCTCTACTTCCCGAGTTCATGCGATTCTCCTGCCTCAGCCTCCTGAGTAGCTGGGATTACACTCATGTGCCACCATGCCCGGCTAATTTTTATATTTTTAGTAGAGACAGGGTTTCACCATGTTGTCCAGGCTGGTCTTGAACTCCTGACCTCGTGATCCACCCACCTTGGCTTCCCGAAGTGCTGGGATTATAGGCGTGAGCCACCACGCTCAGCATTCCTGTTTGTTATGGGCTATACACTGTGCCCTCAAAAATTCATATGTTGACATCGTAACCCCCAGTACCTCAGAATGTGACCTTCTTTGGAGACAGGATCTTTATAGAGGTAATTAAGTTAAACTGAGGTCATCAGCGTGGGCCCTAATCCAATATGACTGGTGTCTTTGGAGAAATCTGGACAGAGACATGTACAGAGGGAAGACAGCGTGAAGACACAGGCCGATGACAGCCATCCACAGGCCAAGGAGAGGGGCCTGGAAAGGATTCTTCTCTCAAAGCCCACAGGAGGAACCCACCCTGCCGACACCTTATCTCAGACCTGCAGCCTCCAGAACTGTGAGACAAGAAACTTCTGTTCTTTAAGCCACCCAGTCTGTGATACTTGTTACAGCAGCCCTAGGAAACTAATAGACTATTCTTTTAATTTTTGCTTGAAATTTAGTATCCCCTCTCCAGTTAGGAAGAAAACGTTGATGTCTTCCTATTCCTGACTGATACTGTTTCCTTCAGATCAGCTTGACAGCTGGTTTTACTGGTGATACTGGACACACTCCAGTAATGGAAAGAGAGAGGCAGAAATGTGGAGAAACTGAGGTAGAGACCAGCAGTGTCAACGCAACAGGGACAGGAGGTGACATGAAGGGCCACAGCCGCAGAGAGAGACGGGAAGGGGCCATGGGTCTGCACAGGCCTTGGCAGCCACTGGCTGCCCCCGCTCATCTCCAAAATGCCAGATGTGTGTGAGTAATTACAGAGGTTTCCTCTGGGCAGCCTCCCTGGTTGGTTCCCGTCTATCCCTCACAGGCGCATAATGGAATTAAATGTGACTCCACTGCAGTTCTGTGCAGTGACTTATGCCACTGCAGTCAATAAAACCCACTCTTGGAAAGAAACTAGATTACAGGTCAGGAAAGGGTGGGCAGTCCTGAGCCGCCTCTGATCGTTCCCTGTGGGGGGCCTTCCACATCCCTTCTCTCTTCATTTCCACCAAATTACTCACTAGCTTTGGATTTGTTATTTAGATTGACTTTGCCTCGGTTCCTCTGACATTGATGTGGCACCACAAAATTATGCAGCATGGGATCCAGAGGAGTTTTCAAAGGAGGCATTTTCTCTGACATCTCACTGAAAGTGCCAGCCATGTAAACGTTGAAGGGGGCCTCTGAGCCCAGGCATGGGGGCCCTTGCTCCTGACACCTTCTAGAGGAGGAAAGGTCACGGAGTCTTCAACCAGGGGGTCTTACCTTACATGGGTGAGGATCCACTCCATATGTTTCCAATGTCTGTGCTTTTCTTAAGAAGTTCAGCTCTGATGTTGCTGGTGTCTGACCACTGGAATAAAGAAGATGAGATGGTTTCAAGGTGTCTTGTTCCCACAGGTTCCCCTGAGGTAACTCTCTATGAAGACGTGCTCAGGGTGAGCCACACATCTCAATGTTTCTAGGGTGTGCTCCCTGCTTGGTTCTAGGACCAACTTCAGAGACTCCTGCTAGAGTCTCTGACTGTCTTCAAACATTTTCAGAGTGAGGCAGGCTACATAATGAATTACTTGGGCTGAGTGTGAACAATGGGGAGTGGTGGGGACTGTGCCAGCAGCACCTTAGCTCTGAGATTCCCATTACTGAGAATGCAGGGCCCACTACTTGGGAGGCTGAGGTGGGAGGTGGGAGGATCGCTTGAGCCCAGGAGTGCAAGGTTGCAGTGAGCTATGGTCACAGCCCTGCACTCCACCCTGAGTGACAGAATGAGACCCTGTCTCAAAAAAAAAAAAAAAAATACTGATTTTTATGTGGTATTTCACAATTTAAAACACTATGGGGTAAAACAAAATACATCTGTAGGCTGGAGGCAGGTCATAGGCTTCTCATATATGATCTGATCTAGACTGAAATATAAAGAAGGGGCTCATAAAGCTGGCTGGTGCCACCCAGCCCTCTTCCTTTGCCAAAAGGAAACACAGGAAAGTAGGGTGAGGAGAGGCAGAAGGAGACAGTACTGAGGTCCCATGCTCCACAATAGCTGTCTGTCCATAGGGTGATGACCATGAAAAGGAAAGACACTGAAAAAGGCAGAGATCAGCTCCGGCTCCAGACCATCTGAAGGGGCCTTTGGCATCACCCCTTCCCACTGCCTCTTTAGCAGGTGTTGATGGGCTCATTGCAGACCCAGTGGCAGGATCACCATCAGGCTCTTGCCTGGGTCCAGAGCCCTGCAAAGCAGATGTACTTCTATAGATACAGGGTTGGCTCTGGTGAGGAGGGGCGGGCAGCTTGTGAAGTCAACATCTCTGATGGCTGGTGGGCAGGACTGCACGTTGCTCATTTCTAAGCTTATCAGTTGCCTCAGGTGATACGGCCAGGCAGGAAGATAAGCTGGCCCCAAGGAGAAGCAGGCCGGATTCCCCTAGCGTCCCTCTGGAGGGGCATCAGTCAGGCAGCATCTTTATGCGCCAGTCTCGTGCTACTTGCTGGAAAATATACGAAGAAACACAGTATACAGTTTGTGCCCTCAAGAGCCCCTATCACATTGCATAAAGGAAGCATGGATGTATTTTTACATTATGAAGACGAGGCAGGACCTGTGGAAGAAGTACCTGTGGAAGGGGGTATTACTATGAATAAAGACTTCTGCATCCACTAGCGTACCTGAGGCACAGGGAAGGTAAGTTTGGAACATATTTGTGTGGCAAGCAAAGGGTTGGCTAGAGCACCGCTTCCCTTTCCAGGGAGCATCCTTGTTTGCAGGGGAGTGGGCCCTGGGGGCTCCATTTACCCCTGGAGTTGGCCCAAACCTTCAGGGTCCTCAAAGTGGGCATCATTTCCTGGGGGATCCCCTGCTTTGAACAGCTTTCTGGAAGGCTGTCCCTACTATTCTGATGTCTCCTAAAGCCCTCCAGGCAGTTCCAGCACATCCCTGAACTCTTTGAAGGAACCTTGAGGACACGGCCCCCAACACCACAAGCCCGTGTTTATTCTGATTTTTACCACAAGGGGTCGCTATTCCCTAACAGAGTGAGTCGAGGAGCCGCGGGGTCCTGCACCCGGGAAGGCACACCCAGGGAGAGGGGCGGGAAGCATGCAAGATTCCATTTGTTTGGTGTTGCCATTCCGCTGGGAGGGTCAGGAACCCCTCCTGTCACAGAGCGTGGGCAGAGGGGTCTGTTTACAAAGGCGAAGGAGGCTTTGGGTTATATTTGTTGGTAAAATCATTGAGTGAAGGGTTTCTGGGGGCCTGTGGTTAGGGAAGGAACAAGTTGAAGCTTAGTATTAGCATTAGAAATGTCCGGCTCTGCTCCCTGTTGCCAGGCATAGTCTTTCCTCAGAACAGTAGATACACAAACCTTTTAAAATATTTTTTTAAAGCTGTAATGTATTATAATGACAACATAACTTTTTATTTTTATTTTTTTGAGACAGGGTCTCGCTCTGTGGCCCAAGCTGGCATGCAGTGGCACGATTCCAGCTCACTGCAACCTCCGCCTCCCGGTTCAAGCGATTCTCATGCCTTAGCCTCCTGAGTAGCTGGTATTACAAGCGTGTGCCACCACATCTGGCTTTATTTATTTACTTTCATTTTTAGTAGAGACAGGGTTTCTGCCATGTTGCCCAGGCTGGTCTCTTGAACTTCTGGCCTCAGGTGATCTGCCCTCCTCCACCTCCCAAAGTGCTGGCATTACAGGTGTGAGCCACTGTGCTTGGCCAACGCTGCATTCTATATCCCTTTTTTCCCCTCAGTTTGTCAGTTTGGGGAATCTGTGTTATACATCAAGTGGAGCCCAGACTTGCTTTTAAAAATCAGGCTTTGTAGAAAATCCTACTTCATGTGTGTGAAAGGCTGCATTAATGCTGTTTTATGGTATTCAGCATATGCTGGGCAAGGTGAGAGACGCTGAGAAAGATGAGGCGCCACACTTGAAGCCACGTCTCCTCCACTTCCCTCTGTGTAAAGTCAGGGACTCCAGAGGGTCCCTTGTGTGGTGGGGGGCCTGAGTTAGGCGGGCCTGAGGACATAGTCCTGAACCAGAGCGCTCCCAAGGCACCCTCAGCATTTATGAATCAGTCCTGCGCACTCCATCCTCTGCTGAGAAGCCACCTGTCACACTGTCACAGACTGAGAGCAGAGGCCTGCCCTTTTTCACATCCTCACTCAACCTCTCCTTTTCCTTTCTTTTTTTTTTTTGAGATGGAGTCTCACTCTGTCACCCAGGCTGGAGTGCAGTGGCGCAACCTCTGCTCACTGCAACCTCTGCCTCCCGGGTTCAAGCTATTCTCCCGCCTCAGCCTCCGGAGTAGCTGGGATTACAGGCACCTGCCATCATGCCCAACTAATTTTTGTATTTTTAGTAGAGATGGGTTTTCACCATGTTGGCCAGGCTGGTCTTGAACTCCCGGCCTCAGGTGATCCACCTGCCTCAACCTCTCAAAGTGCTGAGATTACAGCCATGAGGATACATGATAAAGCACCTGGCCTTTTTCTTTCATCTTTTTTCTCTTATGCAGTTTCCTTTGTGTTTATCTTTTCCTTTTCCCCAGTTCATGCTTTCCTCTGTATCTTCATTAAATATCTTAGTGAGGTAAATGCCTTTCAAAGGCCAATCCCTCTGTTTCCCCTATAACACAATTCTCCCTTATCTTTAAAGATTCAGCCTATATCGCTCTTCTTGGAGTGGGAGCCCACAGGGCTTGTGGCTGTGACTTGTGCTGTCAGTGTATCACTGACAATGGTACATCCTGGGGTCAGGAAGGCTGGGGAGCATCACTCTGTGTCAGTAAACAGTCTGCGAGAGCAGAGGACACGTCGTGGAGCCTGTGCGCTCAGGCTGTGGAGAAGCCACAGTGTTCTGGGACTAAGTGCCACGTACCTGAGTTCTGTCTTGTGAATCTCGGCAATTTTCCTTTCCAGCTTCTCTGAATGTTTAGGGAAAAACTGGAACTTGGAGCTGTAGCCTTCAGGGTGTTTCCCTGAGTCATAATCCCCAATCTCCGCTTTCAAAAGGAAGGTGGAAGAAAACAATTATGGAGACAGGTAAATCATCATTGACAAAGCAACAAGAGATTAGCACACAGAGCAAAAGCCAAAACACACATCAGATTTACAGGAAACAGTGGATTCTGAGCATGGCTGTCAGCTGGGCAGAGGGCAGGCCCTTCAGGAGCATGTCCACCTTTGTTTTCCCAGGCGCACACATTGGGTTGGCATTCAAGTCTATGCAGAGAGACAGAGAGCTGGCCTTGTGTTCTGAGGTCACAAGTAAATTTACAATGAAAGAACAGAGGCCTGCACTATGGTCCTCATCCATTCCGCCATGAGAAGAGGGTCTAGGAACAACGTTCTTTGTGGCAGCCCAGGAAATGGTGAGCTTGATCAGAAAGGGAGATCCTCTTGGGCCTCAGCCAGATCAGAGGTCTACATCCTAGTTTGAGGATGTTAGCAGGGACACAGTAAATTGATGAATGAGTTGCGATCCAAATTCAGAACTCAACCCTCAGTTCAAATCAAATCAAATGAATAAATTTGAATAAATATTCATTAAGGGCTGACCAGGTGCCAGGTTCCTTCGAGCGGCCTGCAGAGTGGGAAGCCTGGCTGTAACCAGAAAGTGTCGTTGAGTTCAGAAGCAGCAAGTTCTAAGGCTCATTTCTCAAGTCCCTGCCAGGTGTGAGCCTTTCTCCTCCAGCTATTCACAGAGAGAGTTTATCTAAACCTGATGAGATCTCAGAGCAGTAAACTTTAGGAGGGCAGAAGACCCACAGTACTTTCCACACCCAGGTCAGAATCCAGCTTTTTCCACGTGAAGCTCTCCACAGGGAGGATGGTGGCTATGACAAAAGAAAGAGGAGGGGCCAGCTACTCTGTGGGTGCCCTTTTTCCTTCCCAGGTGAGAGCCACAACCACTTCAGATGTGAAGTCTTGAGAGAGAAGTAAATATTAAGAGGAAAACGTGCCCTCCTCCCATGGCTGAATATTATACTTGTGGCTTGTACTTTCTCACTACAAACCTACTCACTGTGTCTTCCAAATTACTTGGGAACTTCTACTGTTAGCAAGAGACCCAAATCTGAAGTCTGGGGTGACCTTGAGCCTTGGAGTCTTTTTTCTTTTGAGACAGAGTCTCATGGCACCCAGACTGGAGTGCAGTGGCATGATCATAGCTCGCTGCAGCCTCGACCTCCTGGGCTCAAGTGATCCGCCCACCTCAGCCTATAGCTGAGACTACAGGTGCCCACCCCAGGCATGGCTAATTTTTTTTTTTTTTGAGACAGAGTTTCGTTCTGTCACCAGGCTGGAGTGCAGTGGCGCGATCTCAGGTTGAAGCGATTCTCCTGCCTCAGCCTCCCGAGTAGCTGGGACTACAGGTGTGCGCCACCACACCCAGCTAATTTTTGTATGTTTAGTAGAGACGGGGTTTCACCATGATGGCCAGGATGGTTTCGATCTCTTGACCTCATGATCTGCCTGCCTCAGCCTCCCAAAGTTCTGGGGTTACAGGCGTGAGCCACTGCGCCAGGCCTAATTTTTAAATTTTTTGTAGAGATGGGGTTTCACTCTGTTGCCCAGGCTGGTCTCAAACTCCTGGGCTCAAGTGATCTTCCCACCTCAGCCTTCCAAAGTGCTGGAGTAACAGTTGTGAGGCACTGTGCCTGGCCCAGAGTCATTTATATTGATTTTATTTAGAAAGTTCCAAGTGGAAAACATCAATGTTGGACATCAAGTACTTTTTTGAAGAAAAACGAATGATTGGGTAAAACTATAGAAAAGACTAGAGTTTAAGACTCGACTTAGGTCAGGCTAGGCTTTCTCTTTAAAAACAAAAGGGGCATTCAGGAGTTTGAGATCAGCCTGGGCAATGTGGCGAAACCCTATCTCTACAAAAAAATAAAAAATTTAGTTGAGTGTGATGGTGCACACTTGTGGTTCCAGCTACTTGGGAGGTTGAGGTGGGAGGATCACTTGAGCCCAGGAGGTGGAGGTAAGCCAAGATTACGCCACTGCACTCTGGCCTAGGGGACAGAGCCAGATCCTGTCAAAAAATATATATATATATCTCAAAGGGGCATCTTTGGGTATCTTAAGATTATTAAGTACCTGCTGGATTCCCCATGTAGATGATTTTAAAAACAGGAGTCTCAGAAGTCAAAGTGGCAATGGGCTAAATTTTACATTTTTTTTTTTTTTTGAGACGGAGTCTCGCTCTGTCGCCCAGGCTGGAGTGCAGTGGCGTGACCTCAGCTCACTGCAAGCTCCGCCTCCCGGGTTCCCGCCATTCTCCTGCCTCAGCCTCCCGAGTAGCTGGGACCACAGGCGCCGCCACCACGCCCGGCTAGTTTTTTGTATTTTTTAGTAGAGACGGGGTTTCACCGTGTTAACCAGGATGGTCTCGATCTCCTGACCTCATGATCCTCCCGTCTTGGCCTCCCAAAGTGCTGGGATAAATTTTACATTCTTAGCACAGGCAACCAGCCGTGATATTTCCAGTGCCAGAAGGACTTTAGTTGCTTATTGGCAAGCACTTTCCAAGTTCTCTTCACAAAGTTGCTTCTGGGATTTCCAATTAAGAGTTCAGATTCTTTGGGGGAAACTTCATCATTTTAGTGCTATGGTCCAAAGTGATCCAGTAGTAATGGCAGTTTCAGGCCTAGGGTCTAAGAGAAATCTAGGAAGTGGCACTTAAGTGTCTCTGCATCTCAGAAGGGCATATGTGTGAAGAGTGTGTATGTCTCCTACTGTTTTGCAAAAAAAGCCAATCTGGGCATCAGCTGGGTAAGCCTCAACTCTTACTTATTAGCCTGTTAGGAAATGTGCTTGTTACTTGGAAACACTTTCAACTTTGAGCACACTGAACTAAAAGGTTTCTGAAATAGATACTAGAATTCTAAGATGTTTCTTATCTTGGAGATTTGCCTGAGAGGATGGGACAAAAAATCAAGCCTAATTACGCTCTAGAGTCTCAGGGACTTTCTCAACCAGGGGCCCAAGGCAAATCCCTAAAACAGAGTCAGAATGACTTTAAGGGACTGGTAGTAAGATCTTAGGCACACTTTAGGGTTGAGCGTTCAGTGTTTTCTGGCTCTAGGAAATCCAAGCAAAATCCTCTAACTTGACTGGGTGTGGCAGCTCACACCTGTAATACCAGCACTTCAGGAGGCTTAGGCAGGTGGATCACCTGAGGTCAGGGGTTCGAGACCAGGCCAACATGGTGATACTCCGTTTCTACTAAAAACAAAAAAACAATTAGCCAGGCATGGTGGCATGCA
Organism: Mandrillus leucophaeus; assembly: GCF_000951045.1. NCBI lineage: Eukaryota > Metazoa > Chordata > Mammalia > Primates > Cercopithecidae > Mandrillus > Mandrillus leucophaeus. The sequence continues at coordinate 176,354 of NW_012099366.1, read as the reverse complement.
CCTGTAGTCCCAGCTACTCAGGAGGCTGAGACAGGAGAACAGCTTGAACCTGGGGGGTGGAGGTTGCAGTGAGCGGAGATCGAACCTCTGCACTCCAGACTAGGCGACACAGCGAGACTCTGTCTCAAAAAACAAAACAAAACAAAACAAAAAACAACAACAAAAAACCCCTCTAACTTGAACTCTGTTTCAAGTTAGATGTTTGTTTGTTTATGTATTTATTTATTTGGAGATTGAGTCTTGGTCTGTTGCGCAGGCTGGAGTGCAGTGGTGTGATCTCGGCTCACTGCAACCGCCACCTCCTGGGTTCAAGCAATTCTTGCACCTCGGCCTCCCAAGTAGCTGGGACTACAGGTGTGTGCCACCACACTGGCTAACTTTTGTATTTTTAGTAGAGACGGGGTTTCACCATGTTGGCCAGGCTGGTCTCGAACTCCTAACCTCAGGTGATCTGCCCACCTCAGCCTCCCAAAGTGCTACGATTACAAGCGTGAGCCATAGCACCTGGCCTAGATACTGTTTAGATTCAAGAAGGAGTCATCAGTGGTAACTGAAAATAATGTAATCAGTACTTGGCATGAAAAGCAAAATTATCCTGTCAAAAGTCATTACCTTGAAGGATGTAAGCTGCTAACAAGGCAGCATCTGATGTTTTACAGAGGAGTCGGCCGTGGTAGAGATCCCTTTTGATCTGGAGGAAGACTAAATACCTGGAGAGAAAACAGAGAATGAACTATAAAAAGATTTCTTTGATTGCTTTAAAGATAAAAATACGTGATGTAAGCCTATCAAAATCTTTGTCAGAATACTTTTACTACATTAAAAAAAAATCTTAAAACATATTGTAGAACAAATACATTCTCCATTTCCCTGGAAACTCCTTCAAGTACTTTGCCCTAAACTGACTTGAGATTCAGTTCAAAATATGTCAGTTACCTCCTGTAGCTCAAAACAGAAATGGCTGTTTCCTGGTAAAACCATCACCCCCCAAGTGCTGGGCTTTGGAAGGAGCCAGCCCCAGTTGGTCCGGTGCCGAAAAAGAAAACTATGCCATCAGAGACTGGCAAACTGGGCCCTTCTCTGCCTTGGATGCTGGCTGATGTTCCTTCTTAAGTAGAATGGCTGGTGAAGGAACTAGCCCAGGAAGAGTTCAGTCTCAACTTGCCAAGAGAATCTGTCCATATGTGGAAACAGCCTGCAGTTACCAAGGTCAACCAGACCTTTGAAATGGAATAAAGTGTAAGACGACTAAGTCGGCCAGGCGCTGTGGGTCACGCCTGTAATCCCAGCACCTTGGGAGGCCGAGGCGGGCAGATCACGAGGTCAGGAGATCAAGGCCGTCCTGGCTAACCAGTGAAACCCAGTCTCTACTAAAATATATAAAAAATTAGCCGGGCGTGGTGGCAGGTGCCTATAGTCCCAGCTACTGGGGAGGCTGAGGCAGGAGAATGGCCTGAACCCAGAAGGTGGAGCTTGCAGTGAGCCGAGATCGCACCACTGCACTCCAGCCTGGAGGACAGAGTGAGATTGTCTCAAAAAACAAAACAAAACAAAACAGTAAAAAAAAAAAAAAGACTGAGCCAAGATTGTGCCACTGCACTCTAGCTTGAGCAATTGGAGAGACCCGGTCTCAAAAAAGATGCAACAAGGGGCACTGGTGAAGGAAGCATACAAATGAAGCAGAAACCTGGGACCAGCACCTCTTTAAATACAGAAAGCTGTTGCCTCAGGTGGAAGCAGGATATCAAAAACAAGAGCAAACAGTAGCTGACATGTATTGAGGGCTTACGATCTGCCAGTCTGGGTGTTACACACTTTACATGCAATATCTTATTTAATGCTCACATAACACTTTGAGATAGGTATATTATCCCCATTATTCCAGATAGAGAAGCTGAGGCTTTAGTGATTTTCTCATGGATATACAACTAAGTGGAAGAGCCAGGATTCAACTTCAGCACTGTGAGACCCCTGAACTTGGCTCTTCATCACTATGATATTCTGCCCTCCTTGTGTGTCCGGAATTGGTGGGTTCTTGGTCTCGCTGACTTCAAGAATGAATCCGCGGACTCTCACGGTGAGCGTTACAGTTCTTAAAGATGGTCTGTCCTCAGTTTGTTCCTTCAGACCTTCAGATGTGTCTGGAGCTTCTTCCTTCTGATGGGTTGGTGGTCTCGGTGGCTTCAGGAGTGAAGCTGCAGACCTTCGTGGTGAGTGTTACTACTCATAAAGGCAGCATGGACCCAAAGAGTGAGCAGCAGCAAGATTTAGTGCAAAGAGCGAAAGAACAAAGCTCCCCCAGTGTGGAAGGGGACCGAGCCAGTTGCCGCCGCGGGCTGGGGCAGCCTGCTTTTATTCCCTTATCTGACCCCACCCACATCCTGCTGATTGGTCCATTTTACAGGAGCTGATTGATCTATTTTACAGAGAGCTGATTGGTCCGTTTTGACAGTGTGCTGATTGGTGCGTTTACAATCCTTGAGCTAGACAGACTGCTAGAGGGAAAAGTTCTCCAAGTCCCCACTAGGTTAGCTAGACACAGAGTATTGATTGGTGTATTTACAAACCCTAAGCTAGACAGAGTGCTAATTGGTGTATTTACGATCCTCTAGCTAGACATAGAAGTTCTCCAAGTCCCCACCAGATTAGCTAGATACAGAGTGCTGATTGGTGCACATACAATCCTCTGGCTAGATATAAAAGTTCTCCAAGTCCCCATGTGCTCAGGAGCCCAGCTGGCTTCACCTAGTGGATCCTGCACCCGGGCTGCAGGCGGAGCTACCCGCCAGTCCCAAGCTGCACTTGCACTCCTCACCTCTTGGGCTGTTGATGGGACCGGGCACCACGGAGCAGGGGGTGGTGCTTGTCGGGGAGGCTTGGTCCGCTCAGGAGCCCACGGCAGTGGGGGAGCTGGGACATGGCCGGCTGCAGGTCCCCAGCCCTGCCCCGTGGGTAGGCAGCTAAGAATTTCAGTGCAGCGCCAGTGGGCCAGCACTGCTGGGGGACCTGGCCCAACCTCCGCAGCTGCTGGCCCGGGTGCTAAGCCCCTCACTGCCCTAGGCCGGCAGTGTTGGCCGGCCACTCCTTGTGTGGGGCCCGCTGCGCTGGAGCCCGTGCCCGCCGGAACTCGCAATGGCCCAGGAGCACCGCGTGCAGCCCCGGTTCCTGCCCGCTCCTCTGCCTCCACACCTCCCCGCAAGCAGAGGGAGGCGGCTCCGGCCTCAGCCAGCCCAGAGAGGGGCTCCCACAGTGCCGTGGCAGGCTGAAGGGCTTGTCAAGTGCCGCCAGAGTGGACGCTGAGGCCGAGGAGGCGCTGTGAGGGCTGCTAGCACATTGTCACCTCTCACTTGCACTATAAATGCTTTGCAGTTTCACTAGTTGGATGGACCCTGTCACAGTGAAATGGAATTGATGACTTTCCATTTTGAAATGTCTTCACAAGGAGTGTGGTCTTCATTGCTCTTCTTAGAAGACCTGTAAGATTATTAGGAGCATCAATCCCTTGAGTGGGTCACCTACCATGGTGGTTCCTTGGCCAGGGAGCATTTCTGGTGATTTAAAAATATTTCCACAGATTCTTTGATAATCCTAATTTCATGAGGTAGAGCTTAATTCCTTCTCTTTGAGTGTGGCTTAGACTTGGTGACTCACTTCTATCAACAGAATAAAGCATGAGTGAGTGTCTGACTTCTAAGGTCATAAAGTCATTGCAGCTTCCTCCTTGTTCTCTTGCCCTTGGATCACTCGTTCTTCTTGAGGTTGCTTCAGCATTCCTATAGAAAGGTCCATGTGGTGAGGAACTGGGGCCTTTGCCAACAGCCAGCAAGGAACTGAGGCTTTCGGCCAACAGCCATTTGAGTGCCCCATCGTGGAAATGAAGTCCCCAGCTCCAGTCAAGCCTGTGGATCACTGTAGCCCCAGCCAACCTCCTGACTGTAACCTCGTGACTGACCCTGAGCCAGAACCACCCAGCTAAGCTGCTCTTGAATTCCTGACCCACAGACAATACTCTGAGACACTTAAATGCTTGCTATTTTAAGTCAACTTTTATGATGCAGCATCCCTAGGGGAGTAATGAAAATGTAGTAAAATTCCTTTAAATTCTAACAGTCTGAACCAAAAAGAAATTGACCCCTCCCTGGATAATTGGAGGTTTCCATTGTTTCTGTTTTCAGGCTGAAGAATAAAATAGAGGATTCCGTGTCCACTTGACCATGTAAAAATGCTCAAGAGGAAGAGGGCTGTTGATGGTGCAACTTCCGGGAGGTGGTAGGAAGGGGTCCTAGCAGGTAACTCTGAGAGGCTCAGGCTTGGAGATTCATGCAGTTAACAGAAATGAGGGAGCAACCAAGCCTTCTTCTCTCTTCAGGGCTTACTACTCAAAGTGTAGCCCACATATCAGGGGTATCAGCATCACTTGAGAGCTTATTGGAGATGAAGAATATAGGCCCATCCTACACTTACACCTACACCTTTTAACAAGATCCCCAGGTGATTTGTGTATAGATTAAAATTTCAGAAGCTGTCCTAAGAAAATTCAAAAGCAACCTTCTAACCACAGCAGGATGGACTGCCTTCCTCAGACCAAAGGGAAGGTGAGTCTTAGTCTGGAAGTTAATAAGAACCCATCCTCTCACTCCCATCAACCCTACTCTGCCCAAATGTTTGCCAGGAAAAAAGACATGTAGAGTGAAAAATTAAGATGGATCTACCAAATCAAGCTCGTCTTCACTCTGCTTCCCACAGTGAAATGCCACACGGTGTGTGGGAGACAGTGAGTGAGCACTTCTCTGCCTCTCACTGTTCCAACTCCCACCTTTCACAGGCTTCAGCAGGATGTAGATGCAAACCTTTTGCCCCTTACTGATCACTCCCTGGACCTGGATTCATGCATCATGTCTTCCATGTTTCTCTGCTTGTCTGTGTCCAAAATTCAGGGACTGTACATATTGGACTAAAGGAGATATTGCAAAGGGATAATATGGATAATATGGCTCTGGGCAGTGATTCTCAACGTGGCAGAGAGGGGAACATCTTCCAGGGGGAGCCCGTCAGAATCCATATGTGTCGGGGGTGCTCCTGTGGTTTGAAAAGACCCCTTTGGGCTGGGCGCGGTGGCTCACACCTGTAATCCCAGCACTTTGGGAGGTCGAGGTGGGTGGATCACCTGAGGTCAGGAATTCGAGACCACCGTGGCCAACATGGTGAAACCCTATCTCTACTAAAAAAAAAAAAAAAAAAAAAAAAATTAGCCAGGCATGGTGGTGTAGGCCTGTAATCCCAATTACTTGGGAGAGGCTGAGGCTGTAGAATCACTTGAACCCGGGAGGCAGAGGTGGCAGTGAGCCAAAATCGCACCACTGCACTCCAGCCTGGGCGACAAGAGCAAAACTCCATCTCAAATAAAAAAAAAAAAAGGAAAGAAAAAGTCCTGTTTAAAGTTTCTGATTTGCTCCCCTTCTCCTCCCACCCAAAGGAACATGATCCTGCTCACAGTGAGAACCACTGTCTTTCCAAGGCATCATTATCGATGGCAGGTAATGGCCTCAGGTGAACTGGAATGGACACAAGGCTTTCCACTGCTGGGCCGGGTTCCTTTTGATTTCTGGTGATAAAAACAGCTGCAGGGAGGTTAAAGGCAAGGCCACGGGGCATTCTCAGACAATGTCATAGAACTAGATGGGAAGAGGGAAAAGGGTACACCAGTATCCTTAAGAAACAAACCATAGTTGAGGACAAGAGGAGATGAGCTCATGAAAGAATCAACTGACAGCTTCAAGAGAGCGAGTGAGCTGCACCGGGGCTCCCCCTCCCCTTTCTGCCACAGTGGCTTCCATCAAGCTTTGTGTTTGGTTCATTTAAGGAGATAACCAGTGACTCAGTGTTGTTGGTGGAAATATATTCCACATGACTCATAGCATCCTTAGACCCATTCACAAGAGACCCTGGTATCTTCTCCCCGGCCACACAAGGGCCTAAGGAACACTGTCTTGTTGCCTGAGGCACTATCTCCAGGACCACTGTGTGTTGCCAGGCAAGGGATCAGCCTGCTGGAGCTGCCCAGTGCAGCCCTCCTGAATCTCTGAACCTCAGAACATTTCATAGCCAAGGAAATGAAGTCTAGAGATGGAGAGTGACTTATTTGAGGTAACACAGCAATCAGAATCCAGGCCTTCTGCCTCAGCCCAGTGCCTTTTCTAGCCCCATGGTAATTCACTCAGTTATCAGATTAGTCCTCATCCAAGTCAGGAGAACCCTTTGTCATCAGAGAGAAATTCTTACTGGGACCAAGGGAGAAATCAGTTCTAGACCAGATTTAGGAGAACAAGCTTGCTTCTGAGGAAACTGGGTTTTTGGTTTTTAAACTCTGCTGATCTCTTCCTGGCCTCAGAGAGGCTTTACCTCACCTCCATTTTTGTTTGAATGCTAGTGTTGTCCTAAATTGATTGGAGTGTGAATCAGGACAGAATGAGCAAAAGCCTGCAAGATGCCAGGGAAAACCTGAGCTTTTGTGTAACGCGAACATCTCTCCAGGGTGTTGGCTTTGGCGTAAGGCTGTCTGATCTCCCAGGGTGGGGATGAGCCCACAGGCATTTCCAGAGTTTAAGGCTGTGAACTGTGGAAAGCACTGGAGGCTCCTGGAGAGTTTTTTCCAGAAGATCTTTGGCCTCACCTTCCCTTCAAATAGATTCTTTTTCAAAGGGATTCTTTCCTTCAAATAGCTTCCTCTATTTACTGTTTCCTTTTTCCTGACTATAATTATAGTCAGGTTTTAGTACGTCTTCCTCCCCCATATTAGACTATGAGCTCCTTGAAGTCAGAGACTATGTTGTATTTACTTTTAATATTCTTCGAGAGAGCCTAAACATCCTGTGCCTAGCTTATCCATCCGTCCATCCATCCATCCATCTGTCCATCATCCATCCATCTGACACTTACTATATGTGCCAGGCACTGTCACAGGTGCTGGGAATGCAGTAGGGAACAACCCAGAGTCCTGTTAATGGAGCTTACATTTCAATGGGGGAGATGACAAAATAATAACACAACAAAATAACAATAAAGACTCACATTTACTGAGTGCATGCTGTGTGCCCTGTTTCACATGCCCTCTTTCATTCAGTCCTCCCAGCAACTCTATGAGGTGATTACCTTTTTTTTTTTTGAGACGGAATCTTGCTTTGTTGCCAAGCTGGAATACAGTGGTGCGATCTCGGCTCACCGCAACCTTCACCTCCTGGGTTCAAGTGATTCTCCTGCTTCAGCCTCCTAAGTAGCAGGGATTACAGGCACGTGCCACCACGCCCGGCCAATTTTTTTTTGGTTTTAGTAGAGACAGGGTTCCACCATTTTGGCCAGGCTGGTCTTGAACTCCTGATCTCAGGTGATCTGCCCACCTCGGCCTCCCAAAGTGCTGGGATTACAGGTGTGAGCCACTACGTCTGGCTGGTGACTACCATTTTAATCCCTGTTTAATGGATGAGGAGACTGAGTGCTTAGAGATACTGCTGCTTGCCTTGTCACAGAGCTAGTTAAAGAACAACCTAGGATTTGAAGCCAGCTCTTTCTGATTTTTTAGCCCAGGGGTTGGCAAACTACAGCCTGCTGTCATAGTTTCCAATGAAATAAAATTTACTGGAACACAGCCTTGCTCATTCATTTATGTATCGTCTATGGCTGCTTTCACACTACAATGACAGAATTGAGTAGTTGCGACAGAGACCATATGGCCCGACAAGCCAAAAATACTTACTATTTGGCCCTTTACAGAAAAAGTTTGCCAATCCATCTTAGCCTAAGCTAGGCTCAAATGATGTTCATTGAAGGAATAAGTGACCTGATGACTCCATTCATTCATGTATGTATTTATTCATTCTATTAACATTTTTTGGAGCACCTGTTGCGTGTCAGACATTTTGCGTCCTTGGACAGTGGGGTCCCATTTGTAGTCAGTTTGTTCTCTTACTTGATCTTTCCAAAGAGTTCATACACCTGCAATCCCTGTTAAAAGCCAAATCTGTTACCTGATTTCCCATTTTCTTTGCCTTGTCTCTAGCCTAGACAAGAAAATCTGTCTATTGCTTTAAAAATGACAAAAGAAATTAATCAGGATTTGGCAACTAAATTTATCATCTGGGAAGAAGCCAAGAGATAAATTGAAGCAAATTCTGTACTTCCTACTTCATCCCCTTCTCTCAGCCTGGCTTTATGGGAATGGCTGAGACGGCAGTGAAATTTAGGACCTATATTGCCTGGAAAAAACACACTGACAGCTAAATTAGTTTGGCAGTAAGGTGGGATGGAGGGCTGTAAGCCAGGGATGAATTACGGGTGTTGAGTGAGGCTGGGGCCAGTATCTACTCTCTTAAGATTAGTTAGGATGTGAATGAGGAGAAAAATGCAGCTAATTCCACAGCCTCACAGAATGCCCCAGGGAGGGAGAGGCACAAAGACTGCAAATCAGGCCCAGGCACCTGTGGTTCACACTCCTGACAATGCTGGAAAATTGCATACTAGGTAAAGAACGCTGCTGAGGTTGAGAGAGAGGGGAAAATTGCCCAAGATGGATAGCACACATGCATGCAGATGGAGAGGAGCTCATTATCTTGCCAGTGTCCTTGAAGTCTGCTGACTTGGTGAGAGGCCTGGCCATGGTCCTAATGCTGTGCTTACCAGGACTTGGATGATTACCTGGGATAGCTTTCTCTTTCAGGACTCAGAAATTAGCTGCTTAAGTTTTAGGATTCTAGCTCGTGGGGAAAGGGGACAGAGGAGAAGTGGAGATTGTTAGAAAAGAAGTGCCTTTCACATAAACAAGGGAGAAAAGCCAGTACTAACTGTACTTGTGCATGATGCAGAGCCCCTGGGCCTATGGACTGTGTAATGAATCTGGCAACGAAATATTGAGCCTTTGCTCAGTGTAAGGCTCACTGTGGGTGTATTAAGAAGTATAAGAGGCCGGGATAGTGGTTAATCCTCCCAACAATTCTATGAGGTAGATATTATTATCCCCATTTTATAAATGAGTAATCTAAGGTCAGAGAGGTTAAGCATCTTATTTCCAAGGCTATACAGCGAACAAGTGACATAAGTAAGATCTGAGCTCCCAAGTCTATGCTGCTTCTTAGGTAGGAAGGTCTGTCCATTCATATAAGATAGTGACACTGGATTTAGAAAATTGTATTTTTTTTTTTTTTTTTTTGAGACGGAGTTTCACCCTTGTTGCCCAGGCTGGAGTGCAGTGCCATGATCTTGGCTCACTGCAACCTCCGCCTCATAGGTTCAAGTGATTCTCCTGCCTCAGCCTCTCAAGTAGCTGGGATTACAGGCGCCCGCCACCACGCCCAGCTAATTTTTGTATTTTTAGTAGAGATGGGCTTCACCAAGTTGGCGAGACTGGTCTCGAACTCCTGACCTCAGGTGATCCACCCGCCTCGGCCTCCCAAAGTTCTGGGATTACAGGCGTGAGCCACCACGCCTGGCCTGAAATTTTAAACATAGTGGTTCTACCCTTACCTACCTAAAGCCTTAGGTAGGGTGTCTATGATTTGGATAGATTTGGTTTTCTGAAGCAAAGCAAGAGCCACCTCTACTTCCATGTAGATGAGCAGAGCCTGGAGCTTCTATGCCTCGTAAGAGACATGAGATTTGGTTCTAGCTATACTCACTGTCTTCAGCGCTTCAGAATAGGTGGGTGCACACTGCCCTATGCATCTGCAGGAACAAGCCTTCCTGATCCTTCTGACTCCATCAGAAGATTTCCCTCAACTCCCATGTGAAGGGCCCATGAAGAAGCCACTTTTCTCCCCGTCCCACTTCCTTGTAGCCTTTGCACTACTAATTCCTGCTTTTGCCCGCTCCTCTCCCCATTTCCTGATTTCCCCTCTTAGAGAAACTTTTGCTCCTTTCACCTGGCCTGCGCTTTAGATCGGGAAATGAAAATAATTCTGGCCGGGCACAGTGGCTCACGCCTGTAATCCCAGCACTTTGGGAGGCCGAGGCGGGCAGGTCACGAGGTCAGGAGTTCGAGGCCAGCCTGGCCAACATGGTGAAACCCCATCTCTATTAAAAATACAAAAAAAATAACAGGTGGCAGGCACCTGTAATCCCAGTTACTCAGGAGGCTGAGGCAGGAGAATCGCTTGAAACCAGAAGGCAGACGTTGCAGTGAGCCGAGATCACACCACTGTACCCAGCCTGGGCAACAAGAGTGAAACTCTGTCTCAAAAAAAAAAAAAAAAAGAAAAGAAAAGAATTCCATATTCTTTCCTCCTTCTTCCTCCTCCTTTTCTGTTTTTGGAATTTTCCCAAGCAGTTCAGGATCTAGGAGTGGATCTCAAAGCCTTATAGGATAAATGGTCTATATGGCTGGCAATATCCTCATTCCCACGTTTGCTGTCTCCAAGGTCTTAGGGAAGGGGTTAGGGCTGACAGTGCTGTCTCTTCCTCAGCTCTAGGATTCCCTGGCATCACATCCTCACCTATGGTCCTGCCTTCTACAAAGTAACATCAAGGTTTTGTTTATGTCGAAATTAGGTCTTTCTAATATAAAAATTAGGGATCCCTGTTGTAGAGTTCTTGAATCTCTGAGGTGAGGCTTTCAGAGTAAATTTGGCTCAGATACACAAAATCCTGGGGAAGCTTTGAAGCTCTCACTCACTGACCCTCGTTTAGGATGGCTATAGGCAGAGAGATTCTTTCTCATCCTCAAGTGGTGCTGGATAGATAGGATGCATTCCACGCAGCTGTCTGCCTGCCACAGAACATGATTCCCACAGTAAAGAGCTGATCATGAACCTGATCCAATGGCACACCAGAGTTTACCCATTTTGATTTAAAATCTTCAGTATCTCCTAGCTTATCTTTCGGTGTGATGCCTTAGCATTTTCCAAGTATATCCATTAGACCACCTGAAACTGTTTTCAACCCCCAAAATAAGCAGCAACATAGCTCTCTCCAAAAATGTCCACAGTGGCCTCATGATAGGTAAAAGAAAAGATGCTTCTGATTAGTTACTGCAGATCCCTTTGAGAGTGACCAGTTCAAGATGTAGTCTTCACACTTCCTGAAGGAAAGAAGTCTGCTCTGTTCCAACTGCACTGAGGGGTACACAAAGAAAGCATGTGGAAATGAAATACAGAAGTCATTATATTTAGGAAGAGTTCCTTGCCTCTAAGAGTTAGGCGCTTCCAAACGAGAGGCTCTAAGAGGTCACCATCCCCCTTTCCTATGCTCTCCAAAAGGTCCTAATGGCTGCGGGAAGCATGTTCACCTCACCTGGTTATTTCTTCTTTCAGAGCAGCAGGGTCTGCAGGATAAAACTTCACACGGAAGCACATGGTGAAAGGAGGCTGGGCTGCAGAGAAAAAGAGGTGCCCATCAGGGAAGACCCTCACCCAGAAGAGGACAGGGCTGTACTGCCCACTAGCATGAAGCATCAGAAGAGAACCCTCATATATTTACGGCCAACTTATACTGAGAACAGTGGGAAATTATATACGTAGACCAAAACTTGCGGCAAGTGGGAGGTTTCATGCCACCCTCCCCAGGGGTGTGGCTTGAGTCTTTTCATGGAGAATACTTACATCTCAATTGCTTCACCACAGACTTTGTAAATTCCAGCCAATGCTGAAACAGAGAACACAGAACATGAAAACCCTAATGAGAAGGGCTGTAAAATATAACTTGTTTTCTCCAACTTAAAAAACTAGACAGATTGTAGCCTAGGGTGAAAGCAGCCCAAAAGCTTGGAGAGATAAGTTTGGAGAGTAAAGAGTGATATGATTTTCTGAAATGAGCTCCCACGAAGCCAGCTGTGAAGGGGGGAATAGTTCCAGCTTCAGATGCCATTTCTGGGCTTCCCTGGAAATGCTGTCTTCTAAAGCAGGGTGCCAAAGTTCTCAGCCATGTTTTTGGCATGCGATTAGGCACAAGCAACTGCATGTATGTGTGGCGGGGACAGAGCCCCACCTGGGTTGAGTTGGGAAATACTGACTTTAATGGGTGGTGTGTGTGTGTGTTATGCACCAGCTTTTTTTCTCTTTTTTTGGCAGCAGAGTGGGGATAGAAGATATTGGTAGCAACTCTAGAAAGCAGCGATAAGTGGAAATTTCCTAAGTCAGGGATGGCTGGTATATATTCCATCTTTCTTTGAGTAACATAAATTGCCAACCCTTAGTGTTAGAAAACACATACTCAAGATTCCTTGGCATCCAGCAATGTTTTAAAATCTAAATCTCAAATGATAACTAACCACAACCAACGTGTAGGATAGTACCCTTTCCCCTTGGATTTTCAAGGAGGCAGGACGTAGAGGCAAAATACATTTTCCCATGGTACTTAAATGTTTGGGGGAAGCAATGAAACCATTCTATATGTGTTTCTTAATTCTACATGGGTCCTTTATAAAATTTATTATTGATGTTTGTTGCTTTTTGCTAATCAGGATTAGGTAGGACTGCTATTAATTGGGGTTTGATTATCCAGAGGTAACTTAACATTGCCAGATGTAAGCTCCATGAAGGCCCAGAACTGTCCGTCTTGTTTACAACTGTATCACCAGTGCCTAGCACAGTGTTCAATAGGTAGCTGCTGAATGGCAAAGGGACTGGGCCCATACTTCCTTCTTTTCTGGCTACTTCCATTTAGTGTAATGTCTTGGCAGAGTCCTCCCTCTGGCAGGAGAGCAGCCAGGGCCCTGCAGTCAGCATCCTGGCCTCCCTTAATTCCCAGTGATCACCTTCTGGGCTGGGCCATGGGTCATGCAGTTAATGGACCCACTAAGAGCCAGTTCTTCCGTCAGCTCCACACGGATAATCTGGGCTGACATTCTGCTCTCCTGCTTCTGCTGATCTGAGTTCCCATGAGGCTGGCAACTCATTATAGCCACTCAATGTGGTTAAGAGGTCCTTCTCACATTACACGGCCCACCACGGCTCAGCTTCACAGGGAGGCAAAGGCAAGAGATGAAATTGCTCAGAAACAACTGGGGTTCCAGGGTATGCCTGTGAAGAGGGAGAAGGCCTATCTGTTCAGAGCACACTGGGGTTGTGGACAGTTAGGAGAACATAGTCAGTGCCAGGGACTCAGTACACAGAACACCAACACTTCTAGACATTAGACTGATAGATTAAAAGAAATAAACAAAGGAAGGTAGAAATTAATGACTGTGAGATGCATTATCAGCAGAGGGCAGAGAAAGCTGAATGACAAAAGGCTATTCCCCTTGGCAATAGCTGGAAAGAAGATTTTAGTTTTACTGTAGTGAGAGCTCAAGAAAGGACTGAGGCTGGAAGAGAGTAGCAAGGGGTGAGAAGGGACTGGAGAGCTGTCACAGTCGATCCATACGATTTGGAGTCTGGCAGAGAAATCTTGAGAGGAACCCAAGAATATGGTGATGGCTAGAGTGGCTTTTTGTAAATGCCTGACCAAATCAGTCCCAGATTCACTAGCAAACAGACAACACGGGCTTAGGGAGGAGGGATTAAAAGAAGAGGAAAAGAAGATTCAGAGAGGAGGGTTTCCTCCTCTATTTGAGTGAATGGGCCAGTGTGGTACAATCTTCAGACTCTAGGGACTTGAAAGGGTACAAAGCAGAGGCCAAGAGAAGGTGGAGGCCCTGGGCCTGAGTCAGGAATCCTGGGGAAGGAGAGTGAGGACAGCTCCTCCAGGAGAGACCAGGAGAGCTTCCAGATGCATGGAGGCTCCTGCAGAGCAAGCAGTGACATGGGGATGGATGTGAGTGCTGGGTTCGGACTGTCTCGAGACCCAGGGAAGGAGGTTTATTTTAGGCCCTTACACCCTGAGGGAGCAGGGGAGCTCAGCTCCTCCATCCTACCATGAATCAGTGGACTAAGGACAACTCTTTACAGGTCCCCATTTCCCTACAAACCCTCAGATACTCTCTCAAGTCTCTCTGCTCTCCTTAACCCCTCCCACAAGGCACAGAATTACACAACTTTCAGAGGCTATCAGTTATACATTCAGCATGGAATCTCAGAAACCACATTGTCCCTGGAGTCAAACAGGTCTGAGCTTGAGGCTGGCTTTGCCACTTACCTTGGGGAAGTTACTTAACTTATCTGAGATTTTATTTACTCATCTGGAGAACAGATATTATCATTAGGGATACTCATCTCATTTCGTCAAGGATGAGATGGAATAACATACGTGAAGCTCTTAGCTTAGTGCCTGGCACAACTCAGTGAGCAGTATACATTAGCTGGAAGAACTAGGTTTGTGTGCAGTGCAGAGCCTGGCAAGCAGTAGGAACTCCATAAATGTTTATTTCTCCTCTTTCCCATGTTCTTATCTCTCTCTAGCTCCTTCTCATTTTAACCTTGACCACATCCACATATTCTCTTACTCTCCTCAAGCACATTCTGACCTAACTAAAAAACCAATGAACAGGATACAATTTGACTTTTTTTCTTCATATACCACTACTCTAGGGGATGAAGAGACCTTGGAGTAACTGGCCCTCCTTTTATGTTATTTTATTTTATTTTTTAAGACAGAGTCTTGCTCTGTCTCGCAGGCTAGAGTGCAGTGGTGTGATCTTAGCTCACTGCAACCTCCATCTCCTGGGTTCAAGTGATTCTCATGTCTCAGCCTCCCAAGTAGCTGGGACTACAGGCACACGCCACCATTTCCAGCTAATTTTTGTATTTTTAGTGGAGACAGGGTTTTGCCATGTTGCCCAGGCTGGTCATGAACTCATGGGCTGAAACAATCTGCCTGTCTTAGCCTCCCAAAGTACCAATATTACAGGCATGAGCCACTGCACACAGCCAGCCTTCCTTTTTAAGGATAAAAGTTTAGACCAAACAAAGAAACACCATTTGTAAAAAATAGTCCACCATTACCTCTCCACTTCAGTGGGGATGCCAGAGAGTACATCTCCACAAAGAGCAAAGGGTAGATGAAGGGAAGTTATAGAAACTGCAGGTGGGAGGCTAAGCAAATGGACCTAAGAAATACAACACTATAAGCCATTAACTCACTCACGCATTCATTTCTTCAGAAAACGTTTATTGAACCCCAACTACATTGTAGGCCTGTCTTAGTTACATGGGAGATAGTGATGAATGAGGTAAAGTCCAGGCCCTCATGGAACTTATAGTTTTGCAGGGAACACAGGTAATCACAGAATGCTGTAATAAGTGCTATAACAGGGTAGCAGAGGGCACATGGGGGCCCATAGGAGGATCCCTAATACCGAGTGGGGTTAGGGAAGACTTCCCAGAGGAAGTGAAAGTCTAAGCTAAGATCTTAAGTGTGAAAAGGAGTTAGCTGGAACAAGGGTGTGGAGTGTGGAGCGGTGAGGAAAAGGAGAAGATTCTAGGCAGGGGAACTCTATAGATGAAGGCTCTGCAAAGAAAGAAGGTAGGATGTATCTGGAGAGCAAAAATATTACTGTCTGGTGGCACCACAGCAGGGAGAAGACAGGTCAGGGAGATGAAGGTGGAGAAATAGGCAGGGGCCTGAGATAATGGACTTGTTCCTGTATCTGTCTGGAATATCAGAACCCTTGTCTGTCAGAATGCCCTGTGTCTGCAGAGCTGCCTATGCTGTGTAGAGCAGAGCAAGAACTGCAAGATCTGCAAGGCCCATGCTGGTTTGGCTCTGTCTCTGTCCTGTCTAAATTGGGTTGGTATGGCACTTTTGGTGAGGCCTTTCTTAACCAGTACAATGTGGTTCAGCTGCTTACTAGAAAGGGGGCAGGAGAGGCCCACCTGTGACCTGGGCTCCGAGACCACAACTCCAGCCCAGCTGCTCCGCCTCCAACTTTGTGCAAATCACTCAAGCTTCCTAGCCTGCCATTTCAGCAACTGTAAAACGACAAGCTTCTCCAGGTGAGCTCTAGCCAAGGTGCCTTCCAGGTCTAATGCTATGATTTGAAGAGACGACATCCAACTGCAGGGTCTGGTTGGTCCCTGATTCCTGAAGCTTGACTTTGAACATGAATGACAGTTCAAGACCTCAGGCTTACTGACTAGCTCTGTCCTCCTTTTGTGTTTTGAATATTGACTTACCCGCTGCTTATCTGGGTCTACAAAGCGGATACCAAAATAGTCTTTCTCAAGTAGGTTCAGGTGGTGGCAAAGAAGGTCAAACAGGTACTGGCCTTTGGCATCTCTCTGCAAAGAAAGAAAGTTCGATTGAGAAATGAGTGGGCTTCTTCAGTGTAACTTTGTTTTGTTTCTTTTTGTTTTTTGTAGCCATTAAAAGTTGTTTGCAACCGTTGCATGTGTCTATGAAAGGGGTGAATGTCCATAACTGTGTCCTCCACATTGTGATACATCACTGTCTGGAATCCAGAGGTTTTTAGCACCTGGAAGGAGCCCAAGAACCCTTCCCACCACAAAGATGTCAGAGAAGTCAAGGTAGAGTCAGGTAAGCCCAGTTCCCATCTCAAATGCACAAAGTTTTCTTAAACTGTGGGTGTAGGGAATGTCAGTGTGGAATACAGCAGTAATTACACCAGGCCCAGCTGGCTGAGCCTCTAAAGTAAATCGTGAATCCATCCACATCTCTTCCTCTCCATTTACCAACACCACAGGTCAAGCCACCACCATCCCTCAACAGGACCACTGCCAGAGCCTTCTAACTGACCCTCTGTCTCTGCTCTTGCCCTCTCCAGTCCATTCTCTGCACAGCAGTGAGGGTGTCCGCAATTCAGACACCATCTCTTTCTTGCTGAATAAGTGATCAGGCACATTGTAGGATATTTAAACATACAAAAGGATATACCATGAACAGTAAGTCTCCCTTCCACCCTGGCCACCCTGTGCCCCAGTTCCTCTCCCCAGAAGCAACTGTTATCAGCTTCTTGTATATCTTTTTTTTTTTTTTTTTTTTT
>NW_012099366.1:118939-159443 GCF_000951045.1 Mandrillus leucophaeus | reverse complement strand
TTTGAGAAGGAGTCTCGTCCTGTCGCCGAGGCTGGAGTGCAGTGGTGCAGTTTCGGCTCACTGCAACCTCCGCCTCCTGGGTTCAAGCGATTCTCCTGTCTCAGCCTCCCAAGTAGCTGGGATTACATGCATGCGCCACCACGTCCAGCTAATTTTTATATTTTTAGTAGACACAGGGTTTCACCATGTTGGTCAGGCTGGTCTCTAACTTTTGACCTTAGGTGATCTGCCTGCCTCAGCCTCCCAAAGTGCTAGGACGATAGGCGTGAGCCACCATGCCCAGCCCTCTTGTATATCCTTTATGTGATGTTTTATACACAGGCAAACCTACATACATATACATCTCCTCTTTTAAAAATACATTTTGTAACATATTTTTAAGCTCTTTTCTCCCACTTAGGGTATCTTGCAAATCCTTCTATAGCAATATATATAGATATGCCTCACCGTTTTTAACTGCTGCATGTCACTGCAATGAATCTAAAATTATTTACCCAGTTCCATATTGATGATATTTGTTTCTAATTTGCTATTACAAACAATGTGGCAGTGAACATACAATGATCTTTATGTTACTCACTTCTCTTAATACTTGTTGCTCTCAGAATAAAATGAAAACTCTGATCATGGCGTCCCAGGCCCTGTATAGCCTGGCTCCTGACTTCTCTCTGCACTCACCCAAAATCATTCTCCTCACTGTACTCCAGCCATGGCCTTTCCGTTCTGAACTCCCCAAGGCTTTTCTGCCTCTCTGTCTTTGCATTCCCTCTGCCGGGAATGTTCTTCTTGCAGCTCTTTGCAGCCACTCCTGTTTTTTGAGGACTCAGCTCAAATGTCCCCTCTTCAGAGAGGCCTTTCCCTATAGTACAGCCCTTCCCAGTTACTTTCCATCTCATTTTGCCATTTATGTCCTTCATAGCACTTATACCAATCTGTAATTATCTTGTTGATTTGTTTACTTATTTATTTACTATCTGCTTCCTTTCTAGACTGTAATTTTCATGAAGTCAGAAGCCTTCCCCCAGAACTTAGCACAGGGCCTGAGGCATGGCAGGCAGGTCCTCAATAATTCTTTGTGGAATAAATTACTGAACGAATAGAAGGGAAAAGGTTGGCTGAAAGATTTCACAAAATGGTGAAAAGCTAGGCTGTTTATAACCCATAACCTTCTACTTCAGAGACCTGCCTGGGTGCCAAGGATGAAGTGGGAGGAGAATGACTTGCAGGAAACTGTCAAAATACCTGGAGCCTGCACAGCATCCATCACTGGCCTCCCTGCAGTGGTCTCTGCAGCTTAGTTCAGATGATCATCTCTGACGGGTCTATGTCTAATTTTGCATACAAATTGAGGTTGTATGAGGAATTTCTGTAGTGTAGTGGTTATCACGTTTGCCTCACAAATTGAGGTTGTAAGATAAGATCCAAAGATCTCTCCCATGCCAAGGCCCAAGGCTGTGGGTAATTATCAAAGGGACTGGCCCTGCCCCAAGAATGAGCATATTTTTAAGACCTTCACAAAAGGTTTACACCTCCCCTCTTCCCCTTCTGCTAGCTCACCCCATACTATCCAAGGAGAACTAGGGTAGGATGCTAATCTCGTAGCAGTTAAGAAGTTTGTCCTTGCAGGAGCTGGAAGAATGGGTGAGTAGATAGCTCAACTACAGAAGGAGGCAACATGTGGGCACACGTCCCTCCTCGTCTGAGACAGGAATAATATAGGGTGGTCACAAGAGAATAAAAATTCCAGACAGCAGTTTCACATGACTAGAGGCTATGGGCTGATAAGACCCTAAAAAACAGGGCATGGACCAAGCTAGCTAATACCTACTGAACCCAGTATGTGGCTGGATTTGACCTAGGTTTCTCCTAGGACCTCATTATAAACTCATTAACATACTAGATCACACACCTACCAGCGCCAGGACTGTTCCAAGACCACCCATATTTGCTGTAAAAATAGGTGCCACTGCGGTTATGAGAAATCTCTACCCTTTCCCAAGAATTTTCATGAATATTCCACCCCTTGGTTAAAGAAACCCATAAAGACAGAAATCCCAAACCCCACTGTGGGGTCTTGAGTGCGCCTACGCTCCCTTTTCTTGAATGTGTACTTTGCCCTTTGCAATAAATCTCTGTACTTTTACTATTTTCTGACTCTTCCTTGAATTCCTTGACAGAATTATTATCTTCTCAATGGTGTCAAGAGCCTGGACACCAGCTGGGGTGGAGGTCTCACCGACGTTTGGGGAGCTCCCCCAGCCCACTGGTATCACTTCTGCTGGCCTCATACTCCCTCTCACAACATAAGCCTGAACTCGCAGGCCCTATTCCCCCTGTCTTTGGTCCTCCACAGGAAAGAGTAACTCTCAGGACAGAGACTCATTATGAATCACGCTGGGACTTCTGGGTGGTGGGCCACAAACCAGGTCTTTCAAAGGACTCCATCAGAACTTTCTTCGTGCAGGGCCTATTAACTACTTCTTCACTGATGCCCAGAGAGTGAGAAGAGCTTAAAGAGGTATTTCAGGTTCTCTGGAAGCAGAGGAAACATGTCCAACTCTATTCCATGCAGCATATCCTACACTATTATCTCTCTCAGAGCAACTGAAATGAAACAGTGAGAGACAGTAGCATATTTTCATTGTTTTTCTCCTCCCAGGTAGCTGGGGTTACAGATGCCTGACACCATGCCCAGTTAATTTTTTTTTTTTTTTTTTTTTTGTTTTTAAATGAAAAAACGTTTTTCACAAACACTACTACAGTATGATGTGAGTTTTACGGGCTGAAGAAGTTTGCTTCCATACATACAACAACCAGATTAGCAATGGGATAGAGATAGCTATAGGGAAAACATGTTTCTGTGACAGAGATCATATGGACTTTTAATAAGAATCCTGCCTTCCATAAAACAACTCATTCTCATGGGCTGCGAGCTCAGATGCACTTGTAAGGCTCTTAGCTGGTGAGAACCCTGAACTTAGTAGATTCAACTTCAGATTTCTTCCACCTCACAGGAAGAAAAAGGAAGTATGGCTTTTCTCTTGGAGTAGTTAGGAAATAAGGACATATCCCATTACCCATTCCCTACAGCTACATAAAAAAAGACCTTTTTCTGGTTACTTTTCAGCACCTGGTGAATCCCCCTGCTCCCAGCTGTGAAGACATAGTTCCCTCAAGTTCCCATTTACCAGTTACCAGTATTAGACACATTGTTTTGAGCTGCAGGTCTCTTGCATAGACTAATGAAGAGAAGCATCTTCCTTTGCTATTTCTCCAAGGCTGGGGTGGTGGTGAGGGGAATGAGGAAAGAGGTAGAAGACAGACTTCTTCTTGTAGCAGAATTCCATGAAATTTAAATCCCCAGCAGGTATGCAAAGGTAGAATCAACTTAGAGCACTGCTGCGAAGGCACCTTTCACAGAGGGTTGGACAAAGCCCTTCCTTTGAGGTACTCACACCTGTGGCTGGTGGAGTGGCCTGAGGCAGCATTGGGTGAAATCACAGGAGCTGAACCATCAGGATGGGCTCCCTATAAGCCAATGGCAGGGGCAAGACTTTAGGAATTTTACCACTTCCTGGGCTTGTGGATCCCCTTGCACTTCCTGATGCCAGCTGTGTCCTAGGATACCCTCTCCATGGTCTCCCAGTCCTAAGTCCAGGGGTTTCTGGAATATTCTCTGACAGCCAGTCTTTTCTTTTGATGAGGTGGCAAAGCCGTCCTCCCTTCCCTTTGCCTGCAGTTGCCCTGGCACTGTGGCTAAACCGTGCATTGAATGTTGTGCCACTGATTATACTGGAGAAACAGGCACTTGCGCTGACAGGTGATTACTTTTTAGTCACAAAGTCAGAGCTCCATGCCTGAGGACATTTATCTTCAGGACAAGTGAGCTGAGGCAGAGCACCCAAATCCTCACCCTGCAGCTAAACTTCTGAGGTTATTCTCTTCCCAAAGACATTATTGGATCAAAATAACTTATTAAGCACTTGTTTAAAAAATAAATTTATATTTTATGAACCACAACAGTACCTATACATCTTTGAAAATACCAGTGCATATAGGTACAACCCATTTATTCTCTCTATATGGTGCACAGAATGATTCATGCCTCTTGGAATCACCGTGCAGCTCTGAGGGTGGGATAATTCCTATTTTTGCTCCTTCCTGGAACGCCTGGTTCTGGTTCTCTATGGTTTGCCTATTCTTTAGGGAAGGGACTGAGGCAGCAAGCAGTAAGCAAGCTCGGGCCAGTGACCTAAAGTATTCAAGGTTAATTGCATGTTCTCTCTCATCATCGATATCCATGGGCAGGAGAGAAACTTTATTTTAACCCATCATGGATGAGGTTATTCCCAGGCTCTCTGGCATGCAGCATCCTGATGAGAGAAGCCAATATGCAGAAAGCCCCACTCATTAGGCTCCACTTTATTCAATCCTGCTTACTTGTGAGGCACACAAGTACCTCACAAGCAAGTGCAAACAAAGTGAGTCTAGCAGAGGGTAAGAGTGGTTCCAACTTCCTCCTGGCCACATGCTATGATCTTGGTTCAAAATCTGTTAAAGGGTAGCTGGCCTTGGTTTCACAGGCCCTTAGAGAAGGCAGAGTAAAATGGAGGGATTACAGAAAGTGGGCACCCATAGCCCAAAGTACAAGAGTCCAGAGGTGGAAGAAAGCCACACTGAGACTAGGCACCCTGGAGGAAGGGCAAGAGTTGAACGAGTTGTCCTTGGAGACCTGCCAGGGAAGAAACAGGCACCAGGGATGGGATGGCATCTTAGCCTGCGTCCTAGCTTAACTTTATATTTAAATTTCTTGTAGGCCAAATACTTCCTTGCTTTCTTTATCAGTGGTGTGAGGGCATGAGTGGCATGCCGACGTCCTTCAGGTTCCATAGCAGATGCTGTGTAGAAGCACTTTAATGTTACAGAGGAACAGCCACAGTAGGTCATCTTCTCAGGGCCATGGCATTAGTGAGCTGAGCAGAAAAGTGTGAATCAATTTCTGGGGTGCAGTCCCTGCCTCTGTGGTCACATGCTACACCCAGCCCAGCTTTCTGAGGCAGAGGGAGGGTGTGGAACACAAGTGCTAACAGCAGAGCCCCAGATTCCCTAACTTCAGCACCTTCTTTACACTTTCTTTGAAGGGAGGGAACCCCTGCTGAGCTCTTGGCCCAGGAGCTCACTTTTCCTGCTTTTCCTGCTTAGTCGTAAACCAACAAAATCTGTCCAGAAACTGCTGAGGCTGCAGCTAGAAGAGCAGCCAGCTCACTCTGGGAGAAGATTAAGAAAGCTCATTCCAGGGGGGAAATGCAAAGACGTCCATCTGCAAGCAATACTGTCTTGAGTAGCAGGTCACCACAAATGCGGCAGAGCCATAGTTCACCCAGGTACTCCAGTACCCAGGTACTCCCTTCTGTTTCCTACTCTCAGAACTCAGCCATCAGGCTGGAAAGAATGGGGCCCAAGCAGGCTCTTGGTATCCAAACTACAGTGCCAGGAGGCTGCTGTGGGGCCAGGTAACCATGTGGCTCCTGGAGGAGTGGCCAGGACCCAAAGTGGAGGGAAATCAGAGCTCAGAAGGAGAGAGGATCAGTGCTTCTTAGCCACTGTTCTCACCAAATCCTTAAATACAGCAACTTCTTTGCCCCAACAACCCCCTTCTACATGCAAATTGAGAGCTGGGGTGATTTTCGTGACGTCACACAGATATCTGTAGGTTCAGATGCCAGGTGCAGTGCTGCAGGGAGCCCTGTTGGCAGTCCTCACTTGGGTCAGAGAACTGGCTTTGCTCATCGCCACATGGTGACACGCACGACGTGCACATGGGGCGGGGAAATCACATTCAATCTGGAACATGGAGGTCACTGTGTGCAAGGAAATGTCATGGGAGGGAGGACTAAGTGTTCTGTCAGCACAGATGGCCCAAAGCAGACTCAACAAGGGCAATTAAGACCCTCTGAGCAGAACTTCAAACCTGCTGTTGTACAGCTTGTAAGAGTCTGGCTAATGAGAGGGCTAGTCTTATTGAGATATCAATGGTGATGCTTCAAGAGACAAGGTGTCTCATTTCTATATGAAATCTTTGTACCCTGTGAAGTGTCTAGAAAGAAAAACAGAGCCAGGTCTGAAGAAAGGCAGACAACTCGTTCATCTTTCCTATCTTTGGTGAAGCCACTTTTACAAGTAAGGTGACTCTTAAAAGCATCACTGCATCTTGCTATTGATTGAATAAACTTTAGTTGTATTTTTCCAACCAGTGCTGAATATCTCAGTGGACTAGTCATGTCACAGCTGCAGAATTACTGGAAACTCAGCCAGGCTTGTTAGAAAAAAACTCATTGCTTTGTATTTGTGAAGCTCATATTCTCTTTCTCTATTCTCTGTCTCTCTCTCTCTTCTCTATCTCTCACACTTACACCTCCCCCTACCCCCAACACACACACACACACACATTCTCTAATACAGCTGCACTTCTCATACAATGCTGCTTCAAATAACTTGTAAAGAAAATCCAGAATTTGGGGAAAGATTGACTTCCCGTTGCTCCAACCCTAAGGACAGTTTGACAACTCATTTTATTGCTTTTTTATTTTTGCAAAGGACAAATGCATGTTTGGCAAATCTGGGAATTTCTGGGGTTTTAGGGAGTATCCTGGGTGACCAGGGTCAGGAGAAATATGATAAACTCATTGTTCCTCATAACTCTTTGGCTATTTCCCTCCTCTTCACAAAAAATTGTTTACTGGCCAGCACCAACATATGTGATGTATCCCGAGGTAGACATATTTCATTAGTAAACGGGTCAGGATCTTTGAGTCCTGAGTGCAGTCTGAGTGCAGTTTCCTTTTCAACTCTCCTATCAGGTTACTCATGTTCCTTAGAAGATGAGGCACAGGGAGCAAAAAGGGGAAGAGCTCTGGGAAGGCAAAGGCTTTGAGAACAAGCACTAAGTAGACTTAGAATCAAGGCCCTGATCTGCCACTTCTCAGCTTGTGATTTCAGACCCATCCCTTAATCTACCTGAACTTCAGCTTCCTTATCTATAAAACAGAGTTAATCCTACATCTCTCTAAGCATGTCTGTAGGGCTCAAATCAAGACACAAAATATACATAAAAACCCTGTGAGTTTTCCTGACAACTTTCTCAGCCTCTTGTGACCTATTCTTCCTCCAGGATGGATGGACTTGAACACACAAGGCCTCAGCAATGAGTCAATGCACTCAAGGAACAGAAGCCTGCCCCCCCTGGATAAGAATGCATGAATGGATCATGGCTACATGTCCACCTTATAGTGTCCCCAAGATTTGGGAGTGGCTACCATTTTGGAAATATGCCCAAAGCGGCTCTTAAAGTACACATCTGCATCTTCTTCTTACCCAAGGCTATTTTTTTCCCTGATCAGATCAGAAGAATAGAAAATATCAAATATATGTAATCAAACCAAATCCCCTCAGAAGCCTGGCAGCTTCTAGTCAGTGCCACAGAGACAAAGGCAAAGCTTCTGTGACAGGCTCCAGACATGCTCCCTAGAAAGGAGGAGTTGAGTAAGGGGAATAAGATATGACACAATTCCAATAGACACTATACCTTTTAATGCCTTGGCTTTAATTAGAATAAAAAGAAAAAAGTATTTGGCAAAATATATTTCAAGAAATTAACCCAGTGCCCTGATCTCTCTCAAAAAACAGAACAGGTTCCCTCTGTAGTTAAAGCTACAGGAGCTACCTGTAGCATTAGTGTCTTCCCCCGGGATTCCCCAGGGCACTGCACAACAGGATATGGACAGATAAATGAGAGAGGGATGGGCAAGCAGGGCCCACAGCTCTCTGACTGAAGCCCCAACCTCCCCAGAGCATGCCCAGTCACACACAGCTGCTGGCATCCTATCCCAGGACCAGACAAGTCATTTTCACTGCTTCTCGGGAGAAGGACTGCCAGGGCCTCCCTTGAAAGCCCCTTGTCACAGCAAGCAGAACTCTGAAGAAAATTCCATGGTCTGCCTTGATCTGTGATCTCACTAGAGGAGCAGAAGCCAGGTTTATGCCTCCCTTCCCAGCACTAAGTAGAAACAACCTCACTGGAACAACAGTAGTGAGAGTCCCAGGAGAGGAGTGAGACAGCTGGGGCCCGGAGCCAGAGGGATGGGTGGAGAGACAGTTTCCTGTACAAATACAGGACAAACCCCAAATCTTCCAATAGTGGCTGTCCCAGTGGTGGAGAAGAGGAGAAGGAAGCAAGACAGGAGGAAGCTAGCTAGCTTACTCAGAAGGCAGACTTTCCTTAATAAACAGCAAATTAGGAACCATACCATATTCCGGACCATTGGTTCTCACACCTGAGTCTGCCTCAGAATCACCTGGAGGGCTTGTTAAAATACAGATTTCTGGGCTCCACCCCTAGAGTTTCTAGTTCATAGGTCTGCTGTGGGGCCTGATAATTTGCATTTCTAACAAGTTCCCAGGTGATGCTGCTGTTGCTGGTCTGGGGATCACTGGCATCTGTTGGTCTTGCAGCTCTTGAAGCCAAGACTACAGGGATAAGGGGAAGAGAAGCAGATATTTGACTTCTGTCACAATCCAACTGTGTCAGCACAAACCCCACTTTCATTAACCTTCCACGTTTTCATATACCAAGAGTACCAACCTCAGAGCATTAGGCTGTGAGTTAAATACTACAGAGAAACACGGCTCCTTCCTGCCAGGTTTTTAAATTCTGCCTTTCATGACAGTGGGCAGCTACCCAACTCTGTCTTGCAAGTTCGAGTCCCCAGTTACCATTTATTTTCAATGGCTAACTAGCTCAAAACTCACTGCACTTTTGCTATGAACTAGATCATCAGAAAGTAAAGCCAGCAGTTATCATCAAACTCAATCTGGGGAAAGAACTCCCCTTCTCACCCCAGATCTGCTGTCAGTGACAGGGAGTCTGTTCCAGAACATGTCCTATCCTGGCCTTTGGGTTCTCTTACCTAGGAGGTGGGGCTGGAAGGTGCCCCAGAACCTCAACCTGCTGTTTCCTCTCTACATCTGTGATCCTTGAGGCTCCTTAGTCAGAATTCTGTCTTGGCTGTCAAGACCAGCCTTCTCCTTTCTCTCCTTTTCCTGGGAGAGGATCCAGCTGCCCCTCCATGGAGGGTTGGGGTGGGTATAGGAAATATGCTGAGCATGTAGTTCCATGCCAAGGAGGCAAGTCCTCCACGTTCAACTTTGGCAGGGAGTTTGGGGCAGGAGGGAAGTGATGGGAGTAAGAAAAGGCACATTCGGATTGTGATCTCTTGGGCAGGTCATTTTCCCTTTCTGTGCCTCAGTTTCTCTATCCACAAATAATCTCATGTCCCCTTATGTGCTCAAAATCCTCTGTTATTAGTCGATCAAACTTATCACATCCCAGGTTCATCTTCTCCTAAACAAGGATTTAGGGTTTTTTTTTTCTTTAAAAAGGGTAATCGAGTAGATTTAACAAGGTAGATGTTTATTGCTAGTGAAATTAATCTAAAAAACTCAGGGCCATTGCTCAAAGTAAATGGAAAGAGTAACTAAACAGAATCCATTCAATTTTAGAAACTGCCTCTAGCAGGCCTGACACAGTGAACACCATTATGTGAAACTACTTTCCTGCTACAAGTCTGGTCATTTTACATTCCACTGTGAGCGATGGAAAAGTCCCATTAGATCATCTAATGCACGCCTCCAGCCTCATAAAATGAGGATCGTTGCGAGATCTTCTCAGAGTGGATCCTGAGGCTAATACCAGCTTCTGTCCTTCCCAGGCCCGCTATTTCCTAGACTATAACCCAGGCAGTAGTGGGACTGCTGGATTTCTATATGCGAGGGCTTTAGGGGTGACAGTCTGGTTGGGGTGAGGGTGGGGAATAAAGATTTATTTGTATGATCTTGTATATAAGATTGAGAACTCTTCAACTGTCCAGATGAAGAAGGGATAGGAACTGAAAGAGATGGAAAGGGGCTAATAAAGTGTCCCCTGCAACGTCATCTCACTTAACCAGAGGCAGAGCCTCCAAAACTTGGCTGAGGCAGAAGCTGTGGATGTGCTTTGAGACAAGTGCCACTGGGTCCCTCAACTCGTTAGTTTCCTGAGGGTTCTCCCAGATGTGGTATTTCAGTGGCTGAGCAGCAACAGATGTCTCTTGGTCTATAAATAATTATTAGGGGTCGGGCGTGCTGGCTCCCGCCTGTAATCCCAGCCCTTTGGGAGGCCAAGGAGGGCGGATCCTCTGAGGTCAGGAGTTTGAGACTAGCCTGGCCAAAATGGTGAAACCCCATTTCTACTAAAAATACTAAAAGAAATTAGCCAGGCATGGTGGCACATGCCTGTAATCCCAGCTACTTGGGAGGCTAAGGCAGGAGAACTGCTTGAACCCGAGAGGCAGAGGTTGCAGTGAGCTGAGATCGTGCCATTGCACTCCAGTCTGGGCAGCAAGAGCGAAACTCTGTCTCAAATAATAAATAAATAAATAATTCTTGGGCTTGGAAATGTATGTCTTAATGTGCACTGGGGGTAGGGTGGGAATGACCAGGTCCCCAGTGCATCAGGAAGAATCATGGTCCAGGCTTTGCAGTGTGATGGAGACAGCAGACAGAGGAGGCAAGTTTTCCGGAAGTGTGTGACTACTCCTTCTTCAGTTTTTGGTCAAGGAGAGTAGGGGTGAGTGGAGGGGAGGCAGGAACCTTGAGCCCAGCAGGCTCCCTGAGGCCTCTGGCACATCCCTGTCATCCTCTGTGCCTCTGCACAGCAAGGTTACAAACATGAGACCTAGAGTCCACTGAGGGCTGCACAGCAACACTGGTTGGGATATTACTGCTGAAAAAATCTTAACATCTGCTGCCAACTGAATATTGTGTTATTTGAAGGCCAAAAAGTGAATGGAAAACCACTGGGAAAAACACTCAATTCAATGTGTATCTACTGAGGGTCTCATCTGAGCAAGGCACTACCTGAGCTATCTCAAGTTTGCAGAGACACGTGGTTTAGAGATATCTGAAGAAGTGACTTGGAAAAAGCCATCTTTTCTCTGATCTCATAGTATTCACTGCCTGCACAGCTTAGCTGTCCTAATGCTAACCTTCCCATGTTTAAGTCCACTCTCCTCTCCATTACTGGGGGAGATAGAAGCATGGTGTCCAGTGTTTGCATTCATGGTTCACAGCCCAGTGCTGTACATGATCCTTAAGAAGTATTTGTGGGTTTTTGTTTCTCTTTTGAGACAGGGTCTTGCGCTGTTGCGGAGGCTCAGGCTGGAGTGCAGTGGCACAATCACTGCTCACTGTAGCCTTGACCTCCTGGGCTCAAGCGATCCTCCTACCTCGGCCTCGGAATAGCTGGAACCACAGGCATGCGCCACCACACCCAGTTAATTTTTAAAGTTTCTGAAGGGGGGGGTGTCTCCCTATGTTGCCCAGGCTGGTCTTGAACTCCTGGGCTCAAGGGATCCTTCTGCCTCGGCCTCCCAATGTGATGGGATTACAGCCATGAGCCACCACACCTGGCCAAGAAGTATTTGTTGATTAATTACTAAATGACTATGACCAGGCTAATTACCTGATGAGCTCCTCCTTCCCGAGTCTTCAACTCCTGATACCCAGTGAGATCAGTGTAGGAAAGAACAGAGGATCAAACTGGCGTAAGGGTATTCCTGGAGATGGTATCCCTATCCAAATGAGAGTCTAGCTTAACTCTAGACATTCACTTCAGAATTGGTCTGCTGGGTACAGCCTTTTATCTAGTTTGCTGATTCCAACTACATAGGCTGTACTTGGGAGGGGAGGGAAGGGGAAGAAGCTGAGTGAGACAAGGGGCTCCCAGCCTCAACTCCAGAAAGATGTCGACAGTGCAGCCCGGCTCTAAAGTAACTTCTTATACAACCGACACAGTCACGGGCAAGTAAAATGGCTTTGCTTCCAGGAAGGTCACTAACTGGGTCCTTGTCATTGGAAAGGGAATTAAAAGTTCAATACTGGAAAAGACTAATCATTACATTTGCTTAATTATACTGATGTGAACCTCATAGTCAAGTTATTTTCAGGAAATTGAGGCTAAAGAATACTTCCATGCTCTTGGGGTCCTGTGGAGCAGGATTTAGGATATTTTTAACTTTTGGAAATTATCAAATGCCTTTCTATAGGAAAGTGCTACATTTCTAAGATTTTTCTTTTTACAGTTTTTCTGGTGCTTTGCCTGTCTTTCTAAAATACAGCCTGACACCTCGCCAAGATGTCACAGGATCGTTGGGCTTCAGATCCATGGGTGATAAATGATAACATAGAATTGGCTACCGGCCTTATCATCTGTCACAGGTCAGATTCCTTAGGAAATAAACTCTGGGACAGAGTTCAGCATGCAGGATGTTTATTCAGAAGTGCTCTTTGGCCAGGCGTGGAGGTTCACGCCTGTAATCCCAGCACTTTGGGAGGCCAAAGCGGGGGGATCACTTGAAGCCAGGAGTTCGAGACCAGCCTGGCCAACATGGCAAAACCCCATCTCCACTAAAAATACAAAAATTAGCTGGGCGTGGTGGCACATGCCTGTTAATTCCAGCTACTAGGGAGTCCGAGGCAAGAGAATCGCTTGAACCTGGGAGGCTGAGGTTGCAGTGAGCTGAGATTGTGCCACTGCATTCTGCACTCCAGCTTGGGTGACAGAGTAAGACACTGTCTTAAAAAACAAAAAAAAAGTTCATGGAAGAGAGGGGGAAAAAGCTGGAGTGAGCAGAGGGAGAAGCTGAGCTGCCATGTGGGCCTAGTGTTGACTTGGTTGGACCATGGGGAGAACTGGAGCCAGAATGGCCTTTAGAGTTGTTTCAAGTTAAGCCAAGATAACCAAGTCTTTTATAAGCTTGTCTCAAGCAGTAACTGAATGTTGACCACTGCCAACAGGACCCCTAGTGGGGACCTGGGTGGAGCATTAGCATCCATCACACCACTCTTGACAGAAACCCCAAATCATAACTACCATTTCTTAAGAGCCTACCATGTGCAAAGCATTCTACAAACATTATCTCTAATGCTAACAACTTTCTATTAACCCCATTTTATAAAGAGAAACAAAGGTTTAGTGAGGTTAAGTGACATGCCTAAGATAACACAACTAGTACATGGGACTCAAATCCACGCTGCCTTGCTCCAAAGCTCACATTCTTTCTAAACGCTAGACTCTCACTTTTTGTTTTCTCATGTAGCTGCTGCGGAAGCAACCTATAGCTCCATCCTTCTATGCAGCTTTGAGTTGCCTTTATAGTCCTCTGACTAGATTTACAAATTGGTAGCTATGCACACATATACAGCCCATTGCTTGAATTCTTTTCTGAACTCTTTGGATTCCTTAGACGTGGGCACTATTGGCCTGCTTCAACCAGAACACTACTCCTGTTGAAAACAGTATAGAGGCTGGACTTCTCCAAGAAGGCACACAAAGAGGGAAACCCTCAAAATTTAACAGAAACCAGTAACTTAGCCAACAATATTTGAAGATCATGAAGTAAAAAATGACCAGCATTTAAAGCCAGATTTCTTTTTAGATTTTTTTTTCTTAATGACACCACACTCATCCTTAATAGATTATTTATTTGTTTTATTTTTGGAGACAGAATCTTGCCCTTCATCCAGGATGGAGTGCAGCGGCATGATCTCAGCTCAGCGCAACCTCTGCCTCCTAGGTTGAAGGAATTCTCCAGCCTCAGCCTCCCAAGTAGCTGGGACTACAAATGTGCGTCACCATGCCCGGCTTTTTTTTTGATTTTCAGTAGAGATGGGGTTTTTTCATGTTGGCCAGGCAGGTCTTGAATCCCTGACCTCAAATGATCCACCTGCCTCGGCCTCCCAAAGTGCTAGGATTACAGGTGTGAGCCACTGCGCCCAGCCAATAGATTTTTGATTAGAACATTTCCAAATTTCTATATCCTGGAGATTAAATATCAGTGGATAACCAATCCCAAACCCCCTAGACGGGGAAGCTGATGAGGCAGGTGCCAGGGATAACATGAGAGGTTATATACATCTTCTCTGCATTCCCAAAGGCGGTTACTAATCTTGTTCTTCCTTTCCACACTCCAGATCTCCCTAATCTTCAGCATGACATGTATGGGCCAAAAGAAGTCATCAGTTCAAGACAAGAAAAGCTGCTGCGTCAGTAAAAAGATGCATCATTGGGAGGCTGAGATGGGCAAATCACAAGGTCAGGAGATCAAGACCACCCTGGCTAACCTGGTGAAACTCCGTCTCTACTAAAAAATACAAAAAACTAGCCGGGCGAGGTGGCAGGCGCCTGTAGTCCCAGCTACTCGGGAGGTTGAGGCAGGAGAATGGCGTGAACCTGGGAGGCGGAGCTTGCAGTGAGCTGAGATTGGGCCACTGCACTCCAGCCTGGGCGAAAGAGCGAGACTCCGTTTCAAAAAAAAAAAAAAAGAAAAAAAGATGCATCATTGACAAGTTTATTTGGCTCTGTAGGTTTTTCTCCCCAGGTAGAGTGTCTTATAGTTGTTCTCTGGGGTGCTCTTTTTAATTAATTAATGTATTTATTTATTTATTTTTATCTTTTTTGAGATAGGATCTTGCTCTGTCACCCAGGCTGGAGTGTGGTGGCACAATCATGACTCCCTGTAGCCTTGAACACCTGACCTCAATCGATCGTCCTACCTCAGCCCTCTGGGTAGCTGCGACTACAGGTATGTGCCACCAGGCCCAGCTAATGTTTGTCTGTTTGTTGTTTGTTTGTCTGTTGTCCAGGCTGGTCTCAAAATCCTGGGCGCAAGTGATCCACCTAACTCAGCCTCCCAAAATGCTGGGATTACAGGTGTGAGCCACTGGGCCAGGCTGGGGTGCTCTTTTTAATTTGTCAAAGATGTTTAGAAAAGTGCCGGGCATGGTGGCTCATGCCTGTAATCCCAGCACTTTGGGAGGCAAGGCAGGTGGATCACCTTAGGTCGGGAGTTTGAGACCAGCCTGGCCAACAGGGTGAAACCCTGTCTCTACTAAAAATACAACAATTAGCTGGGCGTGGTAGCGGGTGCCTGTAATTCCAGCCACCCGTGGGGCTGCAGAAGGAGAATTGCTTGAACCTGGGAGGTAGAAGTTGCGGTGAGCCCAGATCACTGCAGTTCAGAGCCTGGGCGACAGGGAGAAACTCCATCTCAAAACAAAAAATGACGACAAAAAAAGATGCTTAAAAAAGCGTGTGGCATCAGATTGTGCAAGATGCACAGCCAATGAACAGTTTCTGGGGCAGCCTCCTCAGTGCATTCAAGTCATCCCCATGCTCCAAGAAAGTAATGGGGCCCTATTTCTTGTGCCCATTCTTCCCACCCAGGGAGACTCTAGAGATGAGGAATGATAGAATGATTCCTTTGACTATCTATTAATTAGAAAGTGAACCTTATTTTTGGGTAGGGGAGAATATCTCCCAAATTACAATGGGATGATAGCTGTCATAACAGAGGTATGTACAAGGTACAGGGGTAGTCTGGTGGGAGTGAGACCATCATGTCTAGGGCATGTTCTAGGAATTTCAAGTAACTGCCCTGGTACAAGGACATCTGTTGCAGGAGATCAATATGGAGAGGTAAACAAGGGCCAGATGGTGAAGGGCTGTGTATACCATGCTAAGAACTAGTTGGGAAATCACTGTAACAATCCAGGTGAGCTATAATAGGCAATAAGGGCAATGAGGATAAAAATTAAATAAATATTTAGGTGGCAGAATAAACAGTATTTAAGTGACCAATTTGAAGAGCGGCGTGAATGAGAATTAGGAATGCAGGACAGTTTCCACAATTTCAGTTCAGCCAGGAGTCTGGGAGAACAGGTTGAAAGCTATCTTTAAATTGAGTATTATCACAATGACTTTGGGGAATGGGCCATTAATTCTTTCAGGGCTCTGACTACTGAATTAATTAAGGAAATAATTAAGATTTCTTAGATCAGCCATTGCATTGATTTCTTTTTAGAGCGCACTGTTTTGGCAAATCCTGTTTTAAAAAAATGTTTGCTAGAATACATTATCTTCTTGTAGGTACCAAGGTTGAAGTCAATATCAAAGCACAGAAATCGTGTTTGGGCCGGGCAGAGTGACTCACACCTGTAATCTCAGCACTTTGGGAGGCCAAGAAGCAGACTGCTTGAGCCCAGCAGTTGGAGACCAGCCTGAGCAACATGGTGAAACCCTATCTTTACAAAAAATACAAAAAATTAGCCAGGTGTGGTAATGTGTGCCTGTAGTCCCAGCTACCCAGGAGGCTGAGGTGGGAGGATCGCTCTGTTGCCCACGTTGGGGTGTAGTGACTGATCATAGCTTACTGCAGCCACAAACTCCTGGGCTCATGTGATCCTGCCACTCAGCCTCTTGAGTAGCTAGGACTACAGGTGCCTGGCTACTTGTACATTTCTTTAAAGCAAGTTTTAGATGCTCTTTTCTGAGCTTCCACAGCATTCTGGGCATAACCCTGTCAATATGTTGTATCTGCTTCTCAATATGTTGTAATTATCTGTAAGTTGTCATGGAGAGCTGGGTGGGTGGAATAGGGACTTTGTCTTACTTCTCCTGGTATGCTCACTTCTTGAAATATGGCAGGCACTTAAAAAATAAATCTTGACAGCATAAGAGCTGTAAAAATAAAAGTAGTAAATTATGTCATACAAATACCATTCTAAGTGCTCTTTTCTCAGACTGGCCAGCAGAACTGAAACTAATTCGGCACAGAAAACTACGGTGGGGTTGCTCCTGTGAGCTCAGCTGAGCCTAAACACTAACTTCAAGTTGTATATTGGTGATCATTTTCATAAGAAAGTGGGTCAATTCCAGACATGAAATACATCTGAAGATGTAGCGCATCAGCAGGAGCCTTTGGAGGCAATATTTTCTTACCTCTAAGATTCTTATTCAAGAAATATATTAAGAGAATTACTGATGCTCATATTTATTGTCAAATTAGCCATGACAGCTGCAAAATGTTTTCATTTTAAGTTGAATCCCCAAAGCTTCATTTGCATTTTCTCTAACTTAAGGATACTGTTAGAAAAAGTCAGGCTTGCTGGTATAGAGGTAGAGGGAGAGGAAGGAGAAGATATTCCATCTTTGGCTCTTCTGAGTTGAATTAAATATTTTAAGTTAATCATCTCTGATCTGTCATTAGGGGATTTGTTCATATGCTTTTTACAAATTATGACTGCTAGGAATTCATAATTAAAGAATGTATGAAGGTCAAGAATATAGAATTTCAACTAATGTCTGAAATGATGGTCTCAAAGACAAGAGTCCCTCAGACATCTGCCCTCTCCCTCTCCTAGAGCAGTCTAGTACAAGGGCTGCTGCTGAGAGGCAAGCATTTTCAAATGCAGCAACACCGAAACTCATTATAAGTTTTAACAACTTGTTTTTCAGAGTCTATGGGACTTTGACAATCCAAATTTAGGGTTGCTTAATGGAATGGCTTTGCTTTAGAAAACAGATTTTGTGGAGGGTTTTATAACCCTCTTCTCTCCAAAAATGCATTTAACCTTACTCATCTGGAACAATGGAAGGGAGCAAAAGACAGGGAGAAGGCTGGAATTAGTATTTAGTGATATCTTAATTTTAAATGTTTACAGTGAAATGAACTTCTTGTTACTACCAATGACAACATATAAGAGTCAAAATATAAATGAGTCATGAATAATTAGGTATTAATCATAACATATAATACACTGTCATGAATAATAATGTTCCATAAAAGAGAATACTTTTTTTTTTTTTTGAGACAGGGTCTCGCTCCGTCACCCAGGCTGCAGTGCAATGGTACCATCTTGGCTCACTGCAATCTCCGCCTCCCGGGCTCAAGACAGCCTCCTATCTCAGCCTCCCAAGTAACCAGGACTTCAGGCATGTGCCACCAGGCCCAGCTAATTATTGTATTTTTTTTAGAGATGGGGTTTTGCCAGTTAGGTGTGGTGGCTCACTCCTGTAATCCCAGCACTTTGGGAGGCCAAGGTGGGTGGATCACCTGAGGTCAGGAGTTCAAGACCAGCCTGACCAACATGGAGAAACCCCTTCTCTACTAAAAATACAAAATTAGCCGGGTGTGGTGGCGCGTGCCTGTAATCCCAGCTACTTGGGAGGCTGAGGCAGAGAGAATTGCTTGAACCCGGGAGGTGGAGGTTGCAGTGAGCCGAGATCACACCATTGCACTCCAACCTGGGCAACAAGAGCGAAACTCTATCTAAAAAAAAAAAAAAAGAAAAAGAAAAGAAAAAAGAGACAGGGTTTTGCCATGTTGCCTAGACTGGTCTCAAACTCCTAGACTCAAGTGATCCTCCTGCCTTGGTCTACTAAAGTGTTGGGATTACAGGCGAGAGCCATTGCTCCTGGCCATAAGAGAGTACTTTAATATCAAGGATTAAGTAGGCCCAGAACTGTAAGACCTTGGATATTCCATGATACTTTTAATTCACCTCTGTACTGGGTAGAATAGTGTCCCCCAAAATTCATGTTCACATAGAACCTAAGAATGTGACCTTATTTGGAAATAAGGTCTTTGCAGATGTAATTCGTTAAGATGAGGCCATACTGGATTAGGGTAGACCTAAATCCAATTATTGGTTCCTTATAAGAAGACCATGAAAAGACGTACACACACATAGAGGGAAGACAGAGGCAGAGATCAGAATGATGTAGTAAAAAGCAAGGAATGGCAAGGATTGCCAGTAACCACTAGCAGCTGGGAAGAAGCAAGGACGAATTCTTCCCTAGAGTCTCCAGAGGGAGAATATCTCTGCTGACACCTTGATTTCAAACTTCTAGTTTTCATAACTGTGACAGAATAAATTTGTTGTTTCAAGCCAATCTGTGATTGCTATGGTAGCCCTAGAAAATGAATACAACCTCTCCTTCAGGGCAAAAGTTCCACATTGTCCATGAAATCTTTCCTTTTACCAAATCTGGCCTCTGTGACCCCTCTTTCTACTTACAGCAAAGCACAGACTTTGTTATTTTGCACTTGGGGCTCTCCATGATTGATGATTTACTTTTCAGTGCCATATCCCATCGGCCACTGCCTTAGTCCTTTTCTGTTGCTTATAACAGAATACCTGAAACTGGGTAATTTATAAACAAAGGAAATTTATTTCTTACAATTGTGGAGGCTGAGAAGTCCAAGGTTAAGGCACTGCATCTGGCAAGAGCCTTCTTGCTGGTGAGGACTCTATAGACTCCTGAAGTGCCACAGGGCATCACATGATAATGGGGTGGAGTGTGCTAATGTGCTAGGCTCAGCTCTGTCTTCCTCTTCTAAGAAAGCCACCAGTCCCATTCCCATGATAACCCATTAATCCATTAACCTTTTAATCTATTAATGTATTAAGCCATTCAGGAGGGCAAAGCCCTTACAAATCCCAACACCACTTAAAGGCCCCACCTCTTTTTTTTGTTTTTGAGACAGTTTTTGCTCTTGTTGCCCAGGCTGGAGTGCAGTGGCGCAATCTCTGCTCACTGCAACCTCTGCGCCTCCCGGGTTCAAGTGATTCTCTTGTCTCAGCTTCCTGAGTAGCTGAGATTACAGGTGTGAGCCACCATGCCCAGCTAATTTTTTTTTTTTTTGAGATGGAGTCTCACTTGTGTTGCCCAGGCTGGAGTGCAGTAGCATGATCTCGGCTCACGGCAACTTCCACCTCCTTCCACTTCTGGGTTCAAGTGATTCTCCTGCCTCAGCCTCCTGAGTAGCTGGGACTACAGGTACCCGCTACCACGCCCGGCTAATTTTTGTATTTTTAGTAGAGACAAAGTTTCACCACGTTGGTCAGGCCAGTCTCGAACTCCTGACCTCAAGTGATCTACCCACTTTGGCCTCCTAAAGTGCTGGCGTTACATGTGTGAGCCACTGCGCCCATCCCACCTCTTTTTTAACTATATATTTTTATTTTTAGTAGAGACGAGTTCTCAATATGCTGCTCAGGCTGGTCTCAAACTCCTGGGCTCAAGCGATCCTCCCATTCCAGCCTCCCAAAGTGCCTCCCATCTTGGCCACCACGCCCAGCTGCCACCTCTCAATAATGCCACATTTGGGACTACATTTAAATTTTTTTTTTTTTTTTTTTAAAGACAGGGTCTCGCTCTGTAACCCAAGCTGGAGTGCAGTGGTGTGATCACAGCTCATTGTAGCCTTGAGCTCCTGGGCTCAAGAGAGCCTCTGGCTGCTGTTTCCTAAATAGCTGAGATTTCAGGGTTGTGCCACTACACCCAGCTAATGTTTAAATTTTTTGTACAGTTGCATCTCGCTGTGTCGCTCAGGCTGGTCTTGAACTCCTGGGCTCAAGTGATCCTCCTGCCTCAGCCTCCCAAAGTGCTGGGATTATAGGCATAAGCCACTGCATCTGGCTCAGTACTAAATTTCAACATGAGTTTTGGAGGGGACAAATATTCAAACATATAACTTCCCTCCCCATTTCCAAGCTGGCATACACTCACTGTTTTAGGCAAGTCTGGCCACATGACACTCCCCAAACAATCTCTTTATTTCCCACCTCTGTGCCTTTGGTCATGCTGTTTCCGCTGCTTAAAATATTCTCTTTTGTTTCTATCTGTCAAAATTCTAGACAGCCTTCCACACTTAGACCACATGGTACTGAGTCCATGAAAAAGTCTTCTATTTCCCACCAGAAGTAATTTTTCCTTTATTTGTATATTATTTCATCATTTATAATCTTCTGTTACTGTGTTGCTATATAAACTAAGCTCCACAAACTCCTTAAGCACAAGGGCTATCTTATATATCTGAGTAGTCCGCGAGCGTACAGCTGATTTTTCTTAATTCCTATGGCATGAACAATGTATAGAGATCTTTTGACATTGTGTTGTTTAATTTCATATGTGTATGTGTTAACCTCCTAAAGATATTTCAATTCCCCAGCATACACAGCTGGGCACCAAGAAGGCATTCAACAAACTAGCTCTGAAATGGTACCCTAAAAGATTGGAGTTCTTGAGGGCTCTTGGCTGACAAATTCTAAAGTCCCAGGTACTTATGAAAATAATATTTTTCCAAACTAAATGCTCAATAAACCAAAAATTAATTTTCATCATTTAAAAAATGAGATGCAGCCAGGACCAGTGGTTCTTGCCTGCAGGCCAGGAGTTCCTGACCAGCCTGGGCAACATAGTGAGACCCTGTCTCTAAAAAAAAAAAAAAAAAAAAAAAAATTTGCCAGGTGTGCTGGGACATGCCTGTAGTTCCAGCTGTTCAGGAGTCTGAGGTAGGAGGGTCGCTAGAGCTTAGGAGTTCAAGTTTACAGTGAAGTACAATTGCGCCACTGTACTCCATCCTGCGCAACAGAGTAAGGCTCTGTCTCTTAATTAAAAAAAAAAAAAAAAAAGAAAAAGGAAAAAAAAGAACTGCTATTCAGAAGTCGTAGTTCTTTTAGGCTTAGCTGGGTTCCTTGGAGTCTGTCCCATGCATATGTAGTTAACGGGTGAGCCAGATATTTGGGCAGGATTTATGCACAGAATTTGGGCTTCCCATTTGCCTCTCTCCTTTCTGGAATTTTCCTCCTCATTTTCCAGCTGCTGTGGTTATCCCAAGCTGTGGCCTCTGTGGGTTTGATAGAAACTGTGGGTTTCTATAAGTTTATTTATTTACTTATCTTTTTTTTTTTTTTTGGTAGAGGGTGGGTTTCACCATGCTGCCCAGGCTGGTCTCCTCCTGAGCTCAAGTGATCCACCCACCTTGGCCTTCCAAAGTGCTGGGATTACAGGCGTGTGCCATAGCACCTGGCAGGTTTCTATAAGTTTATATGACACCAGATAGGACATCCCTTAATCTAAAAGCCATTAAAAAATGGGAAACTTACCCACTGCCATTTCCTTCTTCCAAGGGTAGACCCTACCCTATCCTGCCTACTTTTCATTATGCTCCAGTGGCATTAGGTGACTGCTTTTTATATTTTATTCAACATTTACACTAACCTGCTGGAGAGTTGGTTCAACAGGAAGTGCTTGGTCATTATAGGAAGTAAAGACTCCCTTCATTAAAAATGTCATTTTTTTTAAATAAAAAATTTTCCTGAACCCAAAGAACTAGAAAGAATACTAAACAAAAGCCAAAGTCATGGTCAGTTGTAGGCAGAGAAGAACTGATTTAAATTACTACTGAGGACATTTCAATTTATTTATTTATTTTTTTACATATGAAAGTACTTTTACTTGTTACAGTGGAATATCATTATGAACGAAGTGGGCCTTTTATATGCCTGCCATGCCCCCATCCTATGCCAACATAGGACACTCATACACAAAATACCACATGGAACTTCTTGGACACACATTGCATGCATCCCACTCTAAATGCACTCAAGTGTAACATAACCTTCGTGAAGATTTCTTAGGCATATGGACGGGAGGGCACACTGTACCACAGAAAGCAAAACTCTCCCCTCTGTCCCCCAGATCTTTTAAAAATATCTTCTCCAGGCCGGGTGCAGTGGCTCATGCCTGTAATCCTAGCACTTTGGGAGGCTGAGGCAGGTGGATCACGAGGTCAGGAGTTCAAGACCAGCCTGGCCAAGATGGTGAAACCCATCTCTACTAAAAATACAAGAATTAGCCGGGCATGGTGGCACGTGCCTATAATCCCAGCTACTTGGGAGGCCGAGACAGAGAATTGCTTAAACCTGGGAGGCGGAGGTTGTAGTGACTTGAGATCGCATCATTGCACTCCAGCCAGGGCGACAGAGCGAGACTCCGTCTCCTCAAAAAAAAAAAAAAAAAAAAAAAATCCCCAAAGTCTCACTTCATCTGACAGCACCCAAATCTCTCCTCCTCTTGGCTTCCCTCTTCCAGTCCTATCCAGGCCCCTTGCTCTCTTCTCTCTCTCTCTTCTTTTAAAGGCAAAGTTTTGACTGTTCTAAATCTGCAGCTATATCTATTTCTCTGCTCATCGCAACAAAGGCAGCATGGTTAGCCATGCAATTACAGGATTCTTCTTCCTCAGTGTGTTTGTGTGTGCGCATATATAGCATGACTGTAAATACTTATAAGTTAATAGTTTTCTCCTGTTATATTTATATATGCATATACATGAGGAAATAACAGGCCGCAAAGGGATGTGGTTCAGGCTGGCAGAGTCTGAGCACTATGTGCCATGCACTTTATTTACACGCATTATTTCTAATTTTATTTTTCAGATGAGAAAATTCAGCCTCACAGCTACTGTTCATTCTCTTTCCACTCCAACACATAGCCTCTGGGGTATCTCTAACATAATAATGTAAAATGCATTAGAAAACATGAAGGATATGTCTGGGAGTCTTAGGGGAGGGGAAAGGAAGTAGAGGATTGGGTTGTCTTATGTTCAGAAGAGAAGGTTTAGGATCTGGTTGGTTGAGGGAAGAAGTTTAATGAAAGAGTTCTGCTAGATGGGGCAGTGGGCTCCCAGGATGGAAGGGGGTCTCCACCTTCACCTTGCTCTCTTCTGTCCCCCTGCTCCCTACATGGTGGCCACATGGCCTCCTCTGTGCTCCTTAAACACTTCAAGCTCATTTTAAAAGACAGACACATTCCAAATGATGACCTGGTTAATTTATTTACTAATGTTAGTTAAAGTAGATACCTTGGAAGTCTGGTAGGCAATTCAGTCTTTAGAACACCAGGTAACCCCATTTCTGGCATTAAACTGCTTCTCTCAATTTACTCATAAGCTGGAAAAGTACAAGCTTTTAAATTCCCACGTACCATGTCGATTTGAGGGGAACTGGTTCAAAAGAAAA
Source organism: Mandrillus leucophaeus (assembly GCF_000951045.1). Classification (NCBI taxonomy): domain Eukaryota; kingdom Metazoa; phylum Chordata; class Mammalia; order Primates; family Cercopithecidae; genus Mandrillus; species Mandrillus leucophaeus. The sequence goes on along the minus strand of NW_012099366.1, from coordinate 135,704 downwards.
AGGAACCTATAGAAATGTCTACTTTTAAAGTTATCACTTGAGTAGAATTTAATGAACACTGCTGCTTAAGCAACTTCTGTTTCATTGTATAATATCCTTTAAAATCTAAATTTCCTGGCATAAATGTCTTGAATGGTTCACCTTTAGCCAACATTACACAGTGATGACTGCTGGATATTTACCTTGAGTGTGAGAATATGTGTGAAGAATATTAGCTAGGAAATAGACTTATTGGTAGATTACAAAAAGCTGTGCATGGCTATACAATGTCCATTTATTCTGTTTTCCAAACTCCATATATTTAAAAGCTATCATCTCTCAATTTCATGCTGATAACTTCGAGTTTGGCAAAAGTTGACAGTTAAAACTATCTTTCTACAGTGTTTGGGTATGGCTTTATAAAAAGCAATTTACAAAAGAAAATCCATTTGAAATTCTAAATTTAATTTCAAAATGATGGTTTTTATAATCCCTGGTTTTAAGGAGGTTTCAAGGAACGGAAAGGCATGAGAAACAAAAAGAAGAATGAACAAAGAAAGAAAGAGAGGGCAAGGGGATGAATGGTTGCATCATGAACCGAGGTGACGACAATCAGAAAGGCAGGCAGGAATGCCACCCCCAGGGAGACAGCACAGGTGCACTTTCTATCAGACAGAGTGTGTAGAGGCCTGGGAAAGCTTTAGTTTTCATAAATTCAATCTCCCTCATTGCTGAAGCAGAGGCAGCTGGGATACAGGAAGATTAACAGATAAACCTCACTACATTTCAAACCCCTCCTGTACTTAAACCGTTTACTCCAGATGTTAGTAAAAGCTAACAAGTAGCCAAGCTGGCGATTTTTAATAACTATCCTTGGGCTTATTCTCCCACAAGTGGAGATCCTGAATAGGAGGGGTAAGGAGGGAAGGATAAAGAAAGCTGATGCTGGCTGAGTGCTAAATCTGTGTCAGGTACTGTGTTAAGAATTGTACATGTATTCTTTAATCATCACAACAACCTTATGAGGTAGGTACCACAATCCCGCCCATTTAAAAAAGGGAAAATGAAAGTACAGAGAAAGCAGGCAAACTTGCTTAGTAAGTGACTGAGATGGGAATTGAACCCAAACAGTTTAATTATAGAACCTGAATATATAATCATTGTGCCATATGGCATTTTCCAAAATAACAAAAAATAACCAAGTTGACAGGATAAAAGGGATTGAAAGTGTATTGTACTCTAATATATGGCTGCTGCCTGGGAAACTGTTAGGACATAGTGGTAGAAGTCTAAAGTCCTCTTCAATGTCCATCTCTGCCACCCACCATTATTCGTAAGCAAGGGGGAAGAAAAAACCTACCTGAAACCATCCTTTCTTCTAAATTCAAATTTGAATAAGTTAAAGAATAAAAATCTGTTTGGATTTTTGACATATTCACTCCATTATATTAAAATTTCTATTAAATGTCAAATCCTTCTTGCAGGGAACATTTCAGTAATTTGGTGGTTGAATCATGTAGCAATTATGAGCCTAACTTGTAAAGCAGTTTCCATAAAGAGGGCGTATTTTTTCCAAAGTATATATAAATACACACACATACCAATACTCCCTCACTCTATATAAGATACCTTAATGCCAAGTTCCCATTTTTCAGGTTCTATTTATATACAACCAGTTCTAACAATTCTCCGAAAAGGACAGGCCTGTACTGTCCCCTAACTAACATCTGTCAGAGGAAAACTCCTCATCCATTTTTCAGGCATGACCCACTTTGAGGGTTCAGATTCTGTGATGAGTCACATGCAAATCTTCTAAGAACCTTGATGGGTTGCAGATGAGATGAAAATGCAAATTACCAAAATGTTCGGAGTCAACCACCTTAGTTTCTCTTTCCTATTTGCCATCTGTCCACAGCTCATTAGGTTCAAATCATATTTTTTGTGAATAAGAATCTAGAATTTGGGGACCTCTTCATGGGACACTTCTCCTGCTTCACAGACATACAGACCAAAAGAAGCGCTAAGTAGGCTGCAGGGCTTCATGGTTAGTAGGCAAAGCCTGCAGGGAAAGAGCTCAGCAAGGGTCACCAATGGGGACACCTCAGGCACCCAAACTTACCACTTTGGTGGCCTGTGTGGATGACCAGGAAAGGCCCTGCAAAGCCCCTGCAAGGTTCTCTGACATCCCTAGCAGTAACTGTAGGCTTCTTACTCCTTCCCTTCCCCTCAGTCCCATCCACTACCATCTATGCTCACTGTTCACATGGGTTCCCCTTCACAATGGGATGGGCTTTCCATCCCCTTTAAAACTCAGTCTTAGGGCCCTCATAACTTTCCACCCAGTGATACAATTATTCACAAACATATTCTACTTCCTACTACACTGTAAGCTCAGGTAGGACCTACCTCCAGTTCCCCTTTCTGGAACTCATGGAGTCTTGCCAGATAGATGCTCAAAAAAATACTGAATTAAACAAATTGTCCTAGAAGCCAGTCTCTGAAAGTCCTGCTCTGTAGAAACTACAGGATGAGATGGGCACACCACTTGAGCCTCAAAATGTTCATTCCTTGTACGACACTAGAGTTGTTGGATCATTCCACATAGCCAATGGTGTTTTTTGTAAGTCGGCTTTGTGTACTCCCCAGTGTCCTCCAGGTGAAGCAGTCCGATTAGGCAATGACTGTTTAAACACACATTAATCATGCATTAGGAGTCTTAAACTGAATAGCACAATACCCAGGAAAATACTCTGGACACAAGGCATCCATTACAGACAGAAGTGATCTCTCACATCATGCTGTGTACATATTTGGAGAGTAAGGGCACTTCAGGGAGTTCTGCTAACTTAAAAAAGAAAAGGATGAAAGAAGAAGACATTTGCATGCTGCATGGAGATTCCATGGCTTGGGAAGGGCACACGTGTCAGGTAGCCAGGAGCTCTGGAACTTGCATTGGTCATCACAATTATGCCTCAGTTTCTCGAACTGCTTCCTTCCTCCTTCTTGGAGAACAGGAAGGCTAGGGGTTGTCCTACACTGCATCTGGGCAGGCTGTGGTTACAAATTCAGGCCCACTGCTCAGTGGTCTCAGCCCTCATTACTGGAGGGATGGTGCAGCCTTTGAAGAAACCCATTCAGACCTCTGCCCTAGAGGCCATGTGTATTAGATGTGCTTCTGTACAACTGGGAAGGTGGATGGGTGAAGGAAGGAGTAGGGTGTGACCAAGGAGAGACATGTGCCTCCTTTAATGAGATCCTAAAATCAATCCGATTTTCCTCAATAAAAAGGGGAGCAGGCCATTGTCTGGGAAGGAAAATTGGCTTCATGCTTTAAAACACGCATTCACATAGACAAACAACCATGCTTAAACTACACTAGAGTGAAAGCTGATGACAAGTCCTGGGGGATGAAGATTCTATAGTCTCTCTTCAGCTACCTCAGGCATACTTGGAAATACATATGCATTCACACCCATTTCTGTGGGCAGGGATGCATTAAGAGAGACACCAACTGAGCCTCTCTTAACCTCAGTTTCACCTGCAGCTCCTAAATAACGTGGGCAGAGACCAAGCATTCCCATTGAATGGATCTGAGTCCCCAGAGTGAGCTCAGCTTGGGACCTGGCATCCTGAGATGATGAAGAGAATTTTGACAATAAGGCACAGCTGGGACATCCTTATCAGCGACAGCAAACCCTGGATTCTAAAATGGTTTACTCCAGCTGCCTTGCTCAGTGTTATTTTAATAACCGGAGAGGCTGGCTATTTAACAGTTGAATGCTTCCCCTGCCATCGTTTTGGTACTTTGATTACAGACAAAGTGACACTGACTTTTAACAACAGGGATATATAGTCTTCAATATAATGCCCCTCATATCAATGGAGGATGATTAATCTTGGTTTCTTTCCTCCAAATGTGGTGTGAGACCAGATAACAAAATTCAGGTGGGCCAGTCAGAAGACCCACAGAGGAAAAGCACTTTAAATATATATAGCACTATGATGAATGTACAAGAATGCACAAGAAAGAAAGACTGGAAGAAAATAAGAGCAAATGATAATATCAGTGTACTAAGGTGCTCAAGTTAGGTCAAGAGGGTTTTTCTCTTACTTTCTAAATGTTTTGTGATGTGATTTGTTTTATAATAAAACCTATTTTCACATTCATACAATTCATCCCTTTTGCTTTTATTTTGAATTAACTCATAATGTCCATATTTATGAATACAGTGTGATATTTCAACACAGTATACAATGTGGAATGATCAAATCAGGTAATTAGCATATGCATCACCTCAAACATTTATCATTTCTTTGTTTTGAGAACATAAAATCTGTTCTTCTACCATTAGAAAATATACGATAAATAGGGGCGGGTGCAGTGGCTCACACCTGTAATCCCAGCACTTTGGGAGGCTGAGGTGGGAGGATCACGAGGTCAGGAGATCGAGACCATCCTGGCTAACACGGTGAAACCCTGTCTTTACTAAAAATACAAAAAAAATTAGCCAAGTGTGGTGGCATTAGCCAGGTGTGGTGGCAGGCGCCTGTAGTCCCAGCTACTCGGGAGGCTGAGGCAGGAGAATGGTGTGAACCCGGGAGGCAGAGCTTGCAGTGAGCCAAGATTGCGCCACTGCACTCCAGCCTGGGCGACAGAGTGAGACTCCGTCTCAAAAAAAATATATATATATATATACACACACACATACACACACACACACACACACACACAAAATAAATTGCTGTTGATTGTAGTTACTCTATAATGCTATAGAACACTAGAAGTATAATGAAAAATATTTTAGAAAGAAAATAATTCATGGTGCTCTTAGACTTCAAATACTAAACATTATGCTCTGGATAATTAAGAATGGATTACTGAATTCCCCACACACCAGATAATATGTTGAAAGTATGTCATGCACAGTACAGTGGTATAACTGTATTAGATGTTATTGTCCTTTAATGCTTTTGAGCCTCAGACTGCTGTATTAGCAAACTACTTAGGATGGCTCTTGTTTGTTGTGATGAGTGATGGTCAGTAAGGCTGAAGGGACAATTCACATGCCATCAACCAAAAACATCCTTATATTAAACAAGGACTCGCCCACTACGTTTCTGAAAATAGAGGAACAACAACACAGGACAAATTCTCCCCTGACCAGGCCTCTCTTACATCTTGGGTGGAAGGCTCAACCTGCTAAGGGGACACATTCTTTTGGGCCCGAGTCTGTAAGTGCATCTGTGTGTGTGTGTGTGTTTCAGAGTTGCCATGTGGTCAAACTGCCATAGAGTGTCCCATCCAAGCTGAACAAGTAGCTCTCCCAAGAGGGGTAAAAAACAAACAACAATCTGCTCAGCACAGTGAGCAACTTCCTCACCAGGTGGGAAAATCTGGACTTGCCTCATAATGACTTTTTGTCATGTCCCACATAAGCAAATGCTGCACTAAATATACATCCTAAATACATTCTATCAGGGAGCTGGAGCAACACCAGTATTTATGCTCAGGCTAATGTTCTATTATATGGATTATACTCAACTGGAATAAAATGAATATTCTCTAGCACAACTCAATTGTTCTTTATACAGTTTTTAATGAGATTCCGCCTAGTGTCACAGCAGTACTTATGTAATTACTCTATATAACTCTGCCAGCGAGGAGGGAATGAAATCTCCTTATCGGGGTATTGCAAACCAATAACATCTCAGCATCCTGTCTCTTTCCATGTGCTGCTGCATTTTGGATAGTCTGGGAGCACAGCCATCATGCAGAGGGAACGCTAGGGTGACCAAGGCTTCAGCACTGCAGACTTGCTTCCAGGAATGAGCACTGCACTTTCTTGAGATTTCCCAAGAAAACATATGAAAAGAAAGCAAGCTTGCAGCTTCTGAACTGGGTCCTCTTTACTTGGGATGGTCAAAGGGGTATGTGTGGCCAGTGTGCAGCCATGCGGTGAGCATGCAGCTTTTGTCAGAGGCTGCTGAAGGCAGCTTTGCTGGAACTCTGGAATAATCCACCCAGGAAGGGAAGTGAATAGGAGAAGAGACAGATGGAGATGAAAAATTATTTGTTTGGCTCCTTGAGGAAAACTGTAAGTCAGCAGAAAGCGGAATTAAGAAAAAAAGTGCAGCTGAGAAACAGGCTAATCTGGTCCTGATAAATTATCTAAATTAGGAAGACAGTCTCTGCCCTCCACTGCTGGAGGACCCCAGAAGCCAGGGGCAAGACCTCAAGAAGTTCCACTAAGGCTTTGTCCTGTGGTCCTAAGAATGACTTTTCCTCTACTGGCAATTCTGCTTTAGATGTGAGAGGAGCCCGGAGCTGCCCCAGGGGTTATGAAATGAAGAGCACAGCCCAGGAACTTTCCCACTACCACAATGTCCAGTGAAGGAATTCGATCAGGACGACTTAGCAGCATAGTCTTGGTATCTGCTAAAGAGTTCTCAGGGCTTTCCCAGGGAAGCAAAACTGCACAGATTCTGCAATCACAAAGTCCTTGCTGGCTGCTCTCTGGGCTTTTCTCTGGTAGCATCCCCATCCCTCAAGCAAGGCTCAATCCTTGGTGGTGGAGATGGGTAGCAGAGGCAGCAGAATTAGGAAGCAAACATCACTCCTACTCCACAACCAAAGAAAATCAACAATGAGAAGAAGGCTTGGTCAGATAGCAATAGGAAAACATAAATGAAGAATCACTACTCTTATGGCCTATGTTGTAGACATTGTTCTTTATGGTCAGAGCATATCACTCACTAAGCCTTGTTGTAGAACCAGGAGAACTAGGGTAGATCCTTCTTTGCTCTTTATTCGCAGCTATCCCTCACAACCACTTCCCTCACAATAAAAACTTCACACCCTAGCTATAATTTACACTCCTGTGCCAACAGAAAGAGTGATAACAGGTTTCCACAAGGTACTTGTCATTTGTTACCTCCAAGGGTGGTATTATTTGCACTTAATTGTGTTAATAGTTAAGACTCTAGTAATAAAAACAACCCTTCAATAGGTATTCTCAGCTATTATGTGACTTTATAGTCTTAGACACAATATTCAGGGAGACCAGTAGGATGGGTGGTATTCTTCCTACTTTATAAATGAAGAAAAAAGTAACTCACAGATGTTAAATGACTTGCCTAAAGTTTATGGCACAGCTGAAACCGGTTCCCAGGTTTCTTGATCCTTACCCAAGGCCTCATTCTATGAAAAAGTTCTGGGCTACCTGAGTAGAATGATCATTACAAGAGAAATCTGGCAGAGCTAAGCTGCACGTGAGGGAAAGAAAGCTACTTGGCCAAGCCTTGTCGATGCCCAGATTCAATTAAATATCATTAGGAAAGGGCTATTCAGTTTGTGCACTTCTCATCTCTTCTGCTCTCACGCTGTCCCTGGGGGCTGGCACAGAATGGCAGACTGTGATTTAGGGCATTCTTCTGGGCCAGAGATGCTTCTGCCTGTTTTCTTACCCAGGAGACGAAGGCCTGCTGGAGGACTGAGGCCCAAAGCAGACGGGCAAGCTCATCACTGCACTGGGTACTGTCCTGGCCCACAAAGGCACCATGTGATAGTGACTCAAAGGTTATATTTACAGACCCCAAATTATTCAGTTGCCTGCTTCCCTACTTCAAATGCAGGGGATGAGTGATAGGACAAAGTGACAGCTGGGTGGCCAAAGTAAGATGAGTAATAGTGAAGGGCAGGCATAAGGATGACTCTCACCGAACACCATCCCAAAATGTGTAGGTGATAATGTGTGCAAGGGGAAAGGGGTTGACTCATCCTGGTTTGCCGTATCTGAACAACTATGGCATTTTACTTAGCATTTCCATAGCATCTCTTTCTACAGAGCTTGGCACTTGCCGCATCCACCTTCTCTTGGCCTGATGAAATAGCCTTGTCTAACAGGGGATCAGAGGGAGCAATCCATGCCCTTTATAATAAGACTGTCCCTATCATCCTGCAAAGCCTCAGATGAAGTCTACCTTTCTTCATGAAGTATTTTCTGATTCCTTCCAACTAGCTATGATATTTCCTTCCTTTAAATGTCCCAAGAATTCATATCTATACTTGTGTCATTTTTTGTACATTTGTGTAGTCTACTCAATCCCTCACAGCCTTTTAGATTTTGTTCCTTGGGAGCAGGGACTGTGTCTCACTCATTGTTTACCCACCCCAATCCCTGGCAATAATGTCCTCACTGTGGTGAGTACTCCATAAATACTAGTTAATCAGACGCAAGTTATTTTCTTCCTATACTCTGGGTCAGGAGCTTTTGCAGTACTCCCCAGTATTATTCTAGAAGTCTTGATCACAGTGTGTGCCCATCTTAATGGAGAGGTACAGCCTTCATCTCCTGGGGGTGTTGTATAAGGGAAGTTGGACAAACTGGCTGGGAGGTCAGATTGCTGAGGTTTCTCCTAGTTCTACAACTCTGTAATTCTTTTTGACTAATTGAAAATAAGAGGTTAGTAAATTTGGAGAGAAAATAATAAATACTGAAATAATGAAAAAATGAAAAGGGAGTTGGGTATACCGTAGGCCCCAGGAAAATACCAAATATTTCGAGAAGGCTTTCTGGGCTTGATTTAAGATGCTCTATGAATAGTGGGAAGAACATTTCCTAAATAAAGTAGGGTATCTCTGTTATAAGGTTAGGTTTAGGAAATGTCTTGAAATGAAATCAAACAGATATACTGTTGAGTAAATCTGACAAGAAGAGCAAGGACAGTCTAGTAAGGACAATGAGATAGTCTAAAACAAGTGAAAATCTGAAGAGATAGCTCAAAGAAACTCTCTCTCTCTCTCTCTCTCTCTCTCTGTGTGTATGTGTGTGGTGGGGGAGGGGTGGATGTGATATATTAAATATAGACATTGGAATTAAATTAGTATGGAGTCTTGTCTGCCATGGTTACTAGCTGTGTGACATTAAACAAGCTATTTAACCTTTCTAAGTTTCAGTTTCTTCATCAGAGGGAGCAATCCATGCCCTTTAATAAGACTGTCCCTATCATTCTGCAAAGTCTCAGATGAAATCTACTTTACATGAGCTAAGTGATATAAAGTGCTATACAGTGCCTAGTACAGCACCTAGCACTCTTCATTTAACAGCTATTTCTCTTATGTGCTAGATGATATGCTGAGCATTTTACACAGTAAATAATCAGAAAATGGAAGCTACCATTATTATCCAAAGGGACTATCCTCCTGTTCCTACACTCTCCCATTGCAAATCAAGCTCCTTTTGATTGTGGAACACAGAAGAAAAAAATGTCATTTTACTGTTTATATGAGTAAATTTATTTGCCTTTGATGTATCTTGCTAAATCAAAATTTGGCCTCGGCTTTAGGTACACTGTAAATGTAAATGAAGTAACAAGAATTTTCTCAAAGTCTCAACTCTTTAACACCGTCTCTCCTTTGTGCACAGGGATGTAATCAAAAAGCTAAACACAAGGCACTCCGCACCCTTGGAAAGTCACTTCCCAACATGGTACCCAAAGAGACATCTTGAAAGAGATATGCACAGTTATGTGTTCCCTCTCCAGGGACAGTCTTCTCCAGTGGACGTGAAACGGGCCGTGGCAGCTGCTTAGTATCATTAGACCCAGGGCAAGTCAACTGCTCTCTCAGGCTTAAAATAAAGTTATCATCTCAAACCAAAAATACTCAGCATTTGGCCAACAAAAGAAAGCCAATGAAGACCCAGTTATCATGAGGGATTTCTTATTGATCTTACGAGATTTCTGTAGTGAATAACTGAAAGTGCGATTTGTATGCATGTACGGCATTATGGAGAAGTCGATGAAAGGCAACTGCTTTGTGAAAAGGGCCATTTTGTGTGTGTGTGTAGATCAGCAAACCACCAAACCTGAATAAGTTTGTTTTTGTTAAGCACACAAATTCTTTCTTTCTTTTTTTTTTAACCACTGTTTTTGTTTTTTATTATTAGTATGTGGGAATCAAACATTTCAGAGCACATCAATTTAGACTGGATGGAAGTTGAGCAATAACTAAGGGTTCAACCCCCTTTTCCCTCAGATGAGGATATTGACACTAAGTGGCTTGCCCAATGTCATATCTTTAGAGTTCCTAAAAAGAAAACAGTTTAATACAAAGAGAAAAAACCAGCTAAAAAAATTTAAACAAAATAGTTCAAAAATTGAACTAGTATTTGACTAAAGTATGTTGTTTCTAAAAAGGGACCTAAAAGAGTGCCTTTTTAAAATTATTATTATACTTTAAGTTCTAGGGTACGTGTGCACAACGTGCAGGTTTGTTACATACGTATACATGTGCCATGATGGTGAAGCACACAATTTCTTAATACATTTCATAAGCAATCAACCTCTGGGTGAAGAACATTAGGCTCCAATAAAGGAACAAATTATTCTTCTATACATTCCATGTTTTCTAATGAACTGTTTCTATTCTGGTTATAATCAAGTAAAAGGCACCAATTTCAGAGACTTTTTTTTTTTAGGGCATGGTCCTTGGCTATACAAGAGAACCAACATGTTTTCAGAGTTTCAGATGATAACTGAGGATCCATTTGGGGTTCCGGTTCTTGGTGGACGTTTACCACAGGTAACACAAGAACATAAAAGGCTAAGTAGTACGTGCAAACAAGGACCACTTATAAAATCACTCATAGTTGTACTTATTCAAGCCCTGGATAAAAAGGGAAGGCTCATACTATTTCAACTAATAATTTGAATATGATTTCATCACACTTAGAGTAGATCCATTTCCAGTCTAATGCTTGGTTTTCTCTAATTTTGTTTATTCTTAATTGACACAATAATCTCTAGGCAGGATAAGGTATTTTCTCTCATAAATTTATAAACCTTTACAAAAGAAATTACTTTGCAGAAATTACTTCAAATGTCAAGTAAGTCAAGGGACTTAATCTTGGAATTATGTTTCTATTTTTAATGTTTTAATCCAGACACGTTTTTTTTCCCTAAGTCTCCTCAAGTACTGAAGGTACTAAATCAGCTCTCATACAAACACCTCTTCAGAAGGGAAATAATCAGAATTTTCTTCCTCATTTAGTTGTTGTAAATTCAACTACTTTGAGGGAAGATATGAAAATAAATAAATAAAATCAAACTGATTTTAATACACATGATGTGAGATGACATTTTTTTTTTGCTCTAGTGTTCAACATCTTAATTAGAAACATCTGCTCAATTAAGACAAATAGATTGAATAGAGAAATCTCAAAAAGTCAGTCAGTCTCTGACCCTGCTCTTGGGTAACAGGTTAACTAAAGCATCCCTAAAATGTAATTGCCTATATTAGTGTTTCTTAATCAACTTTGCAACACTCCAAGGCATTAAACAAAATGAATTTTAAAGTCATTCTTACTTGTTAAAGCTGCTCATATGTACGTGTGTCTGTTCAGAAAGGCTGGAAATGATGAGTTCACGAATTTCAGAAGAAGTAAAGCAACGAGGGGATTACTTATGTTCATTAATAGCTGGCCACTGTTTAGACAACTTAATGATTGGGCCTTTTCTCTTTTGTCTCTACAAAGTTGACTGTACTGCATTTCTGTTTCTTCCAATTCTATCATCTATGAAAATGAAGATTTACCATCATCTACCTTTCATTTATTCTTTTATAGATAATATCTAGAGGCAGTTAAGTCAGCCTTTTTAAAGGGAGTATCTTCCTCTATCATCCCTTTAAAACACTGATTTATATAATGTTTTATACTTTGCAAAGTACCTACTCCCAAAAATCCTCAGAAATTTAAAAATTATTTTTAACCTGGTTTACAGATGTGAGAACTGAGTGAGGTCATGTGTCACCTATTAAAGTATTTGTGATAATTTCTTTCTTTCTTCTTTTTTCTTTTTGAGATGGAGTCTGGCTCTGTCACCCAGGCTGGAGTACAGTGGTGAGATCTTGGCTCCCTGCAACCTCTACCTCCCAAGTTCAAACAACTCTGCTGCCTAAGCCTCCCAAGTAACTGGGATTACAGGTGCCTGCCACCACACTTGGCTAATTTTTTGTAATTTTAGTAGAGATAGGATTTCACCACATTGGCCAGGCTGGTATCGAACTCCTGACCTCAAGTGATACACCTGCTTTGGTCTCCCAAAGTGCTGGGATTACAGGTGTGAGCCACCAAGCCCAGACTGTGATAATTTCTAGTTAGTTAGGTGGCTAGAAAATGTTGAGCCAGGGGCTCAAGCCCAGGCTTTCAATTTCTAATCTTTGGTTCTCTCCACTGTTCTTTATTAGCCTCTCAGAAGGTATTCAGTCATTTGTATTACTTTATTTAGTTTTTAAGCCATGCAGCCCCAAACTAAAGTAACACTCCAGTAATGTGCAGTGAAATCTTCATCACTTTTATTTTGAATGTTGTGCTCTTGACAAACAGCCTTTAAAAGAGCCTCTTTCACTGATCATTAATTCAACTACCAGTCTGCTTTTATTCTTAATCATTTTTCCTGTGTTTCCTTGTTGCTAGCAAGCAAGTCAGCATCCTTGCTTATTTACTTAATTTACTTTTTCTCCTTAACACAGAGACCACTTACTGAGTCTTTACTGTGGGCAAGACACTATGCGTATTTCATTTTCACATAACTCCACAAGGCATATATCATTAACCTATTTTGCAAATGAAGAATTGAGGCCTTCAGAAAGGTCAAGTGTGTGTAACCTATTATTTTTTTGAATATATCGAAGAGAATCTGAATTTTGTCTTTCAGGTTTCTCTTGGTCTTATTTATGATATAGTGTATATTCCCCTTTTCTTAATTAAAAGAAGCACTAAATATCATTCCAAATAATGACTCATTTGTGCATACACTAGGACCCAGAATATAAGATAAGCTGCCCATGTAGTTTCAGGGCTAACATGGTGGTCAGCACACAGATGCTGAATAATGTACTGAGAGCTGCTCATGCCTTTGAGGACCATGGCTTAGAGTACCACTGATGGACTGAAAATATAAGAAAAAACAATCTAGAAAGAAAAAAAAAATGAAAAAGGCAAAATACAGAGGAGAAAGAAGGGGGAGATGGTTCTGTAGCCTCTTAAGTAAAAATTTTTTTTTTTTTTTTGAAACAAAGTCTCACACTGTCGCCCAGGAGTGCAGTGGTGACATCACAATCAGGATCATGGCTCACTGCAGCCTCTACCTCCGGGGCTCAGGTGATCTGCGCACCTCAGCCTCCTGAGTAACTGGGACTACAGGTGTGTGTCACTATGTCTGGCTAATTTTTTGTAATTTTTTTTCGAGACAGGGTTTTGCCATGTTGTCCAAGTTGGTCTCGAACTCCTGGACTCAAGCGATCTGCTCACCTCCTAAAGTCCTGGGGTTACAGGCGTGAGCCACCCTGCCTGGCTAGTAAACGCTTTTTAAAAGGAAGATTCATTGCTTTACATTCTATACTCAAGTTCTTATTAGTACTCCTATTGCTTGAGTTCCTCTTCTTTCCTGTGTGGTGGTCTCTGTGGCTATGTCACCAAGGTGGCAGACTCCTTAGAAACAGAAACGAGCAAGTATTCAACTTTGTGCGTCTCTGCTGGCCATTTGTGTCATTCCAGCTCACACCTGGCATACAAACAACACTGACATCAACTCTCTTATGCATCCTCTGAAGGGAGTTGGAAAAAAGCCCTCTCTAGCCTTACCACAAAGGCCAACCTTCCCTCCCCCACAGATTACTGTGCTTTCTTACAAATTCAAACAACCTCTAGTGACTAATTATGTAAGAAGTCTCTCTCCTTGGACTTCATAGCTCACTGCCTCAATTCCTCTAAACAGAGCCATCTGTTAGCCAAGGACTCAACATCAAAACATTCTTTGATGAGTCACAATTAATGACAAGTACAATGTGAGTACTGCCAGAATGATAAATTTAACACTACTCAAATATTCATCATGGACTAAATAAAGAGCCTTTTAGGTTTCGAAGACGAAATATTTTAAGGTTTATAAAGCTGCTTGTCTTTAAAAATAAACCCAATACAGTCCTGGTAGTTCCCAAGAAATCAAATGGATCTGAGGTAGTGTTAGCAAAGCTGACATTATGTGCCTGAAAATAATCATAATTTAGATTTTAATAGTTGATATGAATATTTTAATAGTTGATTTAGATTTTAACAGTTGCAAGTACAGAAGTCAGGTGAGCACAATGAACTGACTGGGAGATGAGACACAAGAACTCTGACTCTAGCTGGGACACCAACTACTTTATGTCCCTAGACCAGATGATTACCAAAGTCCCTTCCAGGGCTAAATACTGAATCACTCTGTGAATACACGATTTAGACACATGCCTACCTTTTAGATTCAAAGAGGACTCCACTGACAATATTTTTTGTGTTTAGATTACTGTCATCTGAGATTTTTTTTTTCTAGACATTTTTGCTTGTTAAAAGACAAGCAAATTCAATGAGTGAATTTAGTCAATATTTCTTTTCCCTTTTAACAGACCTATTGCATGATACTACTGAAAGGGCAAGTTATTTGCATCCACACACTACATTTTCTCAGTAAAATGATGATGATGATGATGATGATGATGATGATGATGATGATGATTTTTTAAGACTCTTGTTGCCCAGGCTGGAGTGCAATGGCGCGATCTTGGCTCACCACAACCTCCGTCTCCTGGTTCAAGCAATTCTCCTGCCTCAGCCTCCCGAGTAGCTGGGATTACAGGCATGTGCCACCACGCCCAGCTAATTTTGTATTTTTAGTAGAGAAAGGGTTTCTCCATGTTGTTCAGGCTGGTCTGGAACTCCTGACCTCAGGTGATCTGCCTGCCTTGGCTTCCCAAAGTGCTGGGATTACAGGCATGCGCCACCATGCCCAGCTAATTTTGTTTTGTTTTGTTTTTGAGACGGAGTCTTGCTCTGTCACCCAGGCTGGAGTGCAGAGGCGCAATCTTGGCTCACTGCAAGCTCCGCCTCCCTGGTTCATTCTCCTGCCTCAGCCTCCCGAGTAGCTGGGAATACAGGCACCCGCCACCACACCCGGCTAATTTTTTGTAATTTTTAGTAGAGGCGGGGTTTCACTGTGTTAGTCAGGATGGTCTCGATCTCCTGACCTCATGATCTGCCTGCCCTGGCCTCCCAAAGTGCTGGGATTACAGGCGTGAGCCACCACGTCTGGCCTAATTTTGTGTTTTTAGTAGAGATGGGGCTTCTCCATGTTGGTCAGGCTGGCCTCAAACTCCCAACCTCAGGTGATCTGCCTGCCTCAGCCTCCCAAAGTGCTGGGATTATAGGCGTGAGCCACGACACCCAGTCTAAAATGATTATTTTTAAAAAATGAGATCCGTATAATGAAAACCAACAGTTCTCCTTAGGTCTGTTTTGCAGTAGAAAAACAAATGTAATTTAAAGTCTGAGTCCCATTTTATGCCTTAAAACTGAGTAGCAAAAGTAGACAAATTGAAGTCTAATCTTGTATTTGAAAAAAACCTAAACTACATAGAATTGTGGCTTTAAAATCATTTGTGAATGCAACTTTTGTTATAACCATAGATTAAGGTGATGATTCACTGGGTATAGATCAACTTTAAGAAGATCAATCACAAGGGATCTAAGAAATGGCACCCAAAGTCCTTATAAATATAATAATCTAGTGATTCCTTTTTCCATATTCATTTCTGTGATAACTAATCCTTTGTGGCTATTTTCCTGAACTTTTTTTCAAGCATGAAAACAGCATAGCATAAAATAAGTGAAGCCAGGCACAGTGGGTCATGCCTGTAATCCCAGCCCTTTGAGCCATGATTGTGCCACTGCACTCCAGCCTGGGCAACAGAGTGAGACCCTGTCTCAAAAAAAAAAAAAATAAAAAAAGAAAAGAAAGAAAAGAAAAAGAAAAATGAGTGCTCATAAGGACAGAATCCTGATATAACAAGGTTCTTTTTTTTTTTTCTTTTTAATTTTGGCATATTAGATTTTGGCCTCTTTCATATGCTAATGCTTTTTCTTATGTGTAAGTAAGCACATATTCAGAATCTTGTCCTCAATGGAGAAAAGATATTACCTAAAAGCCAATTCCAGATGATGACAATTCTCTTGTGACCTCGCATTCTGCTTATATTCTCAAGTATTGACAACATTGTGCTTTATGACTGAAGTCCTTCTATACCATTGCTTTGGGTCTTGTCTAGAAGAGGCAACCTTGGATCACTAAATAAATGAAAACACAATGACTTATAGACCACAGTTCAGAAGACTTAGAGCTGGCAAACTCACCATGACTGTAGGCAGAAGACCCAGGAGAGCTAAGTACAATTAGGGTTGCCGTGAAATAAAGAGCAAGCAAAGAAAGAGGATATGACTGAGCTATGGTTTGGATTGAGGGGAAGTCTCCAAAAAAGTATAGTGAGGGAACTCACCTAGTATGGAAAGGGATAGAGCATGGCCTGGGGACTCAGTACTTTTTAAATTGACAGGGATTCCAGCTATATTTAGCTTATAACCCTTACTAACGAAAGATGCACAAAAGCAAATACAGAGCACAGAGATAGGGCTTGGAGAAATGGGCAGAGACTTTTTCTGATTCTTCTCTATATTTACTGCATTCCATCTCCTGAGAATTAAAAACAACCATGATCGTTCACTTTGATGACCTGTCAGAACCATCTGATGTGCACTAGGATAATGATATCTGCCTTTTACTGATATGTCAGGGACTATACATACACTGTGCCTAATGGTGCAAAGCAAGTCTTATTACTGTATTTCCAGTTTATGATTGAGGAAACTAAGAAATAAAGAGGTCAAGTAAATTACCAGGATTTCACATAGCT
>NW_012099366.1:117024-118594 GCF_000951045.1 Mandrillus leucophaeus | reverse complement strand
CCATGTTGGTCAGGCTGGTCTCGAACTCCTGACCTCAGGTGATCCGCCTGCCTCGGCCTCCCAAAGTGATGGGATTACAGGCGTGAGCCACCGCACCTGACCTATAAAGTAATTTTTTAAGATCCAAAGAAGCACATATGAGGGTAGTATTAATATGCTAAGTATAGCTATCAGGAACTATATAATCCCAGCTCAGTTTAGGTAATATTTTTCCACAAATGTTAATGAAAGTGCCTGCTGCGTGCAAAGCACTGGGCCTTCAGGCAGAAAGATATAAAAGTCACAATTCTTGCCTTTTAAGAGTTTATCATCTGGGGTGGGTGCGGTGAATCATGCCTGTCATCCCAGCACTTTGGGAGGCCAAGGTGAGCGGATCACTTGTCAAGAGTTCAAGACCAGCCTGGCCAACATGGTGAAACCCCATCTCTAATAAAAATACAAAAGTTAGCCAGGGCATAGTGGCGCGTGCCTGTAGTCCCAGCTACTTGGGAGGCTGAGGTGGGAGAACCACTTGAACCTGGGAGGCGAAGGTTGCAGTGAGCGGAGATCGCACGCCACTGCACTTCAGCCTGGGTGACAGAGTGAGACCCTGTCTCTAAAAAAGCAAAACAAACAAACAAACGAAGTTTATCATCTAACTGTGCAGGATAGGAAAAAAGTAACAATGGGGATAATTAACTGCTTAAAACAAGAATAAACATAATATCACAAAGGAATACATGATTAATTGCCAAACCAATCATATTTAAGACTAAGAAAAGGGAGAGATTACATGGTCTAGAAGGGTTTAGGAAGACTCCATAAAGGAGAAGGAGGGATGAGGTTGATTTTTAGGGACCGATAGAATCTAGACAGGGAGAAAAGTAGTACTGGATTCCAAGGAAATGGGGAACAAAAACACCAGAGAGAAAGCCTTTTGCTTAGAACTGAAGGTTTAGAACATGAGTGGTTGTGAGGTAGCTGGAAAGGCAGGTTACAGACCAAGCACTGGAGACTTTGAAGGGCAGGTTAAGTAAATTAGATTTAATTCCATGGGCAATGGTGATCCAGAAATGTTTCTGAGCAAGGGAGTCACATGATCCAAGTGGTGTTCTAGGATGATTTCTCCAGCAGGTTGCAGAAAGTTTGCAGTGGGGCAGGAAGACCAGTTAGGAGTTGCCTATAGGAGCATCCCAGAAGCAGAGAAACAGAAGCAGAGAGAAAGAAGAGGAACATATTTCAGTTTCATTCTGATGCTATAGATTTAGAAAGACATGGATTGGCTTCTGGCTAGAACTGGTTTAATTAAATGTAAATTTGGAAAATAAAGCACAAATAACTTTGGATAGATGTATAGTTCAATTTAAAATTATTTGGATTTATAGTTTTGTGTCATTTTACAGATTATATAGCACTTTCAGAAATATATATATATTTGAGACGGAGTCTCGCTTTGTTGCCCAGGCTGGAGTACAGTGGCACAATCTCAGCTCACTGCAACCTCCACCTCCCAGGTTCAAGCAATTCTTCTGCCTCAGCCTCCCGAGTAGCCGGGACTACAGGCATGCACCACCATGCCCAGCTAATTTTT
>NW_012099366.1:112840-115984 GCF_000951045.1 Mandrillus leucophaeus | reverse complement strand
CAAGATGTGAGAAGGTGAGGAGCAAAATAATTGACCCCTTTTCTCAGAAGAATTTCCTGGGCATTTCATTTTTTTCAAGCTACCTCTGAAATGAAAAGTGAAATATATTTCTTTTGTTCTCTTGACTCCTATTCTGTGCGTTTCTTTTTTCCAAGCTGGAAAGATAACAGTCATTAATTGTACATAAGGTGCTTGTAGCTTTCCTAAAGGTGGTTTAAATAGAATGCCTTGTATCTATCTACTTTATTCTACTATGTATGAACGTGTATGGAATATATGCAGGGTGTTTTATTGGCTAATCTAAAGGAAATTGTTTTTCTTTCTGTAATTTGAGGGCAAAACACATTCTTATGTTTAACAAGCTTTTCCTTCATTGCAAAATGACTGCTTTTGCTAAGGACACTATCATTTCACAATCATTTATTCTCACATTGCTTAGGAAAAAAAAACCTACCTAGAATTTTAAAGTTAGTAATGGAAAGACACTGAAAAAAACTATACTTTCACAAAAATCCTATGTTGTTATTTTATTCTGAATTTGTGCCTAATTCATAGAATATGTTTCCCAGAGTTAGGACTGTGGGTGAATGTAGACTGATTATATCTAGAGACCTTAATACTGATTTAGAGGGAAGAAAATAGTTTGTTACTGGCATCCTAAAAAGATGTTTAAATTGCCTTCATTCTTTTTTTTTTTTTTTGAGACAGAATCTTGCTCTGTCATCCAGGCTGGAGTGCAGTGGCACAATCATGGCTCATTGCAGCCTCTAACTCCTGGGCTCAACTCCTGCCTCAATCTCCTGAGTAGCTGGGACTACAGGCATACACCACTACATCCAGCTAATTTTTAAAATTTTTGTAGGAATGGGGTCTTACTATGTGGCCCAGGCTTGTTTCACACTCCTGGCCTCAAAGCGATCCTCCTGCCTCAGCCTCCCAAAGTTTTGCTGGGATTACAGGCATGAGCCATTATGGTCCAGCCACCTTTATTTTTCAATCATTGAGAATTTTACAGTCATGCACATCCATTCATTCATTCGGTCATTTATTTAACAAATATTTACTCAACACCCACTATGCCCAGTTCTATGTGTGCTTCTGAGGATATAATAATGAATAAGAGAGATATGGTCCCTCTCCTATGGGTGGAACTTCTTCATATAAATTAGTGGAATTTCTATATATAAATATTGCAATCTTTTGGTTCCCAAAAATTGTCATATACACTCAAAAAGACTGGAAGTTCTTATAAGGGACTCCTTTTAAACATGTTAGCCAATAAATAACAGCCCTAAGAGGACTGTACATTGCCTATAACCAAATTTATAAGACTTGCCAGACAGAACATATGCCATTGAGGGCCTATACTAGTTAACTGGATAGTTTCCTCGTTAAGAAGAGATGAATGATACTATTCCTCTGTCCTAAGACTTTCTGGAGGTAAGAACTATATTGGTTATAAATGTACTTTTGTTGGAGTTATAGAATTTTATTTCTTCTGTGTTCTAATATAAGCATCCTCTTCCCTCAGCACCCTGCCTTTCATTATGAAGCCTGCCAACTGGCCACACAGAAAGTCAGCCACATGGGAGTGTCCTAGCTGAGACACAAACCGCACTCGACAAAATGCAAATCATAAAAGGGAGGATAGAAGAAAAAGTGGGAATTGGATTTTGTGCTTAATTTTCTGCAACTACTGTATTGTAATGTGATTGATGAACTAGATAGAGAGAGCTCTAAAATTAAAACTAGAACCAGGTGGAGATTTCTTTTAAGATAAATCTCTATTCTCAGAAACATCAGAAGACAACCCAGGCTGCTGGCCTGACACTCATGGCCTAGCTACTGCCAGCCTTTCTTGACAATTTACTCTTGTTAACTGCTCTGCGCTTCTATTCTTTGTCTTTGAAATGTTCCTCTCCCAGCATTCTTTGGATTGGAGGCAGAAAAGGCTTAGAAGTTGAAAGCACTGCATCAAATGTTTTTTTAGCTTATGCCCTGTCTCGCTTCAACATATATGGTATCTAGGGTAACATACTCTTCTTGGATATAGCATTTTACCTCACTATTTCTTTGTTGTTGTTGTCGTTGTTGAGACAGAGTCTCACTCTGTCACTCAGGCTGGAGTGCAGTGGTATGATCTTGGCTCACTGCAATCTCTGCCTCCTGGGTTCAAGTGATTCTCCTGCCTCAGCCTCCTGAGGAGCTGGGATTACAGGTGCGTGACACCACACTTGGCTAATTCTTTTGTATTTTTAGTAGAGGCAGGGTTTCGCCATGTTGGCCAGACTGGTCTTAAAGTCCTGGCCTCGAGTGATATGCCTTGGCCTCCCAAAGTGCTGGGATTATAGGTGTGAGCCACCGTGCCTGCCATACCCCATCTATTTCTGAAGTTCATTTCCAAGAGCATTTCTTTAGTTAATGAGGTGTCTTTTTCCACAGCAGATTTTAATTGCACTCTATTTGGGTAGCATATTATAGTAATGTGATAAAAGAAATGAGAATGTAAAAAATGAAAATTTAATTGGTGAGTAAGCTGATGACAAGGTGGGAGGATAAAATTCAGGCCCTTTAGAAATCTAAATTCTCGCCAGGCGTGGTGGTTCACGCCTATGATCCCGTTGCTTTGGGAGGCTGAGGCAGGCGAATCACCTGAGGTCAGGAGTTTGAGACCAGCCTGCCCAATATGGTGAAACCTCATCTCTACTTAAAAAAAAAAAATATAGCTGGGCACCGTGGCAGGACTGTAATCCCAGCTACTGAGGAGGCTGAGGCAGGAGAATCACTTGAACCCGGGAGGCGGAGGTTGCAATGAGCTGAGATCGCGTCACTGCACTCTAGCCTGGCGACAGAGTGCAACTCCATCTCAAAAAACAAAAAACAAAAAAACCAAAAAAACAAAAAATTTTCAAGGTGAAGAGAAGATAATTTAAAAATATTTGTTTTCTGTTGTAAAAGTAACACTATCCATACTCCTGTCCCTCAGAGAGTACATCTGTTACTATTTTTTCTTTTGTTCAGAAAAATTTCTGCCGGGTGCGGTGGCTCATGCCTGTAATCCCACCTTTGGGAGGCCAAGGTGGGCGGATCACGAGGTCAGGCGTTCAAGACCAGCCTGACCAACATGGTGAAACCCTGCCTCTA
>NW_012099366.1:74780-112790 GCF_000951045.1 Mandrillus leucophaeus | reverse complement strand
GGGATTATAGGTGTGAGCCACCGTGCCTGCCATACCCCATCTATTTCTGAAGTTCATTTCCAAGAGCATTTCTTTAGTTAATGAGGTGTCTTTTTCCCCAGCAGATTTTAATTGCACTCTATTTGGGTAGCATATTATAGTAATGTGATAAAAGAAATGAGAATGTAAAAAATGAAAATTTAATTGGTGAGTAAGCTGATACAAGGTGGGAGGATAAAATTCAGGCCCTTTAGAAATCTAAATTCTCGCCAGGCGTGGTGGTTCACGCCTATGATCCCGCTGCTTTGGGAGGCTGAGGCAGACGAATCACCTGAGGTCAGGAGTTTGAGACCAGCCTGCCCAATATGGTGAAACCTCATCTCTACTTTAAAAAAAAAATATAGCTGGGCACGGTGGCAGGACTGTAATCCCAGCTACTCAGGAGGCTGAGGCAGGAGAATCACTTGAACCCGGGAGGCGGAGGTTGCAATGAGCTGAGATCGCGTCACTGCACTCTAGCCTGGCGACAGAGTGCAACTCCATCTCAAAAAACAAAAAACAAAAAAACCAAAAAAACAAAAAATTTTCAAGGTGAAGAGAAGATAATTTAAAAATATTTGTTTTCTGTTATAAAAGTAACACTATCCATACTCCTGTCCCTCAGAGAGTACATCTGTTACTATTTTTTCTTTTGTTCAGAAAAATTTCTGCCGGGTGCGGTGGCTCATGCCTGTAATCCCACCTTCGGGAGGCCAAGGTGGGCGGATCACGAGGTCAGGCGTTCAAGACCAGCCTGACTAACATGGTGAAACCCTGCCTCTACTAAGAATACAAACATTAGCCAGGCATGGTGGTGCGCATCTGTAATCCCAGCTACTCAGGAGGCTGATTCTGGAGAATCGCGTGAACCTGGGAAGTGGAGGTTGCACTGAGCTGAGATCATGCCACTGCACTCCAGCCTGGGTGACAGAGTGAGACTCCATCTAAAAAAAAATAAAGTTTCTATGCAATAGGGTTGAAATGACATTAGAGGCATAATTTTATATACTGTTTTTAAAACTTCATTTTTTTTTCTTTTTTTGAGACGGAGTTTCACTCTTGTTGCCCAGGCTGGAGTGCAATGGCGAAACCTCAGCTCACTGCAACCTCCGCGTTCCGGGTTGAAGTGATTCTCCTGCCTCAGTCTCCCGAGTAGCTGGGATTACACATGCCCGCCACCATGCCTGGCTAATTTTTTGTATTTTTAGTAGAGACAGGGTTTAAAACTTCACATTTAAATATAAGGATTTTTCAGTCCAGGCATGGTGGCTCATATAATCCCAGCACTTTGCCTGAGGTCAGGAGTTTGAGACCAACCTGGCCAACACAGCAAGACCTCATCTCTACTAAATATATATATATATATTTTTATATATATATATTCTCTCTCTATATATATATGTAGTATGTATATAAAGATTTTCAGTAGAAAACATTTTGATGGTGCTTCATCTCCAAAGAAAGATATGACAGGCATTGAATATGCCTCAGATGTAGCAGAGCTCACACCTTGTTACTAAGAGAGTTCATAGAGCATGGAAGTCCAAACAACTCCATCTCTCTCTCACCCCTTCTGCAGCACATCGCACAACATCATGTGGGATGGGGTTAGGGAGGCCTTTAAATGCATCAATATATTAAAAAGCATATATGAGTTATTCGTCTTTGGGTTAAATGGAATTTGTTTACTTAGATTTTCTTCACCTTATTTCCTTGAGTTTTAATTAAATATAGCTGTGACCATAGACTAATGGACAATAAGATTTGGCAGGGGGTTAGCAGTTACTGATCTGATCTCTCACCTGATAAGAAAACTTTTCTGGCCGGGCGCGGTGGCTCAAGCCTGTAATCCCAGCACTTTGGGAGGCCGAGACGGGCGGATCACGAGGTCAGGAGATCGAGACCGTCCTGGCGAACACGGTGAAACCCCGTCTCTACTAAAAAACACAAAAAAACTAGCCGGGCGAGGTGGCGGGCACCTGTAGTCCCAGCTACTCGGGAGGCTGAGGCAGGAGAATGGTGTAAACCCAGGAGGGGAAGCTTGCAGTGAGCTGAGATCCGGCCACTGCACTCCAGCCTGGGTGACAGAGCAAGACTCCGTCTCAAAAAAAAAAAAAAAAGAAAACTTTTCTATATCCAGTAGACCTGGGGCATCTTTGGGTGAACGATAAAAAGGTACCTCTTCCTCTGGGTAACCAATGCCAGGATACATGATATAGTTACTGCAGCACTGGCTGGATTTCAGCCCTAGTTGCCCCCTTGGCCAGGTGCCCTTGTACAATAACTAACCTATACAACTGTACAGTCCTAATCTCAGGGCTATGGTTTTCCAGCTTCCACGTGAATAACGGAGAGCTCACCACCTCATACAGTTAATCCCATTCACCTTTGAAGAGTTCTGTGGCAAGTTCTTAATAATAAGAAAGCTCTCCTAGGTAACTTCTAGTGTGCAACTTCTACCCCCTGACCCTAGCTCTGCTTTCTGAAGGAAAAGAGATCAACTCCACCCAGGCTTCTACATAATAGCTTTTCAGATATTTGATATGATCCTATCCCATGTCTTCCAAGTCTTCCTTCCCCAGGCTGAATATCTAATTCTTACAACTGGATCGTCATATGACTTCTTTTTAGATTTTGGTTAATATCCTATGTTATTTTGTTTGCTAATGCTAATTACTTTTTTTTTTTTTTTGGAGACAGTCTTGCTCTGTCTCACAGGCTGGAGTACAATGGCACGATATCTCGGCTCACTGGAACCTCCACCTTTTGGGTTCAAGCAATTCTCCTGCTTCAGCCTCCCGAGTAGCTGGGATTACAGGTGCCCACCACCATGCCCAGCTAAGTTTTGTACTTTTTAGTAGAGACGGGGTTTCACCATGTTGGTCAGGCTGGTCTCGAACTCCTAACCTCAGGTGATCCACCTGCCTTGGCCTCCCAAAGTGCTGGGATTACAGGTGTGACCAGGTGTGAGCCTGGTCACTAACGTTCTTTAAGTCAGAAGATCATATTGAGCATGATACTCCAAATATACTGCAGCATTATAATATAATACAGTGATTAAATCTTAATCTAAATGCTATATTTTCCTTAATACAACCCAAACCTCTATTTGTTTCCTTAATACAACCCAAACCTCTATGTAAGTTTAGAGAAACTTATACACCATTGGCTTATATCCTATTTGTGGATATCTGGAACCCCATTTCAAACATTCTCCTCTAAGTCAGGCCTCCTCAATCTTCTACTTGTACAGTTTAACTGCTGGAACTAGATGCAGGATTTATGCCTAGTAAATTTCTTCTTGTTGATTTTGGCCCACTGTTTCAGTATGTTAGGATCCCATTGAACATATCGAATTAACTTTTTTTTTTTTTTTTTTTTTTTTTTGAGGTTACTCCAAAAGGGATCAGCTTGATCTTGAAGTTACTTGAAGAGGCACTTTCAATGCAAAGTGCTAAGTGGAACAGTTGGAGTAAGCAGTAGGTTGCTATGAAAGCACATAAAGCATCCTCTAGTGAAAGTGAGAGGCAAGGAAGAAAACTTTCCCATGGGAATAAAAATCTCAGGTGACTCCTTAAGGGTGAATGAGAGTTAGCCAAATGAAAAGGGTCACGGAAAGCAATCTAGGAGGAGAATGGCATGAGCAAGGATTCGGGATTACAGAAATCTTTGACTGCCAACATCTTTTAGTGTCTTTCTCTTTTTGGACTCCTATGCAGTTGTCCAGAAATTATATGCTGCAGGTGCTCATTTAATTCTCTACTTATACTCTTCCTGGACAAGTGTCTATAGGTTAAGGCTGCTTGCTTTTTATGCCTTAGGACGGTCCCATTCCTGCATCTACCCTCCCTTTTCTTTCTTTGAGAAAGCACTGGAGTTAGTTAACTCCTACCCACACTCTGGCTTCTGTAAGCTTTTCTAAGAGAGGGCCATGCCTTATTCATTTTGGTGATTCTGGTTCCTAACACAGTGCTTGGCACGCCATAGGCATTTGACAAATGTTTAAAGTGTTGAAAAGCAAAACAACTATTCACAAATTCTAATATGCATAAACAATATGCTGCAAGATACAACCAGATTCATGTAGCTCTCTGACTTATCATAGAAAGCCTACTTTGTAGCCAGCAGAAATCAAAGGCTTTCTTTTTAATAAAAATGAAACAATAAGTTTTTGAGAATTTGTTATATGCAGATCCTTTTAATTGTTCAAAGCAGGTTCACAGAACAATGACTGGGGCTCTTGTGCCTTCTGACAATCATCTCCCAGAGTTGTTGAGCAATTTGCCAAGTTGCCTGCTGGCTCAAAGGTGAGAACCCCAGGCTACCTAAGCTCTGCCCAGTGATGCGGAATTGTCTCTCTCTTCTAATGTGCTCAGCTGGAACAGAATCGCAGAATGTCCAGAGCAGTGAACCATGAGGAATGAGAGCAGATTAGCTTAGCAAAAAGATAAACTAGGCATCGCCCAAGGGACATTGACAAGTGAGGTGACCTCATGCTTTGCTCTCAAATCGGAGTTCTCAAAAGTCATCTAAGCTAGAACATGCCAGGGAATACCAGAACTTCCTATTGGCAGAAAGTAGGAGAGATAAAACTAATAAGGAATGAAAGATATAAAGAGGTATTTGCCTCAATATCTAAATTACGATTTCAGAATTCAAGAGCCAAAAAAGAGAAACATCTCCACTATCAATAAAACAAACAAACACAAAACAGATGAAAAACAAGAGACCATAAGATCACCCAACAGAGATATTCTTGGCAAATAAAATGCAGGGCCAATATAAAAGCAATAGAGAAGAGGAAAGCTGAAGGGCCAATAAACACTTGAAAGATGCTGGATTTCACTGGTGATCAGCAGTGAAACCACAATGAGACACCACTTTACACATAGTTATTAGCAAATATTTAAAACTCTAACAACAAGGAAAACCATAAAACGTTGCTGAGAGAAACGAAAGAAAACCTAAACAAACGGAGGGATATATCGTGTTTATAGATTTTAAGATTCAAAACTGTTAACATGTCAATTCTCCCCAAATTGGTCTATAGAGTCAATGCAATCTCAATTAAGATCCCAGGAGACTTTTTTGTAGAAACTAGCAAATGAATTCTAAAATTCATGTGGCAATAAAAGGATTTAGAATATGCAAAACAACTTTGCAAAAGAAGAACAAATTTGGAGGACTAATATGATCTAGATTCAAGATTATAAATCTACAATAACCAAGACAGTGTGGTACTGACACAAAGAAAGACAAATAGATCAACGGAACAGAATAAAGAGCCTATAAATAGACCCACACATGTTCATTTTCAATAAGGTGTAAAAGGGAATTCAGTAGAGAAAGGAAAGCCTTTTAAAGAAGTGGTGCTGGAACGGCAGGATATCTATGTGCTTAAAAAAAAAAAAAGGAGAGGGAGACTTCAATTCATACCTTGTTCCATATTAAAAAAAAAAAGCCAACTTAAAGTGGATCATAGACCATAATGTACAACATAAAACTATAAAATTTATAGAAGAAAACATTTATAACCTTGGATTAAGCAAATACTTCTTAAACATAACACCAAAAACACAACCCATAAAAAACAAATAGATAAATCTACTCATAAAATAAATTGATATGTTAGTCTTTATCAAAATTTAAAACTGTTTTTCAAAAGAAACTTGAGAGAATGACATGACATGCCAAGAACTAGGAGAAAATCTTTGCAAAGCATTTATCTGAGGAAGGACTTGTGTGTAGAATAAAAAGAACCCTTAAAATTCCATAAAAAAACAAGCAATGCAATTTTTTTAAAAAGGCAAAAGATTTGAACAGACACTTTACCAAAGGTATCTATGGATGGTGTTAGGGAGAGTTTTAAAAGGAAGAAAGTGAGAGAGAAGGCAACTCAACGGCCAGGCAGGTATATTTACAAGAATAAGCCTGTGAGGGGTCCCAGTCAGGAATCTGGCTGAGACCCCTTGACTGCTTACACGCTGAGGTTTTTATACTAAAGTTTCTTTTTTTATTTTTGAGACAAAGTTTTGCTCTTATTGCTCAAGCTGGAGTGCAATGGCGTGATCTCGGCTCACTGCAACCTCTGCCTTCTGGGTTCAAGTGATTCTCCTGCCTCAGCCTACTGAGTAGCTGGGATTACAGGTGTGCACTACCACACCCAGCTAATTTCTCTGTATTTTTAGTAGAAACGGGGTTTCAACATGTTAGCTGGTCTGGTCTCGAACTCCTGACCTCAGGTTATACAGCTGCCTTGGCCTCCCAAAGTGCTGGGATTACAGGCGTGAGCCACTGTACCTGGCCTTATACTAAAGTTTCTATAAGGGAGGGGTTGGCAAAGTGCTAGCAGGTTGGAACTGTAGGGGGCTGGGGAAGGATGTGGTAAGGGCCAGGCTTTGTTGTGGTCAGGGTTGTTACTCCCTGTTAAGGTATGGGCGAGGTTGACCTTTGCTTTGTTTTTGAAAACACTGTCACCAAGGTAGGAAACACAGTCACCAAGGTAGAAAAATGGCATCACTATTGTTAATTCTCACATTCCCACCTCTTTGTATTATTATTATTTAGGAATAGGGATGTAGGTTGTCTTTGACTACTTCCTGCTGACTGGGGGTGGTGCATGGGAGAGGTGGCCTTCCTCTGGTGATGAAGTCATTCATTGTTGCTGTAGCAGGAATGCCTCCTTGATGTGTTATGTTATGGTGGTCTCAGCAATTGAGGTTACTCTTTCCAAAATAAACGTTTGAAAACAATTTATCAAGCAGGGTAAAAACATTAATATTAAGCAGATGACAATGAAAGGACCAATTAAAGGGAGTGCCCAATGGAGGAAAGAACTGAAGAAGTCAGCAGGTTGTTTGTGTAGGCGTTCCACGATTTTTCTAAGTTTGGCTATTCCTTCTTGTACCAATCCAGATTTATTTGTAAAGAAACAGCATTCTTCTTGCAGGAAGAGGCATAGGCCTCCCTTTTCTGCAGCGAGGATATCTAGTCCCCTGCGATTTTGGAGTACTACTGTTGCTAGGGAGTTTATCTGGTCAGCAAAGGTCAACCTCTCCCATACCTTTAGCAGACAGTAACAACTCTGACTACAACAAAGACTGACTGGCCCTTACCACATCCTTCCCCTGCCCCTACAGTTCCAACCTGCCAGCACATCCCCAACCCCTCCCTATAGAAACTTTATTATAAAAACCTCAGCTTATAAGCGATCAGGGTCTCAGCCAGATTCCTCACTGGGACTGCTTGCAGGCCTATTCTTGTAAATAAACCTGTTTGGCCATGGAGTTGCCTTCTCTCTCACTTCCTTCCTTTTAAAAATCTTCCTAACAGATGGCAAATAAGCAGATGAGAAGCTCAATATCATTAGTCATTAGCAAAATACAAATGAGATACCATCACAAATACATACCATTACAAATACAAAAGAGATACAGCTACTAGAATGGCTAAAGTGAAAAAGACTGACCCTACCAAGGGTTGGCAAGCATATGTGCAGGTACTAGAACTCTCACACGTTGCTGGTAAGAATGTAAACATCATAATAATGTTTACTAATCAGGGAAAGAAGGGGCTGCGATTGAGTTGGGGTACATGGGCAGGGCTTCTAGAGTAGGTGGCAACGTTCTATTTCATGATCTAGGTGATGTTCACTTTATAATGATTAAGACAAACATTTGGTTAACATGATTTTCTGAATCTCCATGTGTTTTTGCAATCAAAAAGTTTCACCCAGGCTGGAGTGCAGTGGCGCAATATCGGCTCACTGCAACCTTCACCTCCCGGGTTCAAACAGTTCTCCTGCCTCAGCCTCCCAAGTAGCTGGGATTACAGGTACCTGCCACCACACCCAGCTAGTTTTTGTATTTTTAGTAGAGATGGGATTTCACCATGTTGGCCAGGTGGTCTCGAACTTCTGACCTCAGGTGATTCACCCACCTTGGCCTCCCAAAGTTCTGGGATGATAGGCATGAACCATCATACCCGACCAAGTTTTCTTTTAAAACAAAAAGTTCTTTAGCCTTTACTCTACTGGATAAATATAGGGTTTTTTCATGTTAAGTTTGCTTAAAGGAAGATGGAATTCTACTGGCAAAATGCTGTCTCCTAAATCTCCAGTAAGTAAGCTTGTACTTTTGAGGACAACACTATTTTTGGCAATGTATAAAATGCTTATAGAAAGGGTTTAATTTGTGGCTGGGTGCAGTGGCTCACGCCTGTAATCCCAGCACTTTGGGAGGCCGAGGTGGGCGGATCACCTGAGGTCAGGAGTTCAAGACCAGCCTGGCCAACATGGCAAAACCCTGTCTCTACTAAAAAAAAAATACAAAATTAGCCGAGCATCATGGCAGGTGCCTGTAATCCCAGCTACTCGGGAGGCTGAGGCAGGAGAATTGCTTGAACCTGGGAGGTGGAGGCTGCAGTGAGCCGAGATCGCGATATTGCACTCCAGCCTGGGTTATAAGAGTGAAACTGTCTCAAAAAGAAAAAAAAAAAAAAAAAAGGGTTCAATTTGCTTCCCGTAGCATGTTCGTCTAGCTCCTACACCTCCACACTCTTATAGGCAGATACTGATCTATGGTTATTTAGATGCAGGGAAATGCCACTAGAGTCCATTGTTGAGGCAAGGGACTGGGACCTGAACTCAGTATTATAAGGCTTAAAAATGGTAGTCTTTTCTGAGATTCAAAATAGGTTATTCCTCATGAATTGGATGAGGGTAGTGGAGGAAGGGCATTTGGAAATAACATGTACATTATTGACCAAAAAGAAACATAGATAGCAATACACAAAACTATTGGACAATTTCTTTCTCTCCAGTTCAAAAGTCCAAATGAATTGTCATCAGGTATTAGTGGAGATATTCTGAATATTTTTTAAATCTTCCTTTTCATGAAGAATTTCCAGAGTGATTGTACTTTACTTTTACCCACTGTTCTTCACAAATCATAGAAAAGCCTGGGAAGTGTCCCAGAATGGTTAAATAAGCGATAAAGCAGAATGTTTCTTACTTAAAAAAAAATTAAAGCAGCAGCAACATAGAAGTTGAGCGATGCTGTGAAAATAAAGACTTGAAGAACAAAACCAACTCTAATTGGAGAACAGAGTATTTAGGGTAAAGGAACCAGGACATATTAGATTATAGTTGAATTCCAAGACCAATGTGCTGCTCAGAATCCTAGATGTTCCATTTGAATTCCTCCTGTCTTTGCTTTGAAATACTACTCTATAAATCTAATTGATTATAAGTGTGATTTCCCTAGATGCTTGTTTACTCATTTAATGTAGTACTGTACTGCTTTTAATAAGGTATTCAGGCCCTATAAAGTATGCTTCCAAAAAAATCAAAAGCTACACTTAAGTGTTTCTCTAATAAAATCTACCTCCGCTTAAGTATAAGTAGGACCTCAACTATGCCAGCTTTTCTAATAGGGGACTGTCCCACTCCTGCAGGAGTCCTTCAGAAAACTGAGAATGCTGGTGGGGTGTGGGAGATATCCTTAATATCATTGCTATTAGAAAATTAGTACTGGGGAAAATAACTCAGCATTTCGAATACAATATCCCCCATTAAGCCTTCAAACAAACATTTCCTTATTTACCTCCTAAAGACTTTTCTGCTACCATTTAAGTCATTGGATCTTTAGATGCTTACTTGCCTCTGATTTTAATGAGAAGCTGGCCCCTGTTTCTCTTTCAATACCCCCTGGTTTGTGGTGCTAGATCTTTCTACTCTTGACACCATTCTTGTCTCTTGACAATTTTCCCTCAATTGAAAGATATGAAACTGAGTATCACTGAAAATGTCAACACCCAAACCACACATCTGAAATCTGAGTATTTTTTTTATCTTAAAGCTGGTCCCAGTTGGAGGCAGCCTAGAAGACCGAAAATACATGTTATTTAATGAAGGAGAATATTTCAGTAAAGTTAAAGCTGGGCTTATTTTGGCTAGACACAATGGGTTGTGGGTGCTGCTCATTTTCGTATATTCATTATACAATTGACTCTTGAACAATGCAGGAGTTAGGGGTACTGACCCCCTCCCACCTGGTACAGTAAAAAAAATCTACCTAAAAAATTTGACTCCCCCAAAACTTAACTACTGACAGCTTACTGTGGACCAGAAGGCTTAGTGAAAACATAGTCAATTTCTCACACACACACACACACAATTTTGAGACAGAATTTCACTCTGTTTCCCAAGCTGGAGTGCAGTGATGTGATCGTGGCTCACTGCAGCCTCCGTCTCCTGGGTTCAAGTGATCTTCATGCCTCAGCCTCCCAAGTAGCTGGGATTACAGGAATACACCACCAGGCTTGGCTAATTTTTGTATTTTTAGTAGACCTGGGGTTTCACCATGTTGGCCAGGCTGGTCTCAACCTCCTGTCCTCAAGTGATCCATCCACCTCAGCCTCGCAAAGTGCTGGGATTACAGGCATGAACCACCTGGCCTTAACACATATTTTGTATGTTATATGTGTGATCTACTGTATTCTTACAATAAATTAGAGAAAAAGACATTATTAAGAAAATCACAAGGAAGAGGAAATATATTTACTATTCATTTAGTGTAAGTGGATTATCATAAAGGTCTTCATCCTCGTCTTCATGTTGAGTAGGCTGAAGAGGAGGAGGAAAAGAGGTTGGTCTTATTGTCTTGGGAGTAGCAGAGGTGGAAGAGGTAGAGGAGGTGGAGAGGCAGGAGAAGCCAACACGGTGGTGTAATTTTATGGAAATACATTGTAATTTCTGATTTTTTTGCTTTTTCATTTCTCTAAAAATGTTTCCATATGGTACCAATTCTTCTTCCACTTTCTGCTTTAGTTTTAGTGTCCATATCATAGAAGGATTCATGTCATACAAGAAGTCAAAAACAGTCTTGAATAATTAGAACCCTTCTGCTAGCCTGTCTCATGTCAATTTGCTTTCTGGTCCTGCTTCTTCTACATCTTCTTCCTCATTGTTTAGCACTGATTCAGAAGCACTCATCTCTATCAAGTTGTCTTCTGTGAATTTCTCTGGTGTGGTGTCTATTAACTCTTGCAGTTCTTCAAGATCCATATTTTAAACCGTTAACCCTCTCCCCTCTCCCCGACTTTTCTGCCATTATCTACAATCTCTTTCATGATTTATTTGATTAGCTCTGTCATAAACCCTGTGAAGTCATGTACAACATCTGAATACAGTTTTCTCCAGCAGGAATTTATTATTTTGAGCTTGATGGCTTTCATGGCTTCTTCTATAACGATGGCGTCTCCAACGGTGTAATCCTTCTAGACTTTCATGATGTTCTCTCTATTGGGGTTCTCGTCCATAGGGTTGACATCCTTCCGTACAGTTCCGTGTGAAATGGGTCTTAAAGGTCCTTATGATTCCCTGACCTAGAGGCTGAAGCTGAATTAGAGATGTTGTGTTTCGGGGCAAGTAGACCACTTCGATGTCTTTGGTGTTGAACTCATGGGGTTCTGGGTGGCCAGGGGCATTGTTTGATATCAAAAGAACTTTAAAAGGCAGTCCTTTACTGGCAAGGTGCTTCTTGACATCAAGGACAAAACATCAATGGAATCAATCCAGTAAAAAGATTCTTGTTGTCCAGGTGTTCTTTTTGTACAACCCAAAGCCTAGCAGCTGGTGTTTATCTTTTCACTTTAATGCTTGAGGGTTAGCAGCTATACAGATAAAGGCAGTGCTGATTAGAAACTCAACTGCATTTGTACAAAACAGTAGAGTTAGCTTATCCCTTCCTGCCTTAAATCTTGGTGCTCACTTCCTCACTAATAAGTGTCCTTTGTGACATTTTTCCCCCCAGAATAGGGCACTTTCATCTGCATTAAGAATTCAATTTTTATACTTCATTAGGGGAGAAATGGAACTTTAGCAATCCTACCAAGAAGTTTTTAAAGAACACACTGAGTCTTTATTAGTTGTATTTTTAGGCCGGATGCAGTGGCTCACACCTGTAATCCCAGCACTTTGGGAGGCCAAGGCGGGTGGATCATGAGGTCAGGAGATCGAAACCATCCTGGTTAACACGGTGAAACCCTGTCTTTACTAAAAATACAAAAAATTAGCCGGGCGTGGTGGTGGTCGCCTGTAGTCCCAGCTACTCGGGAGGCTGAGGCAGGAGAATGGTGTGAACCCGGGAGGCGGAGCTTGCAGCGAGCCAAGATCGCGCCACTGCATTCCAGCACTCCAGCCTGGGTGACAGAGTGAGACTCCTTCTAAAAAAAAAAAAAAAAAAAAAAAAAAGCTGTATTTTTAAGTATTTTTTTTGGAAAGGAAAGACAGAAAATGAAAATAATTACCTAAAAACAGACCTCTGATACGGTTTCCAAAAAACATAAGGTTTTATTTTTAAAATCAGGGTATGAGATTTACTGTAAAATATTTATTGAGGCTAATGTGAGTCTTCAGTTGGAAAGAAAAAACTAGATAGTCACTTGCAAACTAAATTTCCCCAGGTGTTTTTTTTTGATTTTTTTTTTTTTTTTTTTTTTTTTGGCGATGGAGTTTTACTCTGTCACCCAGACTGGAGTGCAGTGGTGTGATCTCAGCTCACTGCAATCTCTACTTCCCAGGGTCAAGTGATTCTCCTGCCTCAGTCTCCTAAGAAGTAGCTGGGATTACAGGCATGCACCACCACACCTGGCTAATTTTTGTATTTTTAGTAGAGACAGGGTTTCACCGTGTTGGTCAGGCTGGTCTCAAACTCCTGACCTCAAGTGATCCACCTGCCTCAGCCTCCCAAAGTTTGGGGATTACAGGCGTGAGCCACCGTGCCTGGCCCCAATCTTCTAATTTTTAAAGATACTCTTTCCCTTCTTTTTATTCTGAGATCTAATGTATCTATACATAAGCAAACTAGGTACTTTACATTTTTGTACCAGCCTTCAATGTAAACCTTAACGTAAATCATTAATGGAGCCTTTTCTGGCACCCCAAGTTGAAAAGTTATAATAGGGAGGCTGTGAGGATTTTTTTTTTAGTCTATGGACCAGTATTTACACTAGTTTCCTTGATCTGGTTTCCTCAGCTATAAAAATACAGTCCTAGCTCCTCCAAAAGTCTGTTACAGCCAGCAAGATTCACAACTGCCAAATCACCCAGGATTCTGTATTTAAGAAGTCTGACAATGTTTTTATGTACAGTATGATACAGCCAAAACCACATTTGCCTGGGAATCAGAAAACCTGAGTTCTAGTCTAAATCTAGCCCTAAACAAACTGTGCAACATAGCTAAGTTTGTTGACCATTTGGGGTCTCAGCAGAGAAAACAAAAATTTTGGAATCAGAATTGAAGCAGAAGAGTACTAAGGTACCCCCCCGCCCCCACCACCGTCTCCACCTCTGGCTCTAAAATGTCATGTTGTTGTGAAATGCTATCTTTCATCTTCTGGGGCCTAGTGAGAGGCCAGGGTCCCAGGCAGCAAGTGCTAGAGAAAAGGTAAGGATAATTTATAATGAAGTCCCTTGATCTCAGTTTCCCTGAACTATGCACCTGTTCAGTCTTTAAAATGGCTACAAGACACACTAGCATTTCAAACACTGCTGTTGCCTATGACAGGTGAACTCAGGGAGATTAGGAAGTAGCAAAATTCTGTTTTTGTTTTTCTTCAAGACAGAATAGGTATGTAAGCATTAACTGTTGCTATTATTCATACTATTCAACATTCCCCATTCATTTTTCATGAACTCACACAACATATCAAAGGGATGACGCTCTACTCCTTAGTGCGTCTCTCAGAACTACAGACAGACTCATTTCTCTCTGTCAGCAAACGTGAAGGCCAGAGTCTTCAGTTGTGAAAATATCTTACGGAAATAGAAAAAGCTTTACAGAATAGTATATTCAACCCCCACACAACCCCACGTTCCCATCTTCTCTATACACTGCCTCCAGAAACAAGCACTATGTGCACAAGTCAAACAGATACCTAAGCCCCCAGTGGACAGCAGCTTAGGCACCAGTGGGCAGGCACAGAGCAGGCAGAGGGTAAGCACTGGAGCAGGACTGGATTAAGGCCTCCAGAGCTGCTCCAGGCCTCCATAGCTCCTACTACCTCAACAATCCTTGCCACAACTGCTTTCCCATTCACTACAGAGAAACCCACTTGAGCATCTCTCTTCAGATATTATTCCACAGATACACATAGAAAAAAATCACCACAGGAGAGTTTGAAAAAGATGATGATCAATGACTTTGATTGTGTCCCACAGGATGGAAATTAGGGTGAAAGACTGGGAGTTTGGGGTGGGCGCAGTGGCTCACGCCTGTAATCCCAACACCTTGGGAGGCTGAGGTGGGCAGATCACTTGAGGTCAGGAGTTCAAGACTAGCCTGGCCAATACGCTGAAATCCTGTCTCTACCAAAAATACACAAATTAGCCGGACATGGTGGCATACACCTGTAATCCCAGCTACTTGGGAGGCTGAGGTGGGAGAATCGCTTGAACCTGGGAGGCGAAGGCTGCAGTGAGCCGAGATCGCGCCATTGCACCCCAACCTGGATGACAGAACAACTCTGTCTAGGAAAAAAAAAAAAAAAAAAGGTCAGTCGCAGTGGCTCACACCTGTAATCCCAGCACTTTGGGAGGCCGAGGCGGGCAGATCATGAGGTCAGGAGATTTCATCCTGGCTAACACGGTGAAACCCCGTCTCTACTAAAAATACAAAAAATTGGCCGGGCGTGGTGGCGGCTGCCTATAGTCCCAGCTACTCGGGAGGCTGAGGCAGGAGAATGGCGTGAACCCAGGAGGTGGAGCTTGCAGTGAGCCAAGATCGTGCCACTGCACTCCAGCCTGGGTGACAGAGTGAGACTCCGTCTCAAAAAAAAAAAAAGAAAAGAAAAAGATTTGGCATTTGGAACCATCAGTTCTAGTTCCTACTCTGCCTGTAACCCCGGTTACTTGCCATGGGCAAGTCATCTGGCAACTCTGGCCTTAGTTCTCTCACTTATAAAATGAGTAGATTTGACAAAACAATCTCTAGTATATTTGTCAGATCTAAACTTCTATCAGTCTACAGTAAAATTACTAAGAACTAGGAAAGCATAGTTTATATTATAAATCAAACTTAGCTATAATATGGAAAGCATTTAAATATATAGATTCTGAGGCCCCACCCAGGACCTTTACAGAGTTCCTTACACAACTGACTGGGCAGTATGACCAAAGGATAAGGATGAGCTGGCTGGCTGAACCTGTGCTAGTATTCAGGAACTGACATTCTGTGGGGTAATCAGTATTCACATTAATGAATGGAAAAATCTCTATTTAATTTGCCAATGATCACAAGCTAGCAGGGCAAATCAGTATTTCAAACAAATTTAGAGATTGAAGGAGAGTGGTCAGAAGCCAAGAGCATAAATGTCAGAGAGGAAAGATCAAATGTACTGCCCTGGAGAAGAAAGAAAAAGTTCACTAAGATGAAGTTAGTAAGGCTATATATATCAGCAAAAGATCTGAATGTCAGAGTAGATAACTGACCAGGAATCAGAACATTAGCAGTGGGCCTGAAGGAATGTAGGAATTGACTGAGGTTGTCCTTGCTTTGCATGGTTCTAAAATGAAAGAATGTCAGTCCCCAAACCATAGGGTTGAAATTTCAGTTGCCATGGTTTATTAACTGTGAGTAATTAAATGAAGTACAAACTTGATTGCTAGCTCTTCAGTTCACAACATAAATAACAGATGTGTATCATGATCAGTGACAAATCACGTCACTTCTTTCACAGTCTGTTGGTGACTAGTAACTGTGCATCTGTTATTCAGTTAATGCACAAACAACAAAGTGTGCAGTGGGGTTGCCTCCTTGTCTTCCAATGATGAAACCCAAAAACAGATAACTGAAAGAGGGAACTGGCTAACAAAGATGAAAATGCAGCAAAGTAACAAAAAGTGGTAACGGTAAAGTACATAGGGTTATAGAAGAAATAGCTAACTGTGAGATTATTGACATTGCTGCTATATAAGGGACTCTAGATATGCACCAGAGGAACTTAGTGAAGGAAAACTGATCTATGTAAATGAGGAAAGTGGTTGGGACAAAAGGTATGAAGATGTCCCAGAAGAAGTGATGCTGGCAAAAACTTCACATTAAAGAAACTCTTGCAGATATTTCATGACACTGAAAGCACAAAGTGTAAAATATTGGAAGCTCATTCAAACTTAGAAGGGAGTATGATGACAACTCACCAAGGCACAGAAAAGGTGTTTTCTCAGTATCATAAACCATATGACAAAAAGGAGGCAAGCACGATTCAAATTACTTGGGATTTTTTTTTTTTTTATAAATACGGACACACCTGGTTTTATTGTGCTTCGCTTTATTGTGCTTTGTAGATATTGTGGGTTTTTTTTTTTTTTTTAAATAAATCGAAGGTTTGTGGCAACCCTACACTGAGTCTTTCAGCACCATTTTTCCAACAGCACGTGCTCATTTTGTGTGTCTGTCACATTTTGTTAATTCTCACAATATTTCCAACTTTTTCATGATATCTGTTATGTTAATCTGTGATCAGTGATCTTTGATGTTACTATTCCAATTGTTTTGGGGTGTCATGAACCACACGCATAGAAGACAGTGAACATAACCCATAAATGTGTGTGTCCTAACAGCTCCACTGACAGGGTATTCCTCCATTTTTCTCCCTCTCTTCAGGTTTCCCTATTCCTCCAGATACCACAATATGGAAATTAGGCCAATTAATAACCCTAAAATGGCCTCTTTAAGTGTTTAAGTGAAAGGAAGAGTCACATGTCTCTTAACTTTAAAGCAAAACCTAGAAATGATTAAGCTTAATGAGAAAAACATGTTGAAAGGCCAAAAGCTAGGCATCTTGTGCCAGTTAGCCAAGTTGTGAATGCAGAGAAAAAATTCTTGATGGATATTCAAAGTGCTACTCCAGAGAACACATGAATGGAAAAGTGAGAGAGCCTTCTTGCCAATATGGAGAAAGTTTTAATGGTCTAGATAGAACAGCGGTCCTCAACCTTTTTGGCACCAGGGACCAGTTTTGTGGAAGACAATTTTTCCACGGACCAGGTTGCAGGGGGGTTCGGGATGATTCCAGCACATTACAGTTATTGGGCACTTTATTTCTATTATTACATTTTTTTCTTTTTTTGAGATGGAGTCTTGCTCTGTTGCCCAAGCTAGAGTGCAGTGGTGTGATCTTGGCTCACTGTAACCTCAGCCTCCCGGGTTCAAGCAATTCTCCTGCCTCAGCCTCCCAAGTAGCTGGGACTCTAGGCATACACCACCATGCCTGGCTAATCTTTGTATTTTTAGTAGCCATGGGGTTTCACTGTGTTGGCAAGGCTAGTCTCAAACTCCTGACCTCAAGCGATCCCACCTGCCTCGGCCTCCCAACGTGCTGGGATTACAGGTGTGAACCACCATGCCCAGCCTATTATTACATTGTAATATATAATGAAATAATTATAAATTCACCATAATGTAGAATCAGTGGGAGCCCTGAGCTTGTTTTCCTGCAATTACACAGTCCCATCTGGGGGTGACAGATCATCAAGCATTATTCTCATAAGGAGCATGCAATCCAGATCCTTCATGTGCACAGTTCACAGTGGGGTTCGTGCTCCTATGAGAATCTAATGCTGCCAGTGATCTGACAGGAGGCGTAGCTCAGATGGCAATACAAGTGATGGGGAGCAGTTGTAAATACAGATGAAGCTTGTCTTGCTCACCCACCACTCACCTCCTGCTGTGTGGCTTGGTCTGCCACCTGGGGGTTGAGGATCCCTGAGACAGAAGATCTAACTAGCCACAACATTCCCTTAAGCCAAAACCTAATGCAGAGCAAGGTCCCCAGCATTGAGGCAAGACCCTTTTACAGCAAAAAGATTACTACTCACTGAAAGCTCAGATGGTCATTAGCATTTTTTTTTAAGCAACAAAGCATTTTTTAAGGAAGGTATGTGTGTTGTTTTTTAAGACATATGCTACTGCACACTGAACAGACTACAATATAGTGGAAACATAAGTGTTTTTTTTTAAGGCATGCACTTTTATTCAACTGGTCTCAAGTCAGTGTATGGGTATGCCCTGGCTACCTCCACCCACTCCCAGGGAGACCAAAAGCCTTCATATATCTCAAGTTGGGGGACAAAAAAGGAGGGCCACGAAGGCCGAGCATTCAAAATAAAACAAAATAACGAAGTACTAAGGCGAAGATTTAAAAAATGTTGCATTACATAATTTACACGAAAGCAGTGCTATCACCTCCCCTGTGTGGACATGGGAGAGGACTGGGCCATTCTCCTTAGAGAGAAGTGGGGTGGCTTTTAGGAGGGCAAGGGACTTCCTGTAACAATGCATCTCACCATATTTGGAATGACTATTAAAAAAAATGTACAATCAAAGTCTCTCGCCACATTGTAGAACTTTGGGGGATGCTTGCTCCAACCAACTGCTGTCACCTTCACCATTCCAGTTTTTAAATCCTGAGTCAAGCCAAACAAAACAAAACAAAATAAAAAAAGTCATGCCAATCTCATCTTGTTTTCTGCACATCTTATTTTCTGCGCAAGTTAGGTTTTGTCAAGAAAGGGTGTAACGCAACTACATCACAGTCTACCTAGAAGCATTTGCGGTGGACGATGGAGGTGTCTGACTTGTTGTATTCCTGCTTCCTGAGCCACATCTGCCGGACGGTGGACAGCTGGGCCAGGACGGAGCTGCCGATTCACATGGAGTACCTGCGCTTGGCAGGAGCAATACTCTTGATGTACATCATGCTGGGCACCAGGGCGGTGATCTTCTGCATCCTATCAGCGATGCCAGGGTACATGGTGGTGCCGCCAGACAGCACTGTGTTGGCATACAGGTCCTTGAGAATGTCCACATCACACTTCATGATGGAGTTGAAGGTAGTTTCATGGATGCCACAGGATTCCATGCCCAGGAAGGAAGGCTGGAAGAGCACCTCGGGGCAGCGGAACTGCTTGTTGCCGATGGTGATGACCTGGCCATCGGGCAGCTTGTAGCTATCTCCAGGGAGGAGCTGGAGGCCACCATGGCCCTCTCCTGCTCGAAGTCCAGGGTGACATAGCACAGCCTCTCCTTGATGTCATGCACCATTTCTCACTTGGCTGTGGCAGTGAAGATGTAGCTGTGCTAGGTGAGGATCTTCATAAGGTAGTCAATCAGGTCCGGGCCAGCCAGGTCCACATGCAAGATGGCGTAGGGGAGGGCATACTCCTTGTAGATGGGCACAGTGTGGGTGACCCCGTCACTGGAGTCCATCACGATGTCAATGGTATGGCCAGAGGTGTACAGGGGCAGCACGGCCTGGATGGCTACGTACATGACTGGTGTGTTGAAGATCTCAAACATGATCTGGGTCATCTTCTTGCGGTTGGCCTTAGGGTTCAGGGGGCCTTGGTCAGCAGCATGGGGTGCTCCTTGGCAGCCACACACAGCTCGTTGTAGAAGGTGTGGTGCCAGATCTTCTCCATGTCGTCCCAGGTGGTGACGATGTCCTGCTCGAATGGGGTACTTCAGGGTCAGGATGCCTCTCTTGATCTGGGCCTCATCACCCACGTGAGTCCTTCTGACCCATGCCCACAATCACACCCTGGTGCCTGGGGTGCCCCACGATGGAGGGGAAGGTGGCCCAGGATGGGCATCGTCACTTGCAAAGCCGGCCTTGCACATGCTGGAGCCGTTGTCAACAAGCACGGTGATATCATCATCAGTGGTGAGCTGGCGGCAGGTGTGGATGGGAGGCGGAGCGGCGAGGGCGAGGCTCTGTGCTCGCAGGGTGGACATGGTCTCAGCAGAAACATAAGTTTGATATGCACTGGGAAACCAAAATATTTGTCTGACTTTGCTTTTTTGTGATACTTGCTTTATTGCAATGGTCTGGAATCAAACCTGCAATGTCTCTGAGGTATGCCTATAAATAAAACTTCATTCCTCATTATTTATAATGTTTTAAATTACAGCTTACTAATATTAGTTTTACTGTTTTTTTCATTTCTCTATACATCTATAACCAATAGCAATAGAATTTCAAATGTTTTGACACACATTTATGTATCATAAATTTTCTCATTGATTATTAAGATCATATAGTCAGTTAGCATGGTAATTTTTGGTCTCACACTAGTGTGCAAAGCAAAAACTACAAGTATTTAGGAAACACGAGGTGAGTTTTTCACTCTACTAAGTACTCATCAGATATTTCTACAGCACTGGGTCCAGTTTAAGCTTTACAACCAAAGATGGGCATGGAAAATGAAGGAGAAGGTAATAATAACAGGTAAGATACTAAAAAAAACTGACCATAGAAAAACTGTTTAAGGAATTTGATAGATTTTAGCCACTGAAAAGACAGTTGAAGTGGTAATTTAACTATGGCTGATCTTCAATGACCTTTCCATAAAGGACACTGACTAGTCATTATACATCTCTATAGATGACTGAACAAACAAAAACCAGTTTTAAGTGGAACATGATGGATTTGGGTTAACTTAAAAATGAACTTACAGTGAAAGAGGTACTATATATCTGGAACAGATTTCAAAGACAGCTCTGCAATTTTATTTCTGGAAGTCCTAAAATGAACAATTAGTTCTTATCCAATTGGAATGGTTTAAGTTTTGAAAACAGGCAAGGGAAGACGGACTGTATGACCTGTAAAGGTCTCTGCCAGAGTTAAGATGCTGTGATTTTTACCATTGTAGAACTTTATTTTACCCGAAGCTGCCAATTATTTTTGAGCACTGTACTCAAATTGTTCTTTGCTTTGCACATTCAGCTCCCTTTCTCCCAGACCCTCTCCAGCTAAAGGGCATTAGATTATGGAGTGGAACTCCGATGGGAAAGAAAAGCTGCAGAACAATCCTTTTCTCAGTGAGGCTCTGTGATGGGGACTGCAGTGGCTTTGATGTACACAGCTCCCACAGCATCGGTGCATCCATACAAATGAGCCCTGAGTGACTGGGACAGGTCTTTGCTGCTGCTACTGCTGCTGCATTCTGTGCACTCAGACAGTACTGCTCCAGAGCACCTGCTTGGGTTGGAAATATGGATATTCATCATAAAAATCCATAAATTCATTGCCAAATTGGGCATATTAACACCCTCCCAGGACAAGGCATTTACAGGGAGGACAAATACGGACCTTTTGATCTGTCTTCGGTGCTGATAATTCTTGAACATTAAACTAGACAATTCTTGCCACAAAAAATCCACAATCTCGTCTCCATTAAAAATCATCAGGCCTACCAGGTAAGGGATTGATATTTTCAAACAGGGCACTGATGTGTTCTCCATTCTCCTGTTTGCTCAAC
Organism: Mandrillus leucophaeus; assembly: GCF_000951045.1. Lineage (NCBI taxonomy): Eukaryota > Metazoa > Chordata > Mammalia > Primates > Cercopithecidae > Mandrillus > Mandrillus leucophaeus. The sequence continues at coordinate 91,453 of NW_012099366.1, read as the reverse complement.
TCCATTTATGTATTAGCTCTGCTAAACTTGAATCTTGGTCCAACATTCTTTGGAGATGGCTCAATAATAAAATCTCTAACACAGTGCAGTGTCCTAGCCCTGCATCCTTTTTTTAATTAGTAGGTTTCCAGAAGAAAAAATCCAAACCCTGAACGCTGATAGCTCCCAACAAGATGAAGTATGAGAGAAACAGAAACTCTTTAAACTATAAGTTATTTGAGGATAAGGTATCTTCTACTAAAAAACTACTACTAGGAATATTTGCTTTCTACTATAATTCTGGCTTTGAAAATAAAGTTGGCTTCAGAAATAGAGACTACAAATATTCTCCAATAATGAGTCTCACAGCAGAAATGAAATTTGTTCTTAAATCAAATTTCCACTTGGAGATTGTTCTGAGTTTGTTTTTGTTTTGTTTTAATCTGACATAGAGTTTTAGACTTGAGAATTGTCTCTACAGCAAAAATATCCAGTATTGGTTGGACATCCCTGAATATGTCCCAATATTTACTTGATGAGAAGGTTGTAAATTCTTTTTTTTTTTTGCAAGGGACTGGAGTTTTATTTTTTGTTTATTTTTATTTTTTTGAGATGGAGTCTTACTCTGTTGCACAGGCTGGAGAGCAGTGGTGCGATATCATCTCACTGCAACCTCTGCCACCGGGTTAAAGTAATTCTCCTGCCTCAGCCTCCTGAGTAGCTGGGATTACAGGTGCATGCTACCATGCCCAGCTAATTTTTGTATTTTTAGTAGAGACAGGGTTTCACCACATTGGCCAGGCTGGTCTCGAACTCCTGATCTCAGGTGATCCACCTGCCTTGGCCGCCCAAAATTCTGGGATTACAGGTGTGAGCTGCTGCACCCAGCTGGACTGGAGTTTTATTATTACTCACATTAGTCTCCAATTCTTATTTTATTTTTAGAGATGGGGTATTTTTCTGCCCAGGCTGGAGCACAATGGCATGATGATAGCTCATTGCAACCTCAAACTCAGGCTCAAGTGGTCCTCCTGTCTAAGCCTACCAAAGCACTGGGATTACAGGCATGAGCCAATGGGCCTTTTTTCTTTTTTTGACATAGATGTTTATTGCTACAAACTCATCTCTTAGCACTGCTTTTGGTGCATTCCATAAGTTTTGGTATTTTGTATTCTATTTTTGTCTCAAGATATTTTAAAAGTTCCCTTTTAACTTCTTGACCTATTGTTTAGAAGCACGTTGTTTAATTTCCATGTATTTGGAAATTTTCTAAAATTCCTTCAGTTCTTAACTTCTAGTTTCGTACTTTGGTGGGTAGAAAAGATATTTGATATGATTTCAATCTTCTTAAACTCATTTAAATTTATTTAGACTTGTTTTGTGCCTAAACATATACATATATTTTTTTGAGATGGAGTCTCATTCTGTTGCCAGGTTGGAGTGCAGTGGCACGATCTTGGCTCACGGCAACCTCCAACTCCCAGGCTCACTGCAACCTCCAACTCCCAGGTTCAAGCGAGTCTCCTGCCTCAGCCTCCCGAGTAACTTGGGACTACAGGTGGGTGCCACCACGCCTGCCTTATTTTTTTGTATTTTTAGTAGAGATAGGGTTTCATCTTGTTGGCCAGCTTGGTCTCGATCTTTTGACCTTGTGATCCACCTGCCTTGACCTCCCAAAGTGCTGGGATTACAGGCATGAGCCACCGCACCTGGCCCTAACATGATTTATCCTGGAGAATATTCCATGTGTGCTAGAGAAGAATGTATATGATGTTGTTGCTGGATGCAATGTTCTGTATATGTCTATTAGGTCCATTTGATGTAAAGTATAGTTTAAGTCCAATGCTTCCTTATTGATTTTTTTTTTGTCTGGATGAAATGTCCATTGCTTAAAGTTGGGTATCAAAGTCCCCTACTATTATTGTGTTGCAATCTATCTCTCCCTTCAGGTCCTTTAATATTTGTTTAATATACTTAGGTGTTCCAGTGTTGGCGCATGTATATGTATAATTGCTATAGTCTCTTGATGAACTGACCTCTTTATCTTTATATAATGACCTTGTCTCATTTTACAGATTTTGACTTAAAGTCTATTTTATCTGATATAAGAATAGTTACCCCTGCTTTCTTTTGATTTCTATTTGCATGGAATATGTTTTGCCATCCTTTTACTTTCAATCTATGTGTGTCCTTAATGGTGAAGTGAGTGTCTTGTAGGCAACATATAGTTGGGTCTTGTTTTTTAAATTCATTCAACCATTCTATGCTTTCTGATTAGAGAATTTAATCCATTTACATTCAAAGTAATTATTGATAGGTAATGACTTACTACTGCCATTTTGTTAGTTTTCTGATTGTTTTGTGGATCCTTTTTTCCTTCTTCTCTTGCTATCTTCCTTTGTGATTTATTTTCTCTAGTGTTAGGTTTTGATTCCTTACTTTTTGTTTTTTGTGAATCTACTATAGGCTTCTGTTTTGTGGTTACCATAAGGCTTACACAGAACATCTTATAGTTATAACAGGCCATTTTAAACTGATAACAACTTTGAGTGCATAAAAAATCTCAGTACTTTTACTCTACTCGCCCCTCATATTTTGTTTTTACTATCAACATTTACATCTTTTTATATTGTGTATCCTTAAGCAACTATTATAGCTATTATTATTATTTTTTTTCCAAGACAAGGTCTCATTCTGTTGCCCAGCCTGGAGTTCAGTGGCGCAACACTGGCTCACTGCAACCTCTGCCTCCCAGGTTCAAGTGATTCTCCTACCTCAGCCTTCTGAATAGCTGGGACTACAGGCATGTGCCACCACACCCAGCTAATTTTTGTACTTTTTGGTAGAAACGGGGTTTTACCATGTTGGCCAGGCTGGTCTTGAACTCCTGACCTCAAGTGATCCACTTGCCTCAGCCTTCCAAAGTGCTAGGATGACAGGCGTGAGCCACTGCACCCAGCACTATTAGTATTTTTAAATAGTTTTGCCTAACCTTCATGCTAAAGATATAAGTAACTTGCCACCATTACAATATTATTCTGAATTTGACTGTGTACACTTTTACCAGTGAGTTTTATACTTTTATATGTTTTAATGTTTACTAATTAGCATCCTCTTCTCTCAGCTTGAAGAACTCTGTTCAGCCTTTTTCATAAGACAAGTTTGGTGGTGATGAACTCCCTCAGCTTTTGCTTATCTGAGAAAGCCTTTATTGCTCCTTCATTTCTGAAGGACGGCTTCCAGGCATTCTTGTTTTCTCCTTCAGCACTTTGAATATAGTCATCCCTCAGCATCTGTGGGGAATTGGTTCCAGGACCCTTTGAGAATACCAAAATCCACAGATGCTCAAGTCCCTTATATAAAACAATATAGTATTTGCATATAACAACATATGCATATCCTCCCACACATTCTAAATAATATCCAGATTACTAGTAGTACCTAATACAAAGTAAATGCTATGTAAATAACAGTTATACTATACTGTTTAGGGAATAATGACAAGAAAAAAAAGTCTGTACATGTTTAGTACAGATGGAACCATTGTAGGCTTAACTACATATTTGATCCATGATTGGTTAAATCCATGGATGAAGACCCTGCAGCTACAAAGGGCTGAAGCTTGATTTCAAAGAGGCTGGTCTGGTGCTGGGGTGTGCCTGGAGCCTGAGTTTGTGGGGGCAGGCTGGGTCCTGGGTCCATAGGAGCTGGCCTGGATCATGGGTCTCCAGGGGTGGTCCTGGAGACATGGTTCGTGGAGACTGTCCTGGCACTGGTGTCTACAGGAGTGGGTCTGGACCCTGGGTCTGTTGGAGCAGGTTTGGATTCTGAGTCCACTGGAGGTTGGGTCTATGGGGACTGGCCTGGAGCCTGGGGCCAGCCTGGTGTTAGGGCAGGAACGAAGCTTGGATCTGTAGGGGATAGTCTGGGGCCTGGGATCATGGGTACTGGCATGGTACCTGGAGTCCTGGGGGCTGGCCTGAAGACTGGGTCTATGGGGATGTGCGTGGAGGTGAGGTGTGCAAGTGCTGGTCTGGAAGCTAGGTTTTTGAGGGCTGACCTAGGTCCTGGAGCCATGAGAGCCAGTCTGGAACCTGGGTCCACAAGGATGTTCCTAGAGCCTGCGTCCATGGGTTCTAGCCCAGTGCTGGGTCTACTAGTATAAGCCTGGACCCTGGATCTGCTAGAAAAGCGCTGAACCCTGGAGCTGCTGGAGTGTGGGGCTGCAGAGGCTCGCCTACAGGGTGGGGTTGCGAGGATCAGCCTGGCCTACAGCCCGTGTCTGAAGGTGATGGCTTGGTGCCTGAGGCCTAGGGTGCTGCCTTGGCACTGGGGCAGGCTTAAAGCCTGGGGTTATGTGGGCTGACCTGCCTCTGGGCTGTTCTGGAACCTGGGGTAGGCCTGGAGACTAGGTCTGCAGGGGCTGGCCTGGAGGCGCGGTCCACTGAGCAGGCCTGGAGCCTGGTGCTGCACGGATCTAGCTTGGCACTGCGGTGGACTTGGAAGCCTAGTCTGTAGGTACACGCCTGGAGTCAGGGAACATGGGGGCCTACCTAGTGATGGGTTTTACTGGGACAGGACCAGTGTTGAGGAATGAGGCAATGTCCGGTACCCACTCCTCCTTCCCTCACACAGAGGGTATCTTTCTCCATGCTGTGCTGTCTGAGGTTTGGGGAAGTGTGACGAGGGTAACGTAAAACTGTCTCTCCTGCCCTCTTCAATGTATCTTTTCTTATTTCTACATGATACCTCATTGCTGCAATCTCTCATCTGATCTCCCTAGCTCTTGTGAAGGTATTTTCATGCATGGATAGTTGTTTACATTGATATTTCTGTGAGGTAATGAGTGCTATAAAGTTCAGTTTCACCGTCTAGCTGATGTTCAAACCCTCAGTTTCTCTCCTATAGATTCTTACTGTAGAGTAAAGAATGAGTAAAATGAGTAAAGAAATCATTTCCAGGGCACAGCGAAAGTTTTAAAGGACAGATTTGAGTAGGGATTGCCTTTTTTTTTAAGCTCCTCAGCTGATTTTTTTTTTTTTTTAATTGTATACCAGTTTGAGAACCATTGCTCTGGAATTTGCTGCTCAAAGTGTTCTACATGTTGAAAATGCAGAATTTTAGGCTCTATCCTCTTTAACAAGATCCCCGGATGATTCATTTATACGTTAAAGTTTGATAAACACTGCTCTTGAACAGGGTCAACTTTGGCTATACATTAGAATCATGTGGGGGGCTTTTAAAAAATGATACATGCATTGATATTTCTTTAAAGCTTTCCAATCATTAAAACATGAATACCACTGAACTACAATGTACAAACACAAATATCTGCTCAGGTATACTCTAGTCATGATGAGTAGATGGAAAAAAGAGAAAGTTTGAACTCCCACTTTCAAGAAGAGACACCGGGGAACTACCTCAACAGAAGAATGCTGCTAGCGCCAGAAAGAAAATGACTCTTATGATGATAAAGGCCTGAAGGGTAACTCCCAAATTTCATTTCACAATACTCTAACTGCTATGCTTGTTTATGGCATCTTTGCTCTACCTCTCTAAAACCAGCCTTCGTTGTTGTCCTGTTCTCTGCCCACACCTCTCCCCAGTCCACACCCAAAGATTCTACTCTTGAGATTCCTCAAGAAAACATGTTTTTGACTCTAAGGAATAAAAACAGATCAAGCTCAAAAGAAATTCCCCATTCTGCACTAAGGTTGCAAAGGATATATTCTTACCAACACGTTGTCTTGTGGTTCATCTCATTGCCTTCAGAGTGCCTGCTGGCAATGACGCAGGATACCAGGATTGCTGATAGAACCTAGTCTGTCTCCATAGGAGAAACTGTCTCCTTGCCTGTTGTCTCCTTGCCCCTGAGCTTTCTTAATGTAGTTCTGCTGCCAAAGTGAGTGGATTTTTCCCCTGGCCCTGATTTCTATTGTTAAGTTTTTATATTATTGAAATCTAACAGTGACAGTTGCTGCCCTATAATCTAGACGATGCTTGCAAATGATGAAAAGGAAACATGTCTATCTCTCTCTACTCTTTACAGAAAAACCAGAATGATCATACACGCCGTAAGAAACAATAGTTTCAGTCCATATGACTTCTGTTGTTTCCAAACAACCACAACAAAACCACAACGACGACAAAAAGATATGTTCTTCAACGTTCATGACATTGAGATCTCCTGTCTACTTCCAGTAGGCCTTTTAAAGGACTCTTTTCCTGTCTTACAAAAATATTATATATATTTAAGGTATACAGCATGATGTTATACTATATATAGTAAAATGGTCTTTTGTGTGAGGTATTTCCTACATCACACTAAAGAGACTTTGTTAGATAATATAATTAACAAAGCTACATTTCTTCATCTGGTTCAATGTGAAACTAAGGTATTATCATCAGGGATATAAGGATCACAGCTGCTTACAGGTGGTATATGATCTAGAGCTACGATTCCTTGTCCACAAAACGGGGATAAGACTCTCTCCTTTTTAGTTCTGCTATCAAGATGAAATGAGATAATACATATATAACTTTGTAAATTGCAAAGTGGTCTACAAGATTTAGATATGCTTATTATTAGTTGGTAGGAGTGAGTGATGTATGCTGGAAGACGAGTAAAGAAATCATTTCCAGGGCACAGCAAAAGTATTAAAGGACAGATGAAGTTCTCTGATGGCAAATCTCTGCACAGGGGAACAAGGGTTCTATTTCTAGTTTCCTATTAAAGGTAAGAGGCAACACTAGACATTGCCTTTGACATTAGTTTCAAGCAAGCAGACTGATGAGAGGCAATGCATATGTGATTCAACACTCCATGGAGAGGGTGTCTGTCAATTCTGTCATGACCATTAGGCTCTCTGCCTCATTCAGTTTAAGTACATACAAATCCCTAAACTCCACTGCCATTCAAACTGGCAGATACTAAAGCTTGAGCACTAAAGGGAAAACAAGGGGTGCTTTTTCAGATCTAATAATGGCTGGCCAGAGGATTCTATCCCTGGCAGCACAGCTGCTTCTACCAGGAAATTGATGAGATGAGCTTGTGAGATGATGGCTGATTTCACATCAGGAAGTTCGGTGTGATTTGAATGAAAGACTGCATTCCAAGGCTCTGCCCTGCCGCGAGACAGGCAGGCCTATTTCTATTCAGCTGCTCTCTACCATGCAAAATGACGTCACTTTCTAGAACACAGACAATCTCTGGGAACAACCTGCCGGCAAGCAAGCACCAAAACTTCTGGAAAAAGAAAATAAGCTGTAGTCATCATATGCTAGGGATATGAAACAAACAGACGATAATTTCATTCCTCAGCTGTTAACACTGTTTCTTCTCTCTTCACAAGTTGCTTTCATTTTTATTTTTGTGTTTTTTTCGGATGGAGTCTCCATCTATTGCCTAGGTTGGAGTGCGGTGGCGTGATCTTGGCTCACTGCAACCTCCACCTTCCAGGTTCAAGCGATTCTCCTGCCTCAGCTTCCTGAGTAGCTGGGATTACGGGTATGTGCCACCACGCCTGACTAATTTTTGTAATTTTAGTAGAGACAAGAATTTGACATATTGGCCAGGTTGGTCTTGAACTCCTGAACTCAGGTGATCTGCCCACCTTGGCCTTCCAAAGTGCTGGGATTACAGGTGTGAGCCACTGCGCCCGGGCTCCTCACAAGTTGCTTTGAAATAAATCGCTCAAGTTCTTCTTCTAGGATGACTAACAGGATGATTAACAGTGAAGTTATAAATATTATTGAGGGAAATATAATGAAATATTTAATGTTAGAATGTTGGATTGTTCCAAAGCCCACTGCTTGGTTCTATTCCACATAAGATCATGCCCTTGGTGACGTTACCAACTCTCATAGCATTGAATGTCATTTATATGTAGACCCCAAATTTGATAACTTCAGCCCAAATCTTTGTCTCAAACTTCACAATGTGTGTACAACTGCCTATTTGAGATCTCTATTTAGATGTCTGATAGACACCTTGAACTTCACGTGTTCAAGATCAAACTCCTTTTTGCAATTTTTTGTTTTGAAATAATTTCAGATTTATAAAAAGTTACAAGAATGGTACAAAAAATTCATATTCTCTTTATCCAGATTCCCTGATAATTAACATTTTCCAATATTTAATCATTCTCTTAATCCATATATCATATATAAAGATATCATTATTTTCTGAGCCACTTGAAATTGTAGACATGATGACCCTTTATTTCCAAAATACGTCTATGTATTTCCTAAGAACAAGAACATCCTCTAACATAACCATAGTATAATTATCCAATTCGAGAAGTTGACGCAGTACTGTTAACTGATCCACAGGTCTTACTCATATTTAAGTCAATTGCTCCAGTGTGTCACTGCAAAGCAAAATATATATATTTTTTTCTGATTCAGGGTCCATCCAACCCAGAATCACAAATTGTATTCAGTTGTCATGTCATATTAGTCTTCTTTAATCTTCAACAGTTCTTCTCTCATGACTTCAATATATTTTGTACAAGGTTCCCTAATTTTTGTTTTTTAGATTTTTTAAAAATTGTGGCAAAATGCACATAACATACCATCTTTTTTTTTTAATTTTTAAATTTTTTTTTTGAGACTGAGTCTAGGTCTGTTGCTCAGGCTGGACTGCAGTGGCCAGTTCTTGGCTTGCTGCAGCCTCTACCTCCTGGGTTCCAGCGATTCTCCTGCCTCAGCCTCCCAGGTAGCTGGGATTACAGGAATGCACCACTATGCCTGGCTAATTTTTGTATTTTTAGGAGAGATGGGGTTTTACCATGTTGGCCAGGCTGGTCTTGAACTCCTGATCTCAGGTATTTGCCTGCTTTGGCCTCCCAAAGCGCTAGGATTACAGATGTGAGCCACCGCGTCCAGCCTTTAATTATTTTTTTAAGTGTGCAGTTCAGTAGTGTCAAGTACATTCACACTGTTGTGCAACCAATCTCCAGAACTCTTCATCTAGCAAAATTAAAACTCTGCATCACAGATATATGTGTGATATACAGATACACACACATACATGACATAACATTTTATATTTGTGAGCATATATATATATATATATACACACACACACACATAGGCCATGATTTCTTTCTTTTTTTTTTTTTTTTGGGGGAGACAGCATTTCACTCTGCCACCCTGGCTGGAGTGCTCGTTGCAGCCAACTCCCTGGGCTCAAGCCATGCCTCTGCCTCAGCTTCCCTAGTAGCTAGGACTATATGCACCATGTCCAGCTATTTTTTATTTTTTGTAGAGACAGGGTCTTGCTATATTGCCCAGGGTGGCCTTGAATTCCTGAGCTCAAGTGATCCTCCTGCTCGGCCTCCCAAAATGCTGAGATTACAGGTGTGAGCCACTGCACCTCACCTTACCACAATTTCTTTGTCCATTCTTTTATGAATGAACACTTAAAGATTGTTTCCATTTCTTGGCTATTGTGAATAATGCTGCAATGAACATGAGAGTGCAGAAATCTCTTCGACTCATTTCCTTTGGACATATGCCCAGAAATGGGATTGCTGGATCACAAGGTAGTTCTATTTTTTTTTTTCCTTAAGACAGTCTCGCTGTATCCCCCAGGCTGGAGTACAGTGGCATTATCTTGGCTCTCTTCAACCTCTGCCTCCTGGGTTCAAGTGATTCTCATGCATCAGTCTCCTGAGTAGCTGGGATTATAGGCACGTGCCATAACACCCAGCTAATTTTTGTATTTTTAGTAGAGATGGGGTTTCGCCATGTTGGCCAAGCTGTTCTTGAACTCCTGATCTCAGGTGATCCACCCGCCTTGGCTTCCCAAAGTGCTGGGAGGTGTGAGCCACTGAACCCTGCAGTGGTTCTATTTAAAAATTTTTGAGGAACCTCCATACTGATTTTCAAAATGGCTATACTTTTTAATTGTTTGGAGATAGGGTCTCGCTATGTTGCCCAGGCTGGAGTGAAGTGGTATGAACACAGCTCAGTGCAGCCTCAACCTCCTGGGCTCAAGCAATCCTCCCACCTCAGCCATCCATGTAGCTGAAACCATAGGTGCAAGCCACTATGCCCAGCCTCAAAATGGCTGTACTAATTTACATTCCCATTAATAGTGTATAAGCGTTCCCTTTCCTCACCAGTAACAAGTATTCTCACCAATACTTGTTATCTTTTGTCTTTCTAACGTGTTTGAAGTGCTATCTCATTGTGGTTTTGATTTGTATTTCCCTGATGATCAGTGATGTTGAACACCTTTTCATATACTTGTTGACCATTTTTATGTCTTCCTTGGAAAAATGTCTATTCAGCTCCTATGCCCATTTTTAAATCAGGTTATTTGTTTTTCTGTTATTGAGTTGTATGAGTCTCATATATTTTGGATTTAATCCCTTATCAGATAGATATATGGACTATAAATATTTTGTTCCATTCTGTGGGACACTTTTTCATTTCGTTGATGGTTCCCTCTGCTGTGCAGAAACATTTTAATCTGATGTAGCCCTACTTGTTATTTTTGCTTTTGTTGCCTGTTTTTAGTGTCATATTAAAAAAAATCATTGCCAACACTAATGTCATGGAGCTTTTCCCTTATATTTTCTTCTAGGATTTTTATGGTTTCAGGTCTTATGTTTAAATCTTAAATCCATTTTGAGTTTATTTTTGTGTATGGCATAAGATAAAAATCCAATTTTATTCTGTTTTTGTTTTTGTTTTGAGACAGGGTCTCACTTTGTCATTCAGGCTGGAGTCCAGTGGCATGAACACAGCTCACTGCAGCCTCCGCTTCCCACACTCAAGTGATCCTCCTGCCTCAGCCCCACAAGTAGCTGGGACTACAGGCACGTGTCACCATGTCCAGCTAATTTATTTTTTTTATTTTTTTGTAAAAACGGGGTTTCAAAATGTTGTCTAGGCTGGTCTTGAACCCCTGAGCTCAAGGGATTCCTGCCTCAGCCTCCTGAGTAGCTGGCTAATTAGTGCCCAGATAATTTTTGTAATTTTAGTAGAGACGGGGTTTCACCATGTTGGCCAGGCTGATCTCAAACTCCTGGCCTCAAGTGATCCACCTGCCTCAGCCTCCCAAAGTGCTGGGATTACAGGTGTAAGCCACCATGACTGGCAAGCCACTGCACTCAGCTCATTCTTTGTTTTGATGCTAAAAGACTGCTAGGTTTGGCCAAAGTGAGCCCCTTCAAGTTGTTTCCCGTCCTTTTGACATGTCATCATTACTTGAGCACTTTTAAAGTTTCTGGCACAATAAGATGCCCCAGGCTCATCTTACCCTTTCTCTGCCCTGGCCCAGAATAGGCTAGTTCTCAAAGGCACCTGATTTTTTTTACTGGAGAGTGGCATTTAAAAACCTACATCTGGGTGTTGTGTGATCATTGTTATTGGAGGGTCATTTGTCACAGGCCATCTCAGTAATGAAGTTAAGAAAGTATGTTTGAGGGTGTATATTTATATCCATCTCTGTATCTCAATATTAAAAACCATGGGTTTACACTAATATCTCTAATTCTATTCCAATATCAAAGGGTTCATTCTGTAGCAGGATGAGCCACAGACAAGAACCCCTCAGACACTGAGTTGTGGAAGGAAAGGGCTTTATTCAGCTGGGAGCATCGGCAGACTCATGTCTCCAAAAACTGAGCTCCCCGAGTGAGCAATTCCTGTCCCTCTTAAGGGCTTACAACTCTAAGGGGGTCCGCGTGAGAGGGTCATGATTGATTGAGCAAGCAGGGGGTGTGTGACTGGGGGCTGCATGCACCGGTAATTAGAACAGAACAGAACAGGGATTTTCACAGTGCTTTTCCATACAATGTCTGGAATCTATAGATAGCATAACCGTTTAGGTCAGGGGTCAATCTATAACTACCAGGCCCAGAGTGCAGCAGTGGGCTGTTTGCCCGTGGATTTCATTTTTGCCTTTTAATTTTTCCTTCTTCTTTCTTTGGAGCCAGAAATTGGGCATAAGACAATATGAGGGGTGGTCTCCTCCCTTAATTCTAGTCTCCTCCCTTTCCATATTTGTAACTCCCTTTTCTAACAATGAGAGACCTACCTCCTATTATCCTCACTTTACTTATGTACTCAGTCCCAGGATACATAGAAAGTAGTTTCAGAATTTCCAAGTCATACCACAGCAGAAGACTGAACTCTTGATCTTTTGTTCCAAATGGGGTCCGCCCACAGCCTTTCCCATTTCAGTTGATGGCAACTCCATCCTTCTAGTTGCTCAGATCAAAAACCCTGGAATCATCCTGGAGTCTTTACTCTGTCTTTCATACTACACATCTATCTAATCTGTCAGAAAATCCTATCAGTTCTATCTTCAAAATGTATTCAGAATCTAACCACATCCCACCACCTCCACCGCTATCAATCACCCTGGTCCAAGCCACCACCATCGTCTTGGGCCTAGATTGCTCCCAGCTAGTCTCCCTGCCTCTACACTTACCCCTTAATCAGTCTGTCATCAACATAGCAGTCAGGGTAGTGTTTTTAAAAATGTAAGTCTCTTTCAATCACTCCTCTGAACATTCCAGTGATCACAAAACACTCAGATGTAGGTTGTTAAAACTCTGTTTCACTCAAGAGTAAAACCCAGAGTCTTAAAAATGCCCCTATAACTTTCTGGCCTCACCTCCTATTACTGCCTCCATCATCCTACTCTACTCCAAACACACTAGCCTCCTTGCTATTTGTCACACACTACAGCTATAATCTTATTTATGCCCTTGGCTATGATTCCTCTACCAGAAACGAGTATTTTACTTCCTTCAAGGGTTCAATCTCACTTCAACAAGGCCCACACTGACTACTGTATTTGATATGTATACTTGATATTACAACCACCCTCCCAACTCTAGCAGTCCCCATTCTCCTTACCCTACTCTATGTTTTCGTCTTCTACAGCACTTACCACTTTCTAATATACCATATATTATATCATTTACTAATTTTTTATGTTTATTATTCATTGCTTATTCTCCACCCCTGGATCACTGCTAGAATTTATGAGGACATGAATTTTTGTCTCTTTCATTCACTGATGAACAAAGGGGCCTAGAACAGTATCCAGCAAGCTGTAGACACTCAACAAATATTTGCTGATGTTGAATGAATGAATTATTAGAAACCCAGAATTATGAATTGTTTCCCCCCTATTTTGGCAGCATGGTTTGACTAACAATTTTCTGTAAAACAATTTGATTTTTAATCTATAATAGTAATTTGGACCAATAGCTCTCATATTTATTTTTCAAACCAGCATTCTCTCAAAGAGGAATGTGTCCTTAAAAGAAATTTAGTAACACACTCACACCAGTGAGCCAAGGTACTTCAAATGAATGTTAAATCAAACTTCCAGAGAAAATGCCATAGTTTTTATTTAACATGTATGCATACTTATGTGTGTACATATCAGTACAAGCATACCTCATTTTATTGTGCTTCACTTAATTGTGACTCAGATACTATGCTTTTTTTTTTTTTTAAAATAAATTGAAGGTTTGTGGCAACCTGGCATCCAGCAAGTCTGTTAGCACCATTTTTCCAATAGCACATGCACACTTCATGTCTCTGTGTCACATTTTGTTAAATCTTGCAATATTTCAAAATTTTCCATTATTATTTTTTTTCTTATGGTGATGTGCGGTCCTTAATGTTACTACTATAATTGTTTTGGGGCACCATAAACCATGCCCATAGAAGATGGCGAACTTAATAAATGTTGTATGTATCCTCACACTCCAACAACCAGCTGTTCCCCCAACTCAGTCCCTCTCTTTGGGCCTCCCTGTATCCTGAGACACAACAATATTGAAATTAGCCAGTCAATAACCTTTCAAAGGCCTGTAAGTGTTCAAGTAAGAGGAAAAGTCACACGTCTTTAACTTTAAATCAAAAGCTAAAAATGATTATGCATAGTGAGAAAAGCAGGTTGAAAGCTGAGACAGGCTGAAAGCTAGGCTTTTTGAGCCAAATAGTGAGGCAAATTTGTAAATGCAAAGGAAGAGTTCTTCAAGGAAATTTAAAGTGCTACTCCAGTGATCACATGAATAACAGGAAAGTTAAACAGTCGTCATGCTGATACGCAGAAAGTTTTAGTGGTCTGGATAGAAGATCACACAAGACACAACATTCCCTTTAACCAAAGCCTAATCCAGAACAAGGCCTTAACTCTCCTCAATTCTGTGAAGGCTGAGAGAGATAAGAGAGCTGCACAAGACAAGTTTGAAGCTGGCAGAGGTTGGTTCATGAGGTTTAAGGAAAGAAACCATCTGTATTAAGTCTACTCATACTGCTATAAAGAAATGCCTGAGGCTGGGTGTGGTGGCTCATGCGTGTAATCCAGCACTTTGTGAGGCCGAGGCAGGCAGATCATCTGAGGTCAGCAGTTCGAGACCAGCCTGACCAACATGGTGAAACCCTGTCTCTACTAAAAATACAAAATCAGCCGGCATGGTGGCGTGTGCCTGTAATCCCAGGCACTTGGGAGGCTGAGGCAAGAGAATCACTTGAACCCAGGCGGTGGAGGTTGCAGTGAGCCAAGATCGCACCATTGCACTCCAGCCTGGGCAAAAAGAGTGAAACTCCATCTTGAAAGAAAGAAAAGAAAAGGAGAAGAGAAGAGAAGGAAAAGAAAAGAAGGAAAGGAAGAAAAGAAGGAAAGGAAGGAAGGAAGGAATAAAGGAAGGAAGGAAGGAAACGAAAGGAAAGGAAAGGAAAGGAAAGGAAGAAAGTAAGAATTAAAAGGAAATATCTGAGACTGGGTAATTTACAAATAAAAGAGGTTTAATTGGCTCACAGTTCTGCAGGCTACAAAGGAAGTATAGCGGCTTCTGTTTCTTGGGAGGCCTCAGGAAACTTACAATCATGGTGGAAGGCAAAGGGGAAGCAAGGCATCTCACATGGCTGGAGCAGGAGGAAAAGAGTGAGGGGGAAGGTGCTACACACTTCTAAACAACCAGATCTCGGGAAAACTCTATCACAAGAACAGCACTAGGGGGATGGTGCTAAACCATTCATGAGAAGCCTCCCCCATGTCCAATCACCTCCCACCAGGCCTACCTCCAGCACTGGGGATTATCTTTCAACATGAGATTTGGGCAGGGACACAGATTCAAACCACATCACCATCTCCATAACATAAAAGTGCGAGATGAAGTAGCAAGTGCTGATATAGAAGCTGCAGCAAGTTATCCAGGAGATCTAGCTGAGATCACTTATTAAGGTGGCTACAACAACAGATTTTCAATGTAGATTAAACAGCCTTCTACTGGAAGAAGATGCCATCTAGGACTTTCATAGATGGAGTTAGGTCAACGTCTGGCTTCAAGGCTTCAAAGGACAGGCTGACTCAGATTAAGGGATAATGCAGCTGGTGACTTTAAGTTGAGGCCAATGCTCATTTACCATTGTGAAAATCCCAGGATCTTTAAGAATTATGCTAAATCTATTGTGCCTGTGCTCTATAATTCAAACAGCAAAGCCTGGGTGACAGTACATCTGTTTACAGCATGGTTTACAGAATATTTTAAGTTCATTGTTGAGACCTGCTGCTCAAAAAGAAAAAAAATTCCTTTCAAAATATTACTGCTCACTGACAATCTACCTGATTACCAAAGAGGTCTGATGGAGATGTACAGGAGATTAATGCTGTTTTCATGCTTACTAACATCCAACTGGTAGCCCATGGATCAAGCAGTAATTTTGACTTTCAAGTCTTATTTTAAGAAATACATTTCATAAGACTATAGCTGCACAAATAGTGATTCCTCTGATGGATCTAGGCAAAGTAAATTGAAAAAATGAAAAGGATTCATCATTCTAGATGCCATTAAGAACATCTGTGGCTCATGGGAGGAAGTCAAATTATCAACATTAACAGAAGTTTGGAAAAAGTTGATTCCAACCCTCATGGTTTCAAGGTGTCAGTGGAGGAAGTAACTGCAGATGTGGTAGAAATAGCAAGAAAATTAGAAGTTGAACCTGAAGATGTGACTGAATTGCTGCAATCTTAAGATCAAACTTGAAGGTATGAGAAGTTGCTTCTTATGGATGAGCAGAGAAAGTGGTTCCTTGAGATGGAAACTACTCCTGGTGAAGATGCTGTGAACATTGTTGAAATGACAACAAAGGATTTAGAATATTCCATAAACTTAGTTGATAAAGCAGTGGCAGGATTGGAGAAGATTGACTCTAATTTTGAAATAAATTCTACTGTGGGTAAAATGCAGTCAGACGGCATTGCGTGCTACAGAGAAATCTTTCATAAAAGGAAGAGTCCATTGATGTGCCAAACTTCATGGTTAATCTTATTATAAGAAATTGTCACAGCCACCCCCACCTTCAGTAGCCACCACCCTGACCAGTCAGCAGCTGTCAACATCAAGGCAAGACCCTCCATCAGTCAAAAGATTTTAACTTGCTGAAGGCTCAGGTAATTGTTAGCATTTTTCAGCAAAAAGGCATTTTTAAATTAAAGTACATAGGCCGGGCGCGGTGGCTCATGCCTGTAATCCCAGCACTTTGGGAGGCCGAGGCAGGCGGATCACAAGGTCAGGAGATTGAGACCATGGTGAAACCCCGTCTCTACAAAAAAAAAAAAAAAAAAAAAAAATTAGCTGGGCGCTGTGGCGGGTACCTGTAGTCCCAGCTACTCAGGAGGCTGAGGCAGGAGAATGGCGTGAACCCAGGAGGCA
>NW_012099366.1:66851-74706 GCF_000951045.1 Mandrillus leucophaeus | reverse complement strand
AAAAAAAAAAAAAAAAAAAAAATTAAAGTATATAAATGTTTTTTTCTAGACATAATGCTATTGCACACTTAACAGACTACAGTATAGTGAAACATTACTTTTATATGCACTGGGAAACCAAAAAATCTGTGACTTGCTTTATTGCAATATCCATTTTATTGCAATGGTCTGGAACTGATTCTGCAATATCTCCAAGATGTGCCTATATATATATAATCACTAATATACTACCTCAGCTCACACTATCTCTTCTTTGCCCAGCTTTCTAAGGGTTGGGTCACAGTAGCTCACATGACTGATAATGAGTCAGAGAGGGAATAAGACTTGCTCAATGAAGTTACCACTAAACTTGCCTGGGGGGAACCTTTGTAGGAGTGAAAAAGAAATTTTGAAGATGCAAAAGACATTTGTCTTTCTGTACATTTTTAAAGTAAAATGTGGCTGGGTGCGGTGGCTCATGCCTCTAATCCCAGCACTTTGGGAGGCTGAGGCAGGAGGATTGCTTGATCCCAGGAGTTGAGACCAGCATGGGCAACATGAGAGACTCTGCCTCTACAAAATACAAAAACTTAGCTAGGCACGGTGGCACATACCTGTAGTCCCAAGCTACTCAGGTGGCTGAGGTGGGAGAATTGCTTGAGCCTGGGAAGTCGAGGCTGCAGTGAGCCGTGATTGTGCCACTGCACTCTAGCCTAAGTGACAGAGTGAGACTCTGTCTGAAAAAAAAATCTACTTTTATGGTGTTTTTGAGGCACGGGTTTCCGGGAGCTTTGGGGATGCTGTGTACTTCTAGGTACTAAGAGGAAAGGCCCAGAGTGCTGGCTGCTAAGAGCTTGCTCCAAGTCCCAGGCTTAAGGGGAGAAGGTAATATTTATTACCTTTAAAGTTCCCTGTTTGGCTGTCCAACTCAGCTTATACAAGAAAGAAAGGAGACAGAAATTCAAATAAGAATTCTGCCTAGGAGTAAACACTGTGGATCTCTACTGCATCTTTTTGGAACCTGAGTATATTAGACACAGCACAGAGGCTACTCTTCCCTAACATCGTACCCTGACCTTCAAAGGGAGTTTGAAATTTTTATTATCCAATTTCTGCACTATGCTGGTCATAAAGAATCATTTCTATTTATAAGGGAATTATCCACTAAGGTTGATCAGGCTATTGTTCAGGACAGATTCTATCTCTGGAATGGCTGCATCTATTCTGCTGAGGAAACTTTCTGCCATGGATGACTTGGCAATGAATTACCAGAAATACTCAAGAGGACAGCAAGTTGCCTTCTGTCTCTGCTTTACACACAGCAGAAAATCCAAGTGGTTATGGAATACAGTGAGATACCCACAAACAATCAGTTACCAGAAGCTCTCTAAGATTACAGTGATGACTAACGTCAGAGATGAAGCCTTCCAAGAACCTCTTCTCAATTTTTTTTTTTTTTTTTTTTGACAGAGTCTTGCTCTGTCACCCAAGCTGGAGTGCAGTGGCACAATCTCAGCTCACTGCAAGCTCCATCTCCTGAGTTCAAGCCATTTTCCTGCCTCAGCTTCCTAAGTAGCTGCGTAATTAGTACCTGGCTAATTTTTGTATTTTTAGCAGAAACAGTTTCACCATGTTGGCCAGGCTGGTATCAAACTCCTGACCTCAAGTGATCCACCTGCCTCGGCCTCCCAAAGTGCTGGGATTATAGGCGTGAGCTACTACGCCTGGCCTCAAGAAGCTCTTCTCTAAACCAGACCTACGAGTGATATTCTTGACAATGGAATGGGTTATTCGAAGCACAGAAAACAGAAGGGAAAACAAACAAACACGAATACAGCAGGGAACTCTTCCACATAGCTTTTATGCTGGGCAAAAGAGCTCTAACTGTGGGCAGGAGTTGTTCGAACTTCATTATTCAACGTTAAAAAAAAATGCTTCAGTGGGTACCTACTATGTGTTAAAGCATAGCGCTGCTCACAATGAGAGAACTAGGGTGAACAAGATGAGAAGAGTTCATGATCTCTAATACTAGAGACAAAATATGAACACTAATAACTGGAATGCAGGTGAAAAAGAGATACAAATACATTTAGAAGAGACAGAACATTTAGCTAGTGGCAGTGGGGTCTTGTTGCTTCTGCTTGGTGGATTAAAGAAAGAAGGAAAGAAGGTTAGGGCCTTGGATGCCCAGCTAAGTAGGCTTCTTTTCTTTTTATTTTCCCTTCCTTCTTTTCTTCCTCCCTCCCTCCCTTTCTTCCTGCCTAATACTTTACATCCTTAAAAGTTTTAAGTAGAGAACTGAAGATAAGAACTGCTCTCTGGAGAAATTAATACAGTAGTAGTGAGGTTTGTAGCAATGGGAATTGAGAGACAGAGCCAACAGATATAAATTTAGGATATAAATCAACAGGTCCAGTCAACTAACTGTTGTGGGGATCACTAAGTGGTAAGAATCAAAGGTGACTTGGAGAATGCTGATGTCATTCAAGAACAGGTGCCCAGGAGAGAAATAGAAGAAGGTTGGACAGATGATGTGTGGTTCTGGACACACTCAAGTGTTAGTGAAGCTACCTGACAGGCTGTTGGAAATGTGCGAGTGAAGCCCTGAGGAGAGGTCTGGGCTGCTGAAGCTATAGATGTGAGACTATTCTGCATACAAATGAGCTGTTACCATGAAAGTGGATGAGATCAACAAGGGAGACAGCAAAGGAGGAGGAAAGAGAAGGGTAAAGGGCAGAACCATAGGGAAAACTTGCATTTAGGATAAGAAAAAGACCCTCATGGTGCTACGAAAGAAGGAATCATCAGAGCAGTAATCTGAGAATCAGCAGACTGTCACAAAGCAAGAAAGAGGCTCAAGAGGACACAGGAGGTCACAATAGAAAATACTACCCAGAGGTCAAAAAGGATGGGGCTTGAGAAAAATGCCAGCCAGACATCGAGGAGCATTTTTCACTAGACTTTTGGTGGGATCAGAAATCAGAGGTTTCAAGTGCAAAGGTTAAACAGGGAACAAATGGGCTATTCAATTCATATTTGTTGGTGTCCATCTGTCTTTACTGCTTGCCTCTTCTTTTTCCTTCCTGAACTCACCATCTGTTCACTTTCACTGCTATGTGCAAGTTTCTAAAGACTCCTCAATTTAAGGATTCAATAGATACTGACAAATACTGACAAAAGTAATTAATAAATCCCCCTAAGAAATCCTAGGTTCCCAGAAGGGTCACTGTTTATTCACATTTTGTTTCCCAAGCAAAGATATCCTGAAGACAAGTGAAATGGTCTGCGGATAGAGAAGGCTGACTGTAAGTGCACCACTGAGTAAATGACACTTCCAAAGTCTTTCCGACTATCACAGAGACTCTAAACTTTTCTAAACACTCTGAAGATATTCTTTTGACACCTCACATTTAGTAAGAAGCTTTCTTAGAACTTAAGTGTATTTAGCCATTTCAAGTCTATAGCAGAATACGGCATTAAATGATAAAGTTCCCCTACCAAATTTAATAAGGCTAACTGTTCCATTCATAGATGAAAGAAAAACATAACAAATTTTGGTATATGCCTCTTTCAAAATCAGCCAATAACTTCCCAAACATCTTCACTGAACACATACGATGTGGAGAAGTGTTGTGGGGGGGACAAAATTATCGAATATGACTACTAATGTTATGCACCAATCTCAATTAATAGGGGGTACACTTGCAGGGTACATAAGTATAATCTGGATTTAACATAATCTTTTGGGTTTACCTAAAACATTACTGGTTACTGGCAAGTTACTGTATCTTTTTTTTTGAGATGGAGTTTCGCTCTTGTTGCCCAGGCTGGAATGCAATGGCACAATCTCGGCTCACTGCAACCTCTGCCTCCCCAGTTCAAGTGATTCTCCTGCCTCAGCCTCCCAAGTAGCTAGGATTACAGGCATGTGCCACCACGCCCAGCTAATTTTGTATTTTTAGTAGAGACGGGGTTTCACCATGTTGTTCAGGCTGGTCTCGAACTCCTGACCTCAGGTGATCCGCCCTCCTTGGCCTCCCAAAGTGCTGGGATTAACAGGTGTGAGCCATCGCACTCCACCTACTGTACCTTAAAAAGTAGATTATCATTATGAAAAGCACACATTGATTTCTAAAAGTCAATATTTTATCCCAGTACTTTGAGAAGCTGAGGCAGGATGACTGCTTGAGGCGAGGAGTTTAAGACCAGCCTGGGCAACATAGCAAGACCCTGTCTCTACAAAAATATTTTGAAAAAATTAGCTGGGCATGGTGGCAAGCCCCTATCAACTCAGCTACATGGGAGGCTAAGGTGGGAGGCTCACTGGAGCCCAGGAGTTTGAGGTTAATTAAGTCCCTAAGTTATACAAAAAGATATATTTCCAAAGTTCTTCAGTAACTTAGGTACTTAGAAATTCATGAGTATTTTCTCACTGATTCAATGATATTAATAATGGTTAGGTCAAACCATGGACTTAACCATGGTGGTGATTTGTATCCCTAGAGCCTGGTACAGTATGTCGCATGTGGTGTTCTAAAAGGTTGCTGAACAAATGATTGAATGAGTCAACAAATAAAGAAAGTGTAGGCCTATACTATTCTGAAGGTAAGTAATACAAATTATTACATATAAAAATGTTTCCTTTGAAAAATACTTTCTGAATTCTAGCTTAGTTGTAACGAACAATCTCTCCTATGGTTCATTCTCTAATTTTGGTGGTTGAATGAGAATTTCTTTCCTAGCTATGATATTAATTACATATTACATTTCAGTTATCCTCGACATTTTCTTACGTCCATTGGGAAGGCCCTATAAGGAAACTTAGAGGAATGAAAGGAAATAGATGATGATGAGGAGGAGTGATGCAAGTATCTGGAGACTCTTTCTTTTTTTTTTTTTGAGATGGAGTCTCGCTGTGTCACCCAGGCTGGAGTACAGTGGCACGATCTCAGCTCACTGCAAGCTCCTGGGTTCACACCATTCTCCTGCCTCAGCCTCCTGAGTAACTGGGACTACAGGTGCCTGCCACCATGCCTGGCTAATTTTTTGTATTTTTAGTAAAGACGGGGTTTCACCGTGTGTTAGCCAGGCTGGTCTCGACCTCTGGAGAGGCTTTCTACGGAGACAATCATCAGGGTTGGTTGAACCAATCCTGTCATCATTTGTTCAACATTAGCCTAACTGGAACAAGGTGAGAACAGAGGGGTGAGAGGGGGTGTGAGAGGGGGTCTCGGTCACAACAGACTGCAGCTGTGATGGGGGAAAAGCAGTCTGAGGAAAGGAGTCTTTCTGTGCAAGCTTATCTAAGGCTGGTATTCATCCAAACAAAAGTAGTATAGTAGAATTGTTAAGTGTAAGGACTTGGGCCAAACTTTCTGGGTTCAAGTCTCAGCCCCCTACTTGTTAGCTATGAGATGTCAGACTAGGTACTTAATCTCTCTATATCCCACTAAAATGAGTATAATAAGAATACCTACCTCGGCTGGATGCGGTGGCTCACGCCTATAATCCCAGCACTTTGGGAGGCCGAGGCGGGCGGATCACCTGAGGTCAGGAGTTTGAGACCAGCCTGGCCAACATGGTGAAATCCCATCTGTACTAAAAATACAAAAATTAGCCGGGTGTGGTGGCGGGTGCCTGTAATCCCAGCTACTCAGGAGGCTGAGGCAGGAGAATCACTTGAACCCGGGAGATGGAGGTTGCCGTGAGCCAAGATTGCGCCAATGCATTCCAGCCTGGGCAACAAGAGCGAAACTTCATCTCAAAAAAAAAAAAAAAAGAAAAAAGAAAAAGAATACCTACCTTAAGGGTTGTTAGGAGGATTAAATAATTTAACAGTATCTAAGATATCCTGAAAGCTATATAAGCATTAACTAAACAAGCATATCAGGCATGTGTAAGTTGCTGATTACATGTTATGTCAATTATAAACTTGGTTAACTTTGAAAACTATAGGTTTCCTAGGGATGAAAGCACAAGAGGAAATTAAGGTGGGTACTGTTTATTAAATATCAGTAAAAACCACAGTACTATCTTCAATCATATGTGATCTCTGTTTTTCACCTCAAAAGGAAAAGAAAAAAACTGTGCTTAACCTTGTGCCAAATCACCACTTAGGACTAGGAATTTTTAAATGGTACCATGAGACCCAAGCAAGCCTTACTGAAACCTTTTTTTTTTTCAAGACAGGGTCTCACTCTGTTGCTTAGGCTGGAGTATAATGGTGTGATCATAACTCACTGCAGCCTTGAATTCCTGGGCTCAAGTGATCCTCCTGTCTCAGCCTCTTGAGTAGCTAGGACTACAGGCAAGCATCACCATGCCTGGCTAAATTTTTACCTTTTGCTTTTTGTAGAGCTGGGGTCTCATCATGTTGCCCAGATGGGTCTCAAACTCCTGGTCTCAAGTAACTCTTCTGTCTTGGCCTCCCAAAGTGCTGGAATTATAGGTGTGGGCAACCGTGCCTGGCCCTGAGAGTATTTTACGAGTGTATTTTCTTCTGATGATGGGAAGAGTATAAAATATATCTTCTTTTTTGACAGTGTTGCTCTAAGACAAGCTATTCAAAACGGACTCTATTTAAGAGTACAACTAATTTCACTAAGTGAAATAAGGTCATTCTTTTTAATTTCAGAAAAGTCTTTGTCCAAACAAATGTCATTTGGACCCTTGGTACAGAAATTGCAGTAATTTTTGAGATAAAAATTTCAGGGTTGGGCTGCCAAGTCCACATGCTTTCTTTCATGGTTTGCCAGCACAAAGAGTTACTAGGGGAAAATGTTCATTAAATGAGAAAGGTTACGTCATATTGAAGGACTATGCACTTACGGATGGCTTGCCTTTGCCCAGTATTCAAGGATCAGAGTAGCTGCTGTTTCTTCCTTTACTGCAGGATTATTATTTTAAGTAAATGAAAGGTTGATTTATATCTGCATTACACTTATCATCCTGCTAGAGTACAGAGTAATGTTCAGAATACAATATTCAGATATAGGGAGCGCCTAGATGTGGAGAAGTTCCCGGTTTACAGATAGTCTCTAATAGAAAAAGACCTGGCCTTCCCACCAGTTCAAAGGACCCAAAGAAGCATTATCTCTTGCTTCAAAACCCAGCCACTTATCAGCTATGCGAATGAACCTCCTGGTTCTCTCATCCTCTACAGAGCAATCTAATTGAACAGCAACATCTGCAAACCCAGATTGCTGACAAAATGTGGCAGATCTGGTCAGAAAGGGAAAACCTACCAAAACTACTCATACTATTTGACTAACAGAACTGAGCAATCTAGTGGGAATTATACCACTGAAGTGTTTTAGTAAGAAATCATCAGAATCCTTATAAGGTAGTTAATATTTGTACATACAAATAAAATGTATTTCTTTATGATATCCTGAAATAGGCCACAGGGATGCAGTAATGACATTGTGGAAACTATAGTTTCTGGCAAATGAAGACTTGGAGGTCGGGCGTGGTGGCTCATGCCTGTAATCCCAGCACTTTGGGAGGCCAAGGCAGGTGGATCACCTGAGGTCAGCAGTTTGAGACCAGCCTGGCCAACATGGTGAAACCCTGTCTCTACTAAAAATACAAAAAACTAGCCAGGCATGTTGGCATGCACCTGTAGTCCCAGCTACCTGGGAGGCCAAGACAGGAGAATTGCTTGAACCCGGGAGGTAGAGGTTGCAGTGAGCCGAGACTACACCACTGCACTACAGCCTGGGCAAAATAGTGAGACTCCATCTCAAAAACAAAACAAAAAAAAAATGAAGATTTGCGTTCCAGTCTAGCTACTAGAATTTCATAAATAGAGTGGCCTTGGATAATAAGAGATAATAATAATACCTGCTGGAGTTCACAGAATTTTTTTTTTTTTTTT
>NW_012099366.1:42310-65051 GCF_000951045.1 Mandrillus leucophaeus | reverse complement strand
ATTTTTGGCATATTAAGATAGTTAAGAGGGAGAGAGATGGCTAACAATTGAGGTGGGTATATATTTCTTTTCTTTCTTTTTTTTTTTTTTTTTTTTTTGAGATGCAGTCTTGCTCTGTTGCCCAAGCTGGAGTGCAGTGGCTGATCTCGGTTCACTGAAACCTCTGCCTCCCGGGTTCAAGCGGTTCTCCTACCCCAGACTCCCGAGTAGCTGGGACTACAGGTGTATGCCAGCGCACCCAGCTAATTTTTGTATTTTTAGTAGAGATGGAGTTTCACCATGTTAGCCAGATTGGTCTTGAACTCCTGACCTCAGGTGACCCACCCACTTCGGCCTCCAAAAGTTCTGAATTACAGGTGTGAGCCATCATGCCCGGCCGATGGGGGTAAATATTTCTAATGCATTTATGATTGCCTATTTGTTTTCCACGGACCACATTTCACCAATTTTGTAAATCCTAGAGTTTATATTTTTATTAGCACAGGTACATACAGTGACCATCTATTAAATGCTTACTGATGATGATCTAACACCACCATCCAAGATGCCCTGGAAAATAATATCCAAGAAGGATTTTTAATAATCAGAAAGGCTAGTCAAAATATCTTTGGCATCCTATTAAAAAAAAAAGAAAGGGCCAGGCATGATTCCTCATTCCTATAATCCCAACACTTTGAGGGGCCAAGGCGGGTGGATCACCTGAGGTCAGGAGTTCGAGACCAGCCTGGCCAACATGGTGAAACCCCATCTCCACTAAAAATACAAAGAATTAGCTGGGTGTGGTGATGGGCACCTGTAATCCCAGCTACTTGGGAGGCTGAGGCAGGAGAATTGCCTGAACCCGGAAGGCGGAGGATGTAGTGAGCTGAGATTTAGCCACTGTACTCTAGCCTGGGCAACAAAAGCAAGACTGTCTCAAGAAAAAAAAAAAAAGAACAAGCACTAAAATTCTTGGCACAGTGTCTAAAACCAAACATTTCCCACTTAATTTTTTCTGTTCTCTAAATGTTGTATTTGTTATCATTATGAGCATATATGCATCTTTTGAGTGCAAGAAATCTATTCCTGTATTTTCCAGAACATCTAGCATTGAACCAGGCAAGTGAGACTGCAAAATATTTATAAAGAAATAAATATATTTTCTTTGAGTGAAACAAATTATCTATATACAAATACTTATCTCTGTTAGAGTCCTTTAACCAACCAACATCTGAGGTAAATACATTCAATATATGGTATGATATCCTATCATAATATATCTTTTTTTCTTTCTTTTTTTGAGA
This sequence comes from Mandrillus leucophaeus, assembly GCF_000951045.1. Classification (NCBI taxonomy): domain Eukaryota; kingdom Metazoa; phylum Chordata; class Mammalia; order Primates; family Cercopithecidae; genus Mandrillus; species Mandrillus leucophaeus. Next base: position 63,768 of record NW_012099366.1, on the reverse strand, counting down.
CAGGGTTTTGCTCTGTTGCCCAGGCTGGAGTGCAGTGGTGCGATCTTGGCTCACCATATCACAATATATCTTAATAAGACCATCTTACATCTGCTTAATGCTGCTTGTTCATAAAGTGGTTTCAGCTTTGTTACCATGTTTGCTCTTCCCTCACCCCAGCATTGTAGCAGCATAGGTCTATTGTCTTCAATTTACAGATGAGAAATTGAGACACTGAGAAGTTATATGTCTTCATTTATTCAACAGCTAGGCACTTTTGTAAGTGCCAGATTTACAGTGATGAACAAGACAGAGTTCCTGCTCCTAGGATGCTTACTCAGTAGTGTGTTTGTAAATTTTTAAAAACTAGCTCTTCAAATGTGGGTCACCATGAATATATGAGTTAGTATTTTTTTAACAGCTAAGACAAAAGTAAAGCAAAAAGCTGTATGTTGGAATTTTATTAATTTATCAATTGTATGAGTGACTTCTTTGCTAAGTCAATGAATAATTTTCCCACACTGGAAGAATATTTCTCAATCGTTTGTGCTATTCACAAGTAATAGCTATAGACAATGAATTATTAACACTTTCATCACTTTCTTGAGTTTAGACAATCAACAAAACAGTAAATCAAGTCCTGATTTGTAGTGTTTGTTGATTTCAGTGGTGTAAGTACTTCTATCACAGGTAATTTCAAGCTATCAATATGAAACCACTGAACTCAGAGTTGGGGAAAAAATGCACAGTGGTACACCATTACATAATATTTCCATCACTTAGATATAATAGATGTAAATATCTCAAGAGCACAAATGACCATAAAATGATTAGCTTTGAGTGTTTACTTTGTTTTTAATATAACTTGGCCTGGGGCAGTGGCTCACACCTATAATCCCAGCACTTTAGGAGGCCAAGGCAGGCAGCTCACTTGAGTCCAGGAGTTTGAGACCAGCCTGACCAACACAGCTAAACCCAGTCTCTACAAAAAATACAAAAATTAGCCAGGTGTGATGGTGTGCATCTGTGGTACCAGCTACTCGGGAGGCTGAGATAGGAGGAGTGCCTGAGCCTGGGAGGCAGATGTTGCAGTGAGCTGAGAGCGCAACATTGCACACCAACACAGGGCAAGAGCCTGTCTCAAATATACATAAGTTTTTATTTTATATAGTTTAATTTTTAATAATTTCTGTGCTTTAAAACCAGTTCATAAGAGGTAACTAACTCATAGCATGGGAGGAAATATTTGCAATGCATATATCTGATAAGGGATTAACATATATAACATATAAGGAACACCTACAACTCAACAACCCAAAAAGCCAAACAATTTTATTTTAATAATAGGCAAAGGGCTTGAACATTTTCCCAAAGAAGATACACAAATTGCCAGTCAGTGAGCACATGAAAAGATGATCAACATTACCGATCATTAGGGAAATGCAAATCAAAACCATAATAAAGTACTACTTTGCATCTACTAGGATGGCTATTACCAAGAAAAGAAAAAGAATAAAAATGTTGCTGAAAATGTGGAGAAACTAGAACTCTTATACATGTAAAATGGTGCAGCTGCTATGTAAAATGTTATGGTCGCTCATCAAAAAGTAAATATGGAATTACCATACAATCCAGCAATTCCACTTCTAGGTATATATTCAAAAGAACTGAAAACCAAGATTCAAACAGGTATTTGTACACCAATGTTCACAGAAGCATTCTTCACAAGAGCCAAAAGGTGGAAACAACCCAAATATCCATCAACAAATAAACAGAATATGGTATGTACATACAATGGAATAGTATTTAGCCTTAAAAGGAATACAATTCTGGTACATGCTACAAGATAGACGGACCTTGAAAACATCATGCTAAGTGAAATAAACCAGACACAAAAGGAAAAATAATGAATAGTATCTACTTACATGAGGTACACACAGTAAATTCATAGGGACAGAAAGTAGAAGAGTGGTTCCTTGGGTCTGCGAGGAGAGAGTAATAGTTTCTGCTTGGGATGATTAAAAAGCTCTGAAAATGGATAATAGTGACGGCTTCATGACCATGTGTATGTACTTTAAAAATAGCTAAAATTATAAAGTTTATGTTATGTATATTTTAACATAATACAAAAGAGGGCAGGCGGTTGGGTGCAGTGGCTCATGCCTGTAATCCAGCACTTTGGCAGGATGAGGTGGGGGGATCACTTGAGGCCAGAAATTTGAGATCAGCCTGGCCAACATGGCGAAAACCCGTCTCTACTTACAAAAATTAGTTGGGCGTGATGGCATGTACCTGTAATATCAGCTACACGGGAGGCTGAGGCAGGAGAATCACTTGAACCTGGGAGGCAGAGGTTGCAGTGAGCTGAGATTGCACCACTGTACTCCAGCCTGGGCAACAGAGCAAGACTCTGTCCCCTCTCCACACACACACAAAAGAGGGCAGGGAATCATGAATAGTCTTATGCTTGAATAATTTTAAAAGAAAAAAAGCTCAGAAGATTACCAAAAATTTAACAATCATATTTTGTGGGCCAGGACAGGCTGGCTCCAGGATTCCAACGAGCTTACTTTCCTTCTAATGGAAAGGAGGGAAGAGAGACTTGCTCAGGGACACATGTGAAATGGAAGAGCCCGCCCTGACTCTAGATCATCTGAGTAGTATAGCACTATTTCCACAGCTGCATACCGTTTTTCATATAGTCAAGTAACTATCAGATTAATGTGACAAAGTTCTGGGTTATATGCATTTGTTACAGAATGGCTTCAGGGAGATAAGAAAAATGACCCTGGAGGTTAAGCTTCATGAACATGGTGGTTTGGAAAAAAGTAATGGGGCAAATTTTAAGGAGAATAAATGTTGGGGAGAGGAGTGAGAAGAGCTCAGAGGTCCAGTAGCTTATCTGTTAGATATGTATTTATGCAAAAATAGGGGCGGAGGGACACAAAAAGCCCCAGTCTTTGGGCCTCACCAATTATGTACACTCCTGGGTTGAGGTCAGGGGTCTACAAGAGATGTTCTTGCCCCTAAATGTAGTTACCATCTAGATGATACCTGAAGACACTCCCATCTCCCCTAAATTTCCCCAGCTCCCCCAGTATCTCCCATCTGGAGGTTGTCACAGGAGTTGCTTGCAAATGAGGCAGTGAGAGTTATAGCCTGACATAGAGGTCTTAAGCTATAATGTTGAAAAAACATTTTACTCAGAGGAAATGATATGTACAAAGGCTCAGAGGCCAGACAAGAAAGCCAAGGGGCTGTGGACAGAAAACAGGGAGGTGGCAACAGGCAGAACACTACAAAACACCTTGAGCTTTATAATATGGTACTTTCTTTGTGGGAAAGAGCCTGTTTTAGTACAAAACCTTTTCATTTATTTCTTTTAAAGAAATAAGCTCCTCTCAACTTAAAGGTCTGGACTTTAAAAATTGTAGAGTGTATTTTTAAAGCCTCTTTGAAAGTAAATTAGATTTGTTTGCAGTGCATACACATTCCCACCAGTGATCCCTCCAGTAGTCTAAAAATAAAATTACAAGGAGAATTGGCAAACATGAAAGTCTTTAATAATATAAAATTTATAGTATTTGAATGTCACTTTTTACTATATTAAAATGGATCATTTTTAAGCTCAGGTTATTAACTGATTATAAATTATGGAACATTAATGCTTTCAGGACACAAGGGCAATACTTTGCAAATTTTCTGAGAATCAGCATGATATCAAGAAAGAAGATATACTTTCTTTACCTTCCTGGGTCTCATTTTCCACATCTAGTGGCTGATCTAACAAGACCTGCCTTGCAAGGTTGTTGGACGTGAAGGATATGAAGTATATGTAGCACCTACCAATAAGTAAGCATTCAGTAAATTGTGACTGCTATTACCATTGTGAACATAAATGAAATTTTAATTCAATAAACATTTGTTAAATGTTACAATGTACAAGACACAGTTGGAATCTAGGTTTACTTTGTTTCATCTTTTATTTTGTTTTGTATTATTAATATTTTAATCATAGAGAAAAGTACAGAAAATAAACACCAGATGCATGGCAGATCATTTAACTCCCTGTGATTTTTGCCTGTATGAAAATATCACAATTTGTCCACCCCCTCGTAATACTGGCACTAAACATGTCTCTTGAGAGAACTTAAGATGTATATTAAGAAGTGGAATTGCTGGGTCACAGGGTATGATAACCTTCACATCACCAGAGTGTTCTCCAGAATAGCATACCATTTTATTTTGTACCTAGCATTGTGTCTCTTAGGTGCATTCTCATTTACCAAAACTAGATGTCAGGCATTTTAATTTTTGCCAACATTACAGGTTTGAAATGGTATCTCATCTTTTAACTTATATTTCCCTAATTGCTAATAAAGTTATCATTTCATATGTTTTTTCCTATTACAGGTTACCTTTAAGTAAACTTCCTGTTCATTTATTTTGATCATTTCTTAAATTAGGGAATTGGTCCATTTTTAAAAATTAATTTGTGGAATTTTAAAAACATATTCTGGCTCTGAATTCTTTGCCAGTTAAATAAAACACAAATACCTTCTCAAAGTCTATTATTTTTCTTTTTATCTTTGTTTATAGTGAACATGGGTTTTCTCATCTGTAAAATGTAAATAAAAACATCTACTTCATATGATAAAATACCTGAAAGCTCTTAGTCAAGTGTCAGGCACAGATTATACATTCAGTAAAAGTGAGTTTCCTCCATTTGCCCTCAACCTACATCCTTAGTCAATTCATAAGTGAGTAATAGGGGAATGGTTATAGGTATGAGATCTGGAGAATAACAGATTTGCTTTTAAATCTCAACTTTACCACAAGTAACTGTATGAACTTGGCTCACCTAGCTCAAGCTCTTTCAGCCTCAACTTCCTTATTTGTAGAAGTGGGGTAATAATACTTAACTCACAGTGGTATTGTAAGGAATAAAGAGTTTAGTCCAGTGGCTGACCAACAGAAAGTTCTCAACATATGGTAGTTTCTATCACCATCATCATTAGGGGGGATACAAATATATACAAATAACTATAATGTAGAACAAAATATCATTAAAACTCCCTATGAAACAAATAATTAAATGCTATTGGAATGTAGAGATGGGAAGAGGTAACATCTAGCTAGGGGCTGAGAGAGTGAATGGAGGCTTCACAGAGAAAATACCATTTAAATGGACATTAAAGGAAGTTAGAAATTGAGAAGAAGGACATTCTAGCAAACCAAAGAGATGCACAGGAGAATATACACACACACATATATATACAAATATATGTGATTATACGTATTATATCTAATATATTATTAGATATTATATATCCATGCAGTCTGCCAAAGTATAGGAACAACTGACTAAGTCAAAATCAGAAGCAAGCATTCATTTTTCAGGTTATTAGCGTACTCTATGCATTAAATGGTAACTCATAATTTAATTAGTATTCTAAGTATAAATGTGAAATATTGTTGGTTTTGGAGTAAAATTTGGCATAGTAGGATCCATGGAAGAATTAGAGCTGGGAATGTTAAGAAAATTGAGGGTATTAAATATGACTGGTATAGAGAAAGCAAACAGATATAGATGCTCAATGAATGACAGGTGAGGAGCCTACCACTCTTGAGAGTCAGGCTTGGTGGCTGCTCACTTGCTGCCTTTCTGGGAATCAGCCACACATGATTTTCTTTGTTAAACAGGGTAAGTTCTGAAACCTGATCCAGGAAAATCACACCTTTTCTCATTCACTTTAGTTATACAGGTTTTGGCAATTATGGTCAGCCTAATTTCCTTCCTCCCTCCTTAATTCCTTTTTTTTGGGGGGGACAGGGTAGGGCAGAGTCTCGCTCTGTCACCCAGGCTAGAGGGCAGTGGCACCATCTTGGCTTACTGCAACCTCTACCACCTGGGTTCAAGTGATTCTTGTGTCTCAGCCTCCCGAGTAGCTGGGACTACCTGCGCACCACCAAGCCTGGCTCATTTTTTTTTGTATTTTTAGAAGAGACAGGATTTTGCCATGTTGGCCAGGCTGGTCTCAAACTCAACCTCAAGTGATCCACCCGCCTTGGCCTCCCAAAGTGCTGAGATTACAGGTGTGACCCACCCTGCCTGGTCTCTCTGTTTCTTTCTTGAGAGAAACAAATTTCATTCAGTATGTTTTGTCTTAAGTAAAAAGTTCCACTCATTACCTGCTTTTGTCATACTTATTCTATGATTCTTTTTATTTTTATTTATTTATTTTTTTTGGAGACAGAGTCTCGCTCTGTCACCTAGGCTGGAGTGCAGTGGTGTGATCTCAGCTCACTGCAACCTCCGCCTCCTGGGTTCAAGTGATTCTCCTGCCTCAGCCTCCTGAGTAGCTGCGACTACAGACGCGTGCCAACACACCCAGCTAATTTTTCGTATTTTTAGTAGACACGGGGTTTCACCATGTTAGTCAGGATGGTCTCGATCTCCTGACCTCGTGATCCACCTACTTCGGCCTCCCAAAGTGCTGGGATTACAGGCATGAGCCACGGCGCCCAGCCCTGTGCTGACTTCCAAAACTTCTGCCCAGATGTGGTCTATATCATATCTGTTCACATGTCATTGGCCAAAGAAAGTCACACATTTAAGCCTAACATCAATGGGGCAAGGATGTGTACTCCTCTCATAGGAGGTGCTGCATATCACACGGAAAAGGGAGAATGAACAAGCAGAGAAAAATATAATCTATGATATGCAGGAAGACAGTAGTTTATAAGCGAAAAGTCATCTTAAAGACTTTTCCAAAATACTTTTTCTCCCTTTTCTAAATCAACCAACATGCCCATACAAAAGGGAGTATAGAGAAGATATTCCATCCAACTATAACTGCCATGCTATGTCTATGGCAAGAGAAGGATATAATGTAGGAAAAAGCCCAGCCCTTCCAGACTATGCAAGATGGAGGTGCAGCAAAGCAGCCCTAACTTCCTCAGTCTGGAGAGATAAATCAGTTTGTTATATAAGTGAGGATAAAACCAAAGGCCAAGTGCCACTCCTTCTTCATGTCTGGGAATCTAGATAAGATCAACTCTCAAGCAGCCTCCACCACAACATGGTGCACAGAAACAGTGACTCAGGGTTATAGCAGGTCTGGTAGAGACGCATCTGAGGTTCAGGTTTCCTGGGCTCCCATAGTTTCCACAAGGCACAGACACTGAGAGATTATAAGGGGGTGAACTGGATGGCAGACACACCAGAGGCTCAGCGGGGTGCAACCAGAAGTCAGGGGGAGGCCCAGGTAGCCAGAGTGCTACTGGGTTCTGAGCAAGCAGCCTACAGCCACATATTTCAGCCATAAACGACAGCAGAACAAGCAGCACTTACGTGGATGAGGCACCTTGCCCCTGAGACCAGGAGACACCTATGGCCATCATTTATGATACTACCCCAAGGGACGGTCTGAATTATTGGATCAGTTTAAGCTTTAAACCAGACTGGATATTTAGATAATTTTTCTCTCCTGGGGCTCACAGGGTAGGCGCTCAGGATAAAGGTTGTTAAGACACTGACAAAGAAGTGACATTTTCTTTGAGGAAGACTCAAAGAAATAGACTAAACCACTTCTATTTATTTACCACTACATCCACTGCTTTAACAGTGCCTGACATAAGTAGGTATTCAACTAATATTTGCTGAATGAAGGAACGAGTAAGAGGCCATCGTGAGAGGAAACTGATCAACTAGCAAAGCTATGATAGAAATACCAGGCAGGCTGAACTGAAAAAACAATGCCAGTTCCATTTTGGCACCAAGTCAAAAAAGTCCCCACTTCACTCCTAAAACAAGCTTGTAATCTTTATAGAGTGGCTCCTGCCACTATATTTAACTTACATTTAGTTCACTGTTTTAAAGCTCTTTGGATAACATTGCTGCATCCTTTTGCTTCAAGGAAAAAAGAAACCAGAACCATGCATAGCTGTGCAGGATTTCGACCTTGCAGTCACAATAAGAAAGCAGCAATAGGAACCAGAATGGGTGATGTCTGAACCAATAAACTAACTCTGGTGTTTAGTAGCAACTTTATTTTACCTGCTCCAGGACAATTTCAGTGTTAAAGCTGTTAAACCTGTAGGTATTCTAGTGGCTAGGATTAGTAAACAACGTAATGGGGAACAGTACAGAGAACATATAGTAACTAAAATATAAGGTTTATACAGGATTGAGGTGGAGACATAGGCTGACACATGCTGACATGGTAACTAAAACACAAGGCTATATAGGATTGAAGTGCAGACATATTCAATCACTGTACTTTCCACAGTAAATCTGTTTCTCAACACTCTAGCAGTAACATTAGAATCACCTGTCAGGCTTTAAAACAGAACAGATACATAGAGATTCCAATTCAGTAGGTCTGGGGTGGGGCATATGCAATGCTAATTTTTAGTAATTTCTCAGGTGATTCTGATGCATGGCCACAGCTTTCTGCAAGTGAGAACACCGGAAGAATATCATCAGTAAACACTGAAAGAACTTATGAATGAAAAGCCTCTTTGGATTATAAATGTTTTAAGAGTATGGACTATGTTTTATTCATTTTTATACTCTAGCCTCCAATGTTTCTTGTAATTAATGAATAAGTGAACAAACAAATCACGAATTCTCTGCCTTGGTAGCTAGACACTCTCAAAGAGACTGGAACATGGGAAACAAAAAAGTTGACAGCTGATGTAAATCTACTTCCTTAATAGAATTCCTTTAGACAGACTAAATGAGAATGAACATGTGTGATCATTACAACACAGACTTTTTTACAAAATTAATTTTTGTTGAACTGGGGTGAGGGATGGGGGAAGGAGGGGAAATTGGTGCTCTAATAAGATTTACGTATGGAAATCCCATACCCAGAGTCAGAGTATGAAGAGCAGAATCACAAAGTCACTCCATTTATAAATCCTGATTCTGCCCTCTACTGTTTGTTTATTTTCATATTTACTTCTCCTTGAGCAACAGTATAATGTACAACTGAAAATACTTAGTGTTACTGACAAGATTTATAATTCAGCACTACTTTACGTGTTAATGACTTCAAAGCTCTGGATGAATAAGGCAAATAGGGATTGATTCAGTGAAATTTCTAGCTTCCTGTAAACTTCATTCATTCTCAAGCTTAATGGAAACAAAATCCTATGCTTCTCTTTCTGAGTCTCCCTAGTTAAACACTATAATCAATGGCAACTCCACCTTGCAGCGAAGCTCAGTGATACCATGGATCCCATTACAATCCCCAAAAAAGAGAAGGTAAAGGAGGAGGAAGATGAAAGTTTGGCATGGTTTGACTCTCTCCACAAAATCTGCAGTCTTTCTGTCACCCTCACACTTTAAGTTACATGGAAAGGAGGAAGAGGGAAGTGCTGGATGAGAGACACTTAAGAGTGCAAAGTCTGAAAAAGGTAGGAGAGAGAATAATGGTCTGAACTAAATAGGCAGAAGAAATCTATTCTCTATTAAAACAGCAAGAATTCGTTGAAGCAGGTTTTCCAAAAGAGACCAGAAAAAGAAAAAGAAAAAAAAGGAGAAGCCCTAAAGTGATGCAGGAGGAGTGTCAGTCTGACTGAGTCTCCTAGTCAAAAGTTCTGACCACGTGACTAGACACTCACATGCTCTACAACCCTAGTGAGGAGTGCTCTGGGCTCCCACCTGCCTGGATAGAAGGTGCTGCACACTCAACTACCTGCTTGGGTGATAAAAATAATTAGAATAGGTGGTGTGGATGAAGGTTGAAGTCCTTGAAAAGTGTAAGAATATAAAGTTCTGCCCAGGGCCCCTCTTCCACAGGGGAGAAAAAAAAAGTCACACACAACTGGATATTACAGTTATCCCATCATTTCTCTATGAAAATATAAAAACAAAATTAATGTTTGTCTTAGTTCATTTGGGCTTCTATAACAAAATACCATAACCTGGGTGGCTTATAAACAACAGAAATTTATTTCTTATCGTTCTGGAGGCTGAGACTCTAAGATTAAGGTGCCAGCCATTCATGGTGTCTGGTAAGGGCCCTCTTCTTGGTTCATAGATGGTGCTTTCTTGATATGTCCTCACATGGTGAAAGGGGAGAAATCTGGTATCTTTAATGGCTTATAAGGTCATTAATCCCAATCATGAGTGCTCTATCCTCATGACCTAACCACCTCCCGAAGGCCCCATCTTCTAATACCATCAGACTGGGGATTAGGTTTCAACATATGAATTTTGCAGGAGACATAAATGTTCAGTCCATGGCAATGTTAACCCCTTCTGGTCCTATTTCATGTACTCCAGTATTTGGTGGCTATTTTCCTGATATTCCCCAATCATCTTATCCTTATATGTGCCTTAACTTTAAGATTACTAGAAACTAAAAACGGGGACATCTTTCATTTTTATCAAATGATTATTCTGTTCCAACTCTATAGATTATAGATGCAAATCTTTATGGATCAGGTCCCTTGAGAGCTATTTTAAAATTCAAGCAGGCTATAAAATAATTACTGCAAGTCTACAGTATCCAAAACAGCATAGTACTGGTACTAAAACAGGCACACAGACCAATGGAACAGAATAGAGAGCCCAGAAATAAGGCTGCACATCTACGACCATGTGATCTTCAACAAAGCTGACAAAAACAAGCAATGGGGAAAAGACTCCATATTCAATAATGGTGGTGGGAAAACTGGCTAGCTATATGCAGAAGATAGAAACTGGACCCCTTCCTTACATCATACACAAAAATCAACTCAGGGTGGATTAAAGACTTAAGTGGAAATCCAAAAATATAAAAACCCTGGAAGACAAACCTAGGCAATACCATCCTGGACATAGGAACAACTGAAGATTTCATGATGAAGATGCTGAAAGCAATTGCTATGAAAGCAAAAATTGACAAGTGGGATCTAATTAAACTTAAGAGCTTCTGCAGACACAACAAAAGAAACTGTCAACAGAGTAAACAGACAACCTACAGAATAGGAGAAAATATTTGCAAAGTATGCATCTGACAAAGGTGTAATATCCAGCATCTATAAGGAACTTAAATTTACAAGAAAAAACAAACAACCCCATTAAAAAGTGGGCAAAGGACACAAACAGACACGTCTCAAAAGACATACATGCAGCCAACAAGCATATGGAAAAAAAGCTCAACATCACTGATCATTAGAGAAATGCAAATCAGAACCACAAGGAGATACCATCTCACACCAGTCAGAAAGGCTATTATTAAAAAGTCAAAATATAACAGATGCTTGTGAGGTTGTAGAGAAAAGGGAACACTTATACACTGTTGGTGGGAGTGTAAATAAGTTCAACCATTGTGGAAAGCAGTACGGCAATTCCTCACTACAAAAAGCTAAAAAGCAGAACTGCCATTGGACCCAGCAATCCCATTACTGGGTATATACCCAGAGGAAGACAAATGATTTTGCCATAAAGACACATGCATGCGGATGTTTACTGCAGCACTATTCACAATAGCAAAGACAAGGAATCAACCGAAATGCCCATCAATGACAGATTGCATAAAGAAAATATGGTACGTATACACCATGGAATACTATGCAGCCATAAAAAAGAACAAGATCATGTCTTTTGCAGGAACATGGATGGAGCTGGAGGCTATTATTCTTAGCAAACTAACATAGTTACAGAAAAACAAATACCTTGCATGTTCTCACTTACAAGTGGGAGCTAAATGATAAAATATAATTTTTCTAATTACAGCTAAATTGTAAGAACCTATAAACACAAAGAAGGAAATAACAGACACTGGGGTCTATATGAAGGGGGAGGATGGGAAAAAGGGGAAGATGTGAGGTGAGAGAGGAGCAGAAAAGATAACTATTGGGTATTGGGCTTAATACCTGGGTGATGAAATAATATTTACAACAAACCCCTGTAACACGTTTACATATGTAGAAAACCTTCACATGTACCTCCAAACCTAAAAGTCAAAAAAAAAAAAAAGTTTTTCAAACTGATAAGAGGCAAATTCTCTCTTAAGAGGAGTTTCAATAAATATCCCAAATAATAGTTTTTGTTCAATCCTCTTTTTTGATATAGCATAAATGAACTTAATATTTTCATATATAATTTTCATTGCGTATATTCAATTGAAGCTTTCATTTTTGTGCAGAGGACTACACCAGTAAACAATTCTAATATTTCAGAAATGGTTTTAGTTCTGAGCTAATTTCAAAAATGGGAAGAGAAAAGGCAGTAGAATATCATGATTAAAATCATGGGCATAATAAACGTCAAACTCGAGTTCAAATTCTGGTTCTGAAACTTAGTAACTGGGTGAGTTGGGGTAAGCTGTTCGAACTCTCTTAGGCTAGCTTCCTCTATAAAATGGGTGAAAAGAGTTTGTCCCTAAAGATTCGTAAGAATTAAATAAGATCATTTCTGTTTGAGGCTTGGCACACTGATATTTAGTAAGTGTTCAATAAAAGGTGATTAGGATTCATTCTTATTTGATCTAGAGTATAAATTTTCCCATGAAAACACAATGGGCCACAGACAAGGCATCTCTGATACTGGTCATCAGAAAGACTCCAGGAGTTTGCCTGGTCACATTGGGTTCTGGAATGTAGTCAGGCTGCTGAGTGGAAACTGTTACCCTTGTTTCCTTGGCAATAGTCTGGGCACGAGAAAGATCTCAATTTTTGATAGTCAAAAGTCAATGAAAAATATGCTCCTCAGGCAGATGTCTAATTGAATGTTGTCTACTTGAAAAGTACAGTGATATAATTCACCATAACAGGGTCTTAAAAGTTTACTAATCACACAGGGATGATTACTGCTCATTCAACCTCCTTTTTCAGCAATTTATTTTTTCAGGTTTTCTAGTTAGAATTATTTGACTACCTACTTATATGGTCTATTACCCTGACCAAGTAATACCCATGTGTTGTCTTTAAAGGTTCACTTGGTCTATACTTGGGTTCACAGACTTCTAAATGCTGGGAAACAAAGTTACATTCCTCTCACTTGCCACCTGCATTAGTGTCTGTTTCTGCATCAGTAAATTTTGCAATAAAAGATTATTGTGAAATAAGCACATGTTCCCTTTCATACTCCTTTGGGAGTTAATGGGGTTATGTGCCCATCTATCTTAGGAAAATATTTCCCCCTTACTTAGCACTGCCTGGAGCAGGAAGACGTAGGGCTTGCCTAAGTCCATGCCCCAACCTCCAAGTTGCATCCTCAGCAACTTCAGCTAATTTTAGATTTAGCTCTTTTTCCAGGCTTTGGGCAGTCTGAAACCTGGGAACTGAGGGGAAAGAGAGGATTTAAGAAGCCCTAGTCAAATACTGATGAGTTCTATATCAGGCTCAGTCTAGCCCTAACCTAACAACTGAGTGCTTGTAACTATTTTCCCTCTACCCAGGTTAGAGATCTCTCCATCCTGTCCACTTGTATATCTAATCCCTTCTTTCTGTTAACCTCAGTCCCTAAAGCTGGTTCCCTGAAACAGTGAATGTTGCTTGCTCCCCATTTCCACTGGCCTATCAGAACACTTAATTCTTGTTAGAATTCTGCTGTTATCAATTTCCATATTTGCTTAAGACCTGGTACTGTATTTAAAATTTCTGATGTAGCATATGCAGCAGTTTCCAGACTTCAGTCCAAGCCCCAAGGAGCCTGCAATCATGGTGTCACAGGTGACTCTTCTGGGGCTGGTTAAGTCACAAGATATGGTATCTATACCCAGAAAACACTCTACATAACCAGTGCTTTTAAAATTTTTGTTGTCTTGCCATGCCATGCTGACAAAAGGCCATAAAGACCTTAAGGAATACAAAATTGCTAGCAGTTATATCAACCTTGAACAGGCTGTATACCACTTAGGTCTGGTCTGAGCTCAAGTTTTGAACATTTACACATCCAGAACACTGTCCTAAGTGTTACTCTGGTGGTGTAAAGAAGCAACCGTCAGATTTTGCCTGTGCCTGACTGGCTGTGAGTCAAACACACAGTATCCTGGATGACTGCTATTTTGGCATTTGCTAGAATGTCTTTTGCCAAATTCCTCCAGCATTCATTTGAAGGCATCAAAATCCGTTTTATCTCCCAAAGAGTATTTGATTTTTCTTGTCCAAAAAATGCCTGTTATGGTGTACTTATTAGTGTTGTTAGGGTACAACAGAAGTAATAAAATTTGGAGGCCCTTTTGGATCTGTCAGGGATGTGCCATTATGCAAATGTTTCTCTTATTAGAGGCTGGTATCTGACTATTTTTTCTTGGGACCAACTGCCACCTCAGCAGTGCTGATCCCATTTTAAAAATCTATAATGTTTTATATTTTCTGTTTATATATCATAAAACTTGAGCAGCCCTATGCTATTTTGAGGCATTTAAGAAGGTGACATCAGGCACTTTTTATTCATCAGCAGGGAGGCTTCTATTTTGTCCTAAAGCCAACTAGCTAGAATGGCTAAACAATGTTATACATGTGCTCCTGACAGATCTTCTGTGTAGTAAAAACTCTCTCTGAAGGCACCGCTTGGATGAACTAAGTGAGAAATGTATGCTGACCTAAGAGAAGCCTCTGGCCAGAGAAACTGCGTCATATGTCACAAAAATTAAAGGAACAACTCCTAACACAGCATTGCCCATAATATGTACTGAGAGAGCACTTGTCAACAGGATCAAAACAAGACCAGAAATGCCTACTCCAAACTCTGTGGTTTGTTTCAGACATAAAAACCCTTAAGCTAGTGTCAGAGGATGAGGGCACATTTCTCCTGACCAAGGTTGAACTTCTCTCAAGTTCTTCTATTATTATTTTTAATCTCTTCCAGAACTAAGTTCCTTCAATTCGTCCCTCTCTTCACCCTCACTCACGCACCTGCTCAACATTCTCTTATCTTCAAATTAAAACAAAACAAAACAAAACAAAACAAAAAACCCTCCTGGGTCCTTCTAATTACTATTTCTATCTCTGTCTTTGACAATAGAGGAGAGAAGTTGTTTAGAGAGTATGGGGCCCAGGAGCTGGACCCTTGCAGCTGATTGCTTGGACTCAAATTCTTATATTGCTATTAGCATGGCTATGTGACTGCACAAGTTACTTAACCTTTCTGCACCACAATTTCCTCATCAATAAAATGGGGCTGATAATTGTAGTTGATCATAGTTATTAAGAGGATTAAATAAAATTGTAAGTGTCAAACACTTAGAACAAAAATCAAACTCTGAGTTTTACATATTCTTGTACTCACTAGCTTGTAGATTTTCTTGGATTTTTCTAATACAAAATAGTATGTCATCTATAAGTAATGACACTTTTGTTTCTTTCTAATCCTTATACTTTTTCGTTTTGTGCATGGGCTTTCAGTACAGTGGTAAAGCAGCAGTGCCGGGGAGCATCCTCATTATATTCCTGACCCTGCCACTTCCTTTGGGTCTTCTTCCCTACTTGGTCACTAAAAGGTTCTGGCAAAGGCCACTAATGAAATTCTTGTCATTAAATCCAACAGGTACTTTTCAACCATCATTCCGCCTGTTAGGCAGCATTCAAAGTTACAACTACAGGTGATTTTTTTTTTTTTTAAATACTTTAAGTTGTGGGATACATGTGCAGAATGTGCATGTTTGTTACATAGGTATACACGTGCCATGGTGGTTTGCTGCACCCATCAACCTGTCATCTACATTAGGTATTTCTCCTAATGCTATTCCTCCCCTGATCCCGTAACCCCCAACAGGCCCCAGTGTGTGATGTTTCCCTCCCTGTGTTCATGTGTTCCCATTGTTCACCTCCCACTTATGAGTGAGAATATGCAGTGTTTGGTTTTCTGTTCCTGTGATAGTTTGCTTAGAATGATGGTTTCCAGCTTCATCCATGTCCCTGCAAAGGGCATGAACTCATCCTTTTTTATGGCTGCACAGTATTCCATGGTATATATGTACCACATTTTCTCCATCCAGTCTATCATTGATGGGCATTTTGGTTAATTCTAAGTCTTTGCTATTGTGAATAGTGCCACAATAAACATACGTGTGCATGTGTCTTTTTTCTTTCTTCTTTTTTTTTTTTTTTTTTCTTTTTTTTGATACAGAGTCTTGCTCTGTCGCCAGTCTGGAGTGCAGTGGCACAATCTTGGCTCACTGCAACCTCCGCCTCCCAGGTTCAAGCAACTCTCCTGCCTCAGCCTCCCAAGTAGCTGGGACTACAGGTGCATGCTGCCACACCCAGCTTTTTTTTTATTTTTAGTAGAGTTGGGGTTTCACCATGTTGGCCAGGAAATGGTCTTGATCTCTTGACCTGATGACCACCTGCCTTGGCCTGGAGGCCACCTGCCTTGGCCTCCCAAAGTGTTGGAATTACAGCCGTGAGTCACCGTGCCCAACCGCATGTGTCTTTATAGAATGATTTATAATCCTTTGGGTATATGCCTAGTAATGGGATTGCTGGGTCAAATGGTATTTCTAGTTCTAGATCCTTGAGGAATCACCGCACTGTCTTCCATAATGGTTGAATTAATTTACACTCCCACTAACAGTGTAAAAGTGTTCCTATTTCTCCACATCCTCTCCTATATCTGTTGTTTCCTGACTTTTTAATGATTGCTATTCTAACTGGTGTGAGATGGTATCTCATTGAGGTTTTGATTTGAATTTCTCTAATGACCAATGATGATGAGCTTTTTTTCACGTTTGTTGGCCGCATAAATATCTTCTTTTGAGAAGTGTCCGTTCATATCCTTCATCCACTTTTTGATAGGGTTGTTTTTTTCTTGTAAATTTAAGTTTTTGTAGATTCTGGATATTAGCCCTTTGTCAGATGGATAGATTGCAAAAATTTTCTCCCACACTGCAGGTCGCCCGTTCACTCTGATGATAGTTTCTTTTGCTGCACAGAAGCTCTTTAGTTTAATTAGATCCATTTGTCAATTTTGGCTTTTGTTGCCATTGCTTTTGGTGTTTTAGTCATAAAGCCTTTGCCCATGTGTATGTCCTGAATGGTATTGCCTAGGTTTTCTTCTAGGATATTTATGGTTTTAGGTCTTATGTTTAAGTCTTTAATCCATCTTGGGTTAATTTTTGTATAAGGTGTAAGGAAGGGGTCCAGTTTCAGCTTTCTGCATATGGCTAGCCAGAGCTTTTTTTTTTTTTTAAACAATTCTCAGTGGCTGTCAAGATGGCCGAATAGCAACAGCTCCGGTCTGCAGCTCCCAGCAAGACTGATGTAGAAGGCGGGTGATTTCTGCATTTCCAACTGAGGTACCCAGTTCATCTCACTGGGATTGGTTGGACAGTGGGTGCAGCCCACAGAGGGTGAGCCGAAGCAGGGTGGGGCATCATCTCACCCGGGAAGCACAAGGAGTCAGGTGATTTCCCGTTCCTAGCCAAGGGTAGCCTTGAGAGACTGTACTGGGAGGAACAGTGCACTGTGGCCCAGATATTACACTTTTCCCATGGTCTTCACAAACGGCAGACCAGGAAATTCTCTCCAGTTCCTGGCTCGGCAGGTACCACCCAACAGAGCCCAGCAAGCTAAGATCCACTGGCTTGAAATTCTTGCTGCTAGCACAGCAGTCTGAGGCTGACCTGGGATGCTCAAGCTTGGTGTAGGGAGGGGCATCCACCATTGCTGAGGCTTAAGTAGGAGGTTTCACCCTCACAGTGTAAACAAAGCCTCCCATAAGTTTGAACTGGGTAGAGCCCACCGCAGCTCAGCAAGGCTGCTGTGGCCAGACTGCCTCTCTAGGCATGGCATCTCTGAAAAAAAGACAACAGCCCCAGTCAGGGACTTTTAGATAAAACCCTCATCTCCCTCGGACAGAGCACCTGGGGGAAGGGTCAGCTGCAGGTGCAGCTTCAGCAGACTGAAACATCCCTGACTGACAGCTCTTAAGAGAGGAGCAGATTTCCCAGCACAACATTCAAGCTCTGATAAGGGACAGGCTGCCTCCTCAAGTGGGTCCCTGACCCCCATGTATCCTGACTGGAAGACACCTCCCAGTAGGGGCCAACAGACACCTCATACAGGAGAGCTCTCGCTGGCAACTGGCAGGTGCCCCTCTGGGACAAAGCTTCCAGAGGAAAAAACAGGCAGCAATCTTTGCTGTTCTGTAGCCTCTGCTGGTAATATGCAGGCAAACAGGGTCTTGGGTGGACCTCCAGCAAACTCCAGCAAGCCTGAAGAAGAGCGACCTGTTAGAAGGAAAACCAACAAACAGAAAGGAATAGCAACATCAACAAAAAGGACCTCCACTCAGAGACCCCTTCCGAAGGGCACCGACTTCAAAGACCAAAGGTAGATAAATCCACAAAGATGGGGAGAAACCAGCACAAAAAGGCTGAAAATTCCAAAACCCAGAACGCCTCTTCTCCTCCAGAGGATCACAACTCCTCGCCAGCAAGGGAACAAAACTAGACGGGGAATGAGTTTGACGAATTGACAGAAAAGGATTCAGAAGGCGGGTAATAACAAACTCCTCTGAGCTAAAGGAGCACATTCTAACCCAATGCAAGGAAGCTAAGAACCTTGAAAAAAGGTTACATGAATTGCTAACTAGAATAATCAGTTTAGAGAAGAACATAAATGACCTGATGGAGCTGAAAAACACAGCACAAGAACTGCATGAAGCACAAAAGTATCAACAGCCGAATCGATCAAGCAGAAGAAAGGATATCAGAGACTGAAGATGAACTCAATGAAATAAGCAAGAGACAAGATTAGAGAAAAAAAGAGTGAAAAGAAACAAAGCCTCCAAGAAATATGGGACTATGTGGGAAGACCAAATCTACATCTGATTGGTGTACCTGAAAGTGACAAGGAGAATGGAACCAAGCTGGAAAATACTCTTCAGGATATTACTCAGGAGAACTTCCCCAACCTAACAAGGCAGGTCAACATTCAAATTCAGGAAATACAGAGAATGCCACAAAGATACTCCTCGAGAAGAGCAACCCCAATACACATAATCGTCAGATTCACCAAGGTTGAAATGAAGGAAAAAAATGTTAAGGGCAGCCAGAGAGAAAGGTCGGGTTACCCACAAAAGGAAGCCCATCGGACTAACACAGATCTCTCGGCAGAAACCATACAAGCCAGAAGAGAGTGGGGGCCAATATTCAACGTTCTTAAAGAAAATAATTTTCAACCCAGAATTTCATATCCAGCCAAACTAAGCTTCAAAAGCAAAGGAGAAAGAAAATCTTTTAGAAACAAGCAAATACTGAGAGATTTTGTCACTACCAGGCCTGCCCTACAAGAGCTCCTGTAGGAAACACTAAACATAGAAAGGAACAACCAGTACCAGCCACTGCAAAAACATACCAAATTGTAAAGACCATCAACACTATGAAGAAACTGCATCAACTAATGGGCAAAATAACCAGCTAGCATCATAATGACAGGATCAAATTCACACATAACAATATTAACCTTAAATGTAAATGTGCTAAATGCCCCAATTAAAAGACACAGACTGGCAAATTGGATAGAGTCAAGACCCATCAATGTGCTGTATTTAGGAGACCCATCTCACACGCAAAGACACACACAGGCTCAAAATAAAGGGATGGAGGAATATTTACCAAGCAAATGGAAAACAAACAAACAAAAAAAAGCAAGGGTTGCAATCCTAGCCTCTGATAAAACAGACATTAAACCAACAAAGACCAAAAGTGACAAAGAAGGGCATTACGTAAAGGTAAAGGGATCAATGCAACAGGAAGAGCTAACTATCCTAAATAAATATGTACCCAATACAGCAGCAGCCAGGTACATAAAGCAAGTTCTTAGAGACCTACAAAGAGACTTAGACTTCCCCACTGAAAACACAGACAGATCAACGAGACATAAAATTAACAAGGATATCTAGGACTTGAACTCAGTTCTGCACTAAGCAGACCTAATAGACATTGACAGAACTCTCCACCCCAAATCAACAGAATATACATTATTCTCAGCACCACATCACACTTATTCCAAAATTGACCACATAATTGGAAGTAAAACACTCCTCAGCAAATGCAAAAGAACGGAAATCATAACAAACAGTCTCTCAGACTACAGTGCAATCAAATTAGAACTCAGGATTAAGAAACTCACGCAAAACCACACAATTACATGGAAACTGAACAACCTCTTCCTGAATGACTACTGGGTAAATAATGAAATGAAGGCAGAAATAAAGATGTTCTTTGAAGCCAATGAGAACAAAGACACAACGTACCAGAATCTCTGGGACACATTTAAAGCAGTGTGTAGAAGGAAATTTACAGCACTATATGCCCACAAGAGAGAGCAGGAAAGATCTAAAATTGGCACCCTAACATCACATTTAAAAGAACTAGAGAAGCAAGAGCAAACACATTCAAAAGCTAGCAGAAGGCAAGAAATAACTAAGATCAGAGCAGAACTGAAGGAAACAGAGACACAAAAAACCCTTCAAAAAAATCAATGAATCCAGGAGCTAGTTTTTTGAAAAGATCAACAAAATAGACTGTTAGCCAGACTAATGAAGAAGAAAAGAGAGAAGAATCAAATAGATACAAACACAATTATAAAGGGGATATCACTGCTGATCCCAAAGAAATACAAACTACCATCAGAGAATACTATAAACACCTCTAAGCAAATAAACTAGAAAATCTAGAAGAAATGGATAAGTTCCTGGATGCATACACCCTCCCAAGACTAAACCAGGGAGAAGTCAAATCCCTGAATAGACCAATAACAAGTTCTGAAATTGAGGCAGTAATTAATAGCCTCCAACCAAAAAAAGTCCAGGACCAGACAGATTCATAGCCGAATTGTACAAGAGGTACAAAGAGGAACTGGTACCATTCCTTCTGAAATGATTCCAAACAATAGAAAAAGTTAGGGATTCCTCCCTAACTCATTTTATGAGGCCAGCATCATCCTGATACCAAAGCCTGGCAGGGACACAACCAAAAAGGAAAATTTTAGGCCAATATCCCTGATGAACATCAGCGCGAAAATCCTCAAAAAATACTGGCAAACCGAATCCAGCAGCACATCAAAAAGCTTATCCACCACGATCAAGTCAGTTTCATCCCTGGGATGCAAGGCTGGTTCAACATATGCAAATCAGTAAATGCAATCCATCACATAAACAGAAACAATAACAAAAAGCACCTGATTATCTCAATAGATGCAGAAAAGGCATTTGACAAAATTCAACAGCCCTTCATGCTAAAAACTCTCAATACATTAGCTACTGATGGAACATATCTCAAAATAATAAGTGCTATTTCTGACAAGCCCACAGCCAATATAATACTGAATGGGCAAAAACTGGAGGCATTCCCTTTGAAAACTGGCACAAGACAAGGATGGCCTCTCTCACCACTCCTATTCAACATAGTATTGAAAGTTCTGGCCAGTGCAATCAGGCAAGAGAAAGAAATAAAGGGTATTCAATTAGGAAAAGAGGAAGTCAAATTGTCCCTGTTTGCAGATGACATGATTGTATATTTAGAAAACCCCAC